>NC_090762.1:63464052-63491552 GCF_036898095.1 Palaemon carinicauda | reverse complement strand
CGGTGTATCTTTTCAATTCCAGTTTGTATCCGTTACCTCTGGACTGATTTTTGCTAAGCGTAAAGAGATTGTTGTATTCTACATTTGTTATTCCTTTAAGAATTTTGAGTGCCTCTATTAGCTGTCCCTTTAGTCGTCGAGTTTGTTGATCAAAGAAGTTCAAACGTTCCATCCTTCATCTACATCCAAATTGCCTTAGTGTTGGAACTAGTTTGGTGGCCCTAGCTAGTACTGCTTCCAATCTATCAATATCCTTTTGAGTGTACTTGGCGAGAGAGAGAGAGAGAGAGAGAGAGAGAGAGAGAGAGAGAGAGCTCTTCCGTTTAAAAGGTTTGGTAGATTTAACATGTTTTTTTTTTTATCTTTTATTATGAAAATACAATTACATTTTCTTAACATACATTTTTTCCCTTTTATAAAGAAATATTCCTTAACAAATTATATTTTACATTTTTGTATATACATTATAACATCTATTATATGATAAAATTACATTTTTATTTTATTATTTTTCTAAATATGTTTTCAAGTTAGAAACATACTGATTTGTGAAAATATTTTTAACACGATTCTTATATCCAATAATATTTACAATAAATGTATTTAGCAGTCTATTCTTTATACACTTACTAATTTGCTGGTCAGCACTTATTCCCAATTGTCTTGCCATCCAGATACTTGAAATAAAATCTGCTATTATTACCATTGCTGTATTTTCATCTCTTTTTGAGTTAGCTTCAAAATCTAGTTTTATAATCCTTAACCTGTTATTAGTTTTCAATTTACAACATTTTCTAAGCAATTCGAATACCCAGGACAACAAATTCTTAATCAAAGGACAGAAATATACCAAATGCATGTTAGTTTCTATGTATCCACAACCGCATTCCTTAACATCTTTTATTTTCATCATAACTAGCCTATCATTTGTACTTAAAATTTCATGAACATACTTAAACAAAATTTCTCTACTTTTATTTTCTATATACTTATTATTTACATGTTCCCAGATTAGTTTCCAGTTGAATAGTGGATACAATTTTACAATATTTGGAACATATTCACTGTTTTTCATTAAATGTTCATATACCACTTTCGTTCTTATCTGGGGATAAGAGGTCATCTTAATAACACTTCGTAATATATTTATCATACTTTCATAAAAACTTGGTGTAAAAATAGTGCAATCCTGATATTGGCATTCATTTTCTATAAGGTAGGTTGCTCTGACTTTACAATAATAAATAATTATTTGGTAACCAAAACAACGATCTTTTAAACATTTTAGAAATGTACTAAACATGATTGACCTTGCTTTACACTGGATGTCAATAATTCCACAGCCACCTCTTAATTTTGACAAAAACATAGTTTTCCTTGCAACAGGTTCACAGTTGCTGCTCCACAAATATTTGAAAATACTTTTCTGAATTCGTTTTACATAATCTACTGGAGCTGGGTATACATGTACCGTATACCACAATTTTGCAAGAATTTTACAATTTACAATTATTGCTCTTTGAAACATTGTTAATTTTCGGCTATGATAGATCCCAATGATTTTATTTATGTTACTTTCTAATATATTCCAGTTCAAATCTAGACTCTGTTGATAATCGTTGCTATGATATATGCCTAAAATTTTACAACAACTTTTCAATACTTTTAAACCATAATCTACCCATGCTACCCTCTCTTTCCAGTTACAAAGACCAAAAATGGAAGTTTTACCTCTATTGAGAACTGCACCTGAAGCGTTCTCATACTCTCTGATAACATTGAAAAATTCCTTTAGTGCCATATCACAAGTAATAATTATAACAGAGTCGTCTGCATAACCTAGCAATAATACATGCAAATCATTTGGCAATTGTAAACCATAATTAAACAACCTCTTCTTAATCATTCTGTAAAATACTTCCTGATAAATGATAAACAACATCATAGATAATGGACAACCTTGCCTTACAGATTTATTGACAGGAAAAGGGTCAGAGATATGACCATTTATACATAATACACTTTCAGCACCTGAATATAACATTTTAATCCAATTAACAACATCATTATCAAACCCAAAGCTTTGTAGTATTCTAAATAGAAAATTATGATCAACACGATCAAATGCCTTTGACCAATCCAAGTTCATCAAGGCTGCATTTGTGTTACTTTCATTTAAATAGAATATTAAATCTCTAATAAAAAAAGTTCAAATTGTTGATTGATCTATTTTCAACACAACAAAATTGTTCCTGTGATATTATCAAATGTAAGACCTTTTTAATCCGTCTTGATATAATTCTTGTTATTATCTTAAAATCAACATTTAACATTGTCAAGGGTCTCCAGTTATTAATTATATCTAAATCCCCTTCTTTAGGTATGATGGATATAACCCCATTGTTCATCTTTGAAACATTCTTGTTCCGGAACACAAACTTTATCATTTCAATAAAATCCCCTTTAACAATATTCCAACATTTCTTATAAAACTCAACCGGCAATCCATCTATCCCCGGGCTTTTGCCATTTTTCATGCCCCGAATGGCGTCTAACACTTCTGTTTCACTTACTGTTTTTGTTAATATTGTATTATGTTCATCTCCTATAACTTTCTCTATAATATTCAAGAATTCATTTTGCCTATCCATATCACATTCTTCTTTCCTGAATAAATTCTCAAAATGTTCTCTCACATAATCCATGATGGCTTTTGGGCTTGTTATTTCACTCCCATCATCTCTCTTTATCTTACTTAAAAAACCTCTTGCCCCTTTCTCTCTTCCAAGTAGATATGCCGATACCTGCTCCCCTTTCAAATGATTTTCAACTTTAGCCCTTACCTTTATACCTTCACATATTTCATTTTGAATATCATTTATTCTTGATTTTAACTGATTAACAATATCAAGATTACCAGGCTCTACACTAGATTTCCCCATTTCTTGCATAAAGTAATAATTTAGCAGATTTAACAGACCGTATTTTTGCTTATTTACTTGTTTTGAGCATTTCATGAAGAAATTCTTAAGTTCATTTTTTGCAAATTCCCACCACAAAATTATATTGTCAAAATTACATTTCTTTCTTCGAATAAATTCCCAGCATATACTAAAATTATCTGTGGTGATATCATTTTCAAGAATACTACAGTTCAATTTCCAGTATCCCTTCCCTATTTTTACAATATTTTCTAATCTTAAAGATAATTTTACAGCACAGTGATCTGACCAACTCAAAGGAACTGTATGAATGTTAGAGATATTATTTTGGAAGTCTTTGACATAAAACCTATCCAGTCTAGAACCATAATTCTCTCTCAGAAAAGTATATTCAGTTTGGTGATTTATGATAAACCAAGCATCCTTCAATTTTAAACTATTTTTTAGGTCCAGAAGCGATTTTGACAGCAGATCATTATCAGGATTTGAGCAATCTCTCATGCTTGTAATGCTATTCCAATCTCCGCCCATTATTATATTACTAATATTGTTTCTTAAGAAATATAAAATATCATTGCCAAACAATTTTTCTCTCTTCTCGCTTTTTATCACTGCCTGAGGGTGCATATACATTCAAAAGTTGAATTCGATCATTTGAAACTCTACATACCGCACTTAAAACAAAACCATTTACATCAATTTCTGAATTTAAAATTTCCACATTGGATGTATTATTAATAAGTATAGCTAAACCTCCTTTAAGATTTTGAGAATAATTTATGAGAATCTGACAATACTTTTCTAGGTATTCAAATTTACTTCTATCTTTAATATTGTGCTCTTGAATAAAAATTATATCAAGTTTATACAAAAACATGAAATTAATTTACTTCATCTGCTTATTTACATTATTCAATCCATTTACATTTATTGTGGCAACATTTAACATGTATGTATTAAATGTCAAGGTGTTGAAGGGGAAAAGGTGAACATAGAAACAAAAAAAAATTAACAATGCTTTGGTTTCTTAGAACGATTTCTATACATATTATCGAAGGAATCACTTTCATCCGAAATATCAACATTTTTCGTGTCCATTGCCTTATCCTTAGTTATTCGTAATTCATTGCCAACACCCTGTTTAGTATGCCAAGTGCCACTTTCCTTATCAACATTGGGTAGAACCGGAGTTTCATCTAATTCCAAATCAGCGATTTCTCTTTCCTCGCTTACAATCCCACATTCCTCGGTAGTATTTTGACACTTATTAACATTTGTATATTCCTCCTCATTGTCTCGCTCATTTATATTATCTACATCATTTCCAAGATTTATTGCATTTTCTTTAACGTCTTCATCTATTGCATGGTGAACCAATGCTTCCACTAATGTAGTTTTCATTTCACATGTTCCAATCTCCTGTGGTTTAATAGTTCCTTCATACTGATAATACTCTTCTGTGTCATCGTCGCAGTCGTCATTAACGGGCTTTTCGTTCTTCTCGTTTGGTATTCCCTTCCTTTCTTCTACAACTGGAAGAGCGGATTGGGGATTTTCGACTTGTTCCCCTTCATCTCCAATTTCTACTTCTACAATATCTTCATGTTCCTGGATCTTTTTTCCTTCTCTTCCTGATAAGTCCTTTCCGGTCTTTCTCCTATTTTGGTTGATTTCTGGGAATTCTTCTTCACTTAACATGGGTCTACTCATTTCATACTCACAATCCTTTATCATGTGTCCTTCTGCTCCGCATCTATAGCATGTACGTAGTTGTCCATTATAAATAAAGGACATAGCATAACCATGGGTTGTTATAGAAGAAGGGATATTTTCCTTTAACCGCATTGCAGCCGTCCGAACACCTGTTAGTAATCCTTTAAAGGGGCCATATGAAAACCTGTTTTTTCTTACATTCTCAACTTTTCCATATCTCGACAAAACTAGAGTTAAAACATCATCTGGCATTTCGAATGGTGCATTCCTTATTGATACGTATGTTATGGATGAACTTAGATTCTTAACTTGAACAGTTCCACTCTTGTCTAAACTGAATTCCTTGTCTTCATATCTCTCCATCAGTTTCTTAAATACGCTAGGTTCCACTTTTACTATTACTCTATTTCTACTTACTGACTGCACACCTATCACTTCATCCAGGGCGAGTCCCATGCTCTTAAAAAGAGCATCACTCACTATTTCCATAGTTGGATAAACTGTAAACTGTAATCCAAAGGAGTCCATCCTCCTCAGCGGTGCTGAAAACGTCCCCATTTTCCTGACGTTTATTTTCCCCCAATAGATGGCGGTAGTGTCGCCCAACCCCGACCGGGATTCGGGAATGCCAGTTACTTTCGACCGTGTCCACTTATAATAGGGCTATAAATAGTTCAATACACCGAAATAGCACCAATAAACACAGTCACTATATTCAACCTCTATTCATGGGTTACTCACTACATTTTGAGGCGTAGCCTTCCTATAGAACACTGGAAAAACTACTCAAAACAGAGAGCGGTCCAAAGGTCGTCTGAATACAAACACGACACTCTTCTTCTCAGATTTATCATGTTAAAGAAGCGAGAGAATAGAAAGAGGAAGAAATGCTTCTTTTGGATGTTACCCATATGGATATGTGCATGACCTGAGTGTGTGTGTGTGTGTGTATTTTATGTTTTGGATTTTTAGGCCACATCATATGCTCATTCTAGAGAAGGCTTAATGAATAGACATTCCGTGTCCAAGCATATGATTCTTTGAATACGTAAACACGATCAGAGAGACAATTTTGGGGAGACAATGTTTTGTAGAGAGAGAGAGAGAGAGAGAGAGAGAGAGAGAGAGAGAGAGAGAATATATATTTATATTATTAGGCTACATAAAACATGTTCTCATTTTCGGTTTGTAAATGAGGATAGGTAAACATAAGAGAATTGGCAATCTCCTCGACTCTCAACTTGACTGCATTGATGTCAGTTGAATTGTCATATTAAGAAAAATAACATCTAAGTGGAATTCTGTCATCTTGTGTGTTTCATAAACAGATGATTTGTTATGTGAGACCTCTGTTGTTTTAGGTTGTCGTACCCTTGTTAGCCCAAACATCTTTGTTTATTATTTCGAAGCTTAATTATCCTATTTTTTATATTGTTGCTGAACTAGATTGTTTTAAACAAGATTCCATTTGGTTATTTCATCTATTGTTTTGTTTTTTACGTTTTTGTGATTGCTTTTTCCCATATTGTAGAATAAATTAATTTTGAGCGCACCGTAATCTTGGTCTTTAAATTATATTTTCGACGCTTACGTTTTTAATTGGTTCAATTACCTACGGGTAAATGGATTATAAAAAAATAGGACTCATACATTTCGTCACTTGTTTGTTACTTCGCTGAAGCAAACGTTTGATACCTTTCAGCGAACGTTTGATACCTTAAGGGAGCGGGGCTGTTCACTTGCTCATAGCACAATGTTGGTATTTCCATTTGGGGAGCCAGGTGTCAAGCGCCCTCAGGCATCGGGGCTCGTGTTTCTGTCTGCGTTGAGGGAGGCTTTAGAATCATCTTGTATTTGACTTGCTTTAAGACTGCTCTCTCTCTCTCTCTCTCTCTCTCTCTCTCTCTCTCTCTCTCTCTCTCTCTCTCTCTCTCTCTCTCTCTCTCTCTCTCTCTCTCTCTCTCTCTCTCAATGAATACTGTAGATGGATCTTATTTTGGAGCATGTGAATATATCTTATACAGGTAGTACATCAACCCTAAAACTACATAAAGATAGTGAGAAAATTTCAGTTATTTACAGTGTGTCTAGAAGTCTTTAAGAATTTAGATGGGGAAAATGTAGAAATCAACATTAATGGGGAATACCTGAACAACCTAAGATTTGCAGATGACTTAGTTCTATTGGTGAATCATGGAAGGAATTACAAAAGAGGATAGGAGATTTGAAAATTAATATGAATGAAACTAAGATGATGTTTAAGATTATGGACGAACCTCTAAAGATTGTTAATGAATATACGTTCTTAGGACATACAGTTAGTGTTTCCCCTAAGACATGAGAACAAAAATTAACAGAAGGATAAGCATAGGATGGAGAGCTTTTGGTGAACAAAATTAGATTATGAAAAGTAAAACGCTACTTTCTCGTAAAGAAAAGTATTTAATCAGATAGTCCTACGAGTATTGACTTATGCATAAGGAACTTGAAACCTTACTAAACCCTTAAAACATAAGCTAGTTACAACTCAAAGAGCTGTGGAGAGAATGATGATGGGAAGAACACTGAGACAGAGAAAATAGCAATATGGATAGGAGAATAAACTAAATTAGAAGCTATTCTAACATGTGAGAAAAAGAAATGGACATGGAGAATGACAGATAATAGATGGACATTGAGATTAACAGAATGGTTCCCTAGAGATTGCAAAAGAAGCAGGGAAAGGAAGAGAATACGATGTATTGACTAAGAAAATTTTCCGATATAAACTGCCATAGAAAAACCATTAACTAATTGGAGAGAAAGGGTGTGTGTGTGAGGCCTTTCTCCTGCAGCGGACTGTGAACGGATGATGGTGATTATGCTTTGTTGCAGGACAACTTCTGCTTCATATATTTTTTCAAAAGTATTGTACATCCATTACGTTATTTGATGGATAAGGCTTTTTATTCACATTGTAAAGACTTTTTTTTAACCTTATTACAACAAAACCTACAATATACGCCACTATTTCATTTGAGCATTTTCAAAATATCTCCCTTCTCTTCTGAATGTATTTTGTAATTACCTTCTAAAATTCATTCTTGAGACAGAGCACTTATATGATTTACTGCTACCCTATTGTTTAGGCTGTTTGAAGCAGTTAATAAGGGAACAGACTCCATTGGCAAGCAGTTGCCCCTAATGGTATCCAATAAGTCATGATGAACAAACAACCTTTGGTAAGTCGTAACGAACTGTCTCGCTGTTGGTTTATCATTATTGCCTCCCATGCTTTTAATTGACCAAAGAATAGTTCAATGTGATCTAGACTGAATTTTTAGGTCATCAAAAATTGCTGAGGCCCATCATCCACTGCAATACAATTTTTATACAGAATCTGAAGACCTCGTATGCAAATTAGAAAGCCAATGAATCCAGTTTTTGTTTTGGATTTTAAGTTGTATTTATCATCTGGTAGTCACAATAATTTTTTTATATCATTTGCCTTAATTTTCTGAATTAGGCATTTAAATCCCTTGGCATTTAGTCGAGATTTCAGTATGTCATGTAAGGTGCCGAATATCATTATAAAATCAACAGTGGCTTTACTTCCCTCATATTCCCTTATTTTTTCATCAGGTCAGAATTATAAAGAAGTTGCAACCGATTCACTTAGGAGCTGTACCGCTAACTTTCATCCCTTTTTTTTCCGTTTTCTTTTATCCATGTCACATGAGGAGCATTGAGATTATTATCTAAAGGGAGTTGCTCATTTTCTTGGAGTCTGTACAAATGTTCTGTGTACTTCCATTTAACATAATTGCCTTTTTTATCAGTGAAAATGTTCTAATCTCGAAAACAATATCTCAAGTTTTATCATGTGACATGGATCGGTATATCGCATGCCAAAGGTAACAAGAAAAGGGACTGCGTGTTTCGAAACGGTTGTCACGTTAATGTGTGATTTCTCATTTAATTTAATAATGGTATAATTACAATGTGTAAACGCTTACTTCAGCAAAAATGTTAAAAAAAACTTTTAATTACCCATTTACTAATTCATGTGTTATAAAGTAAGAAATTTTAAACTGGACAATGGTATCTGTTATACTTAGAAAAAATCGTGACACCCTGGACCGATACAGTTCAAGTGATGTCGCTCCCCGGAAGTCAAGCCAAGGATTCATTTGCCAGTCCCAATATGGCCGCCAGACGCCAGGTACCAAAGTGGCTTCATTTATCCCTCACCAAGGCGTCTCCCCAATATTCCTCCAAGGCTCATCCACGGCACACTACAAATTGCCCTTTCCTAGGACCTCAACTCCCGACAGGCACACACACAATATGTATCATCTTCATCATCAGCCGTTACTAGTCCACTGCACAACAAAGGTCTCAGAATTGTCCTTCTACTTGTGTCCGTTTATGGTCTTTCTATGCCAGTCCACACCTGCATACTTTATTCGTGGAGATACCTTATTGAGGTGAAAATTTTCCACATCGCCATGATCAGCAAAGCTATACTAGTCAGGACCACCTATACTAAGTTGGTTTGCTATGAGCGATAAGCCAAAAATTCCCCACCATCACCAATCCGCAGTTGCCACCAGGGGTATGAAAACTGGCCAAGACCCAGACATGTATATCACAACCCCGTCTCGGATCCCAGTCTACAGCCACAGAGGAACAACTGTCCAAGGTGTCGGTCAGCTACATTCCACTACAGGAGGTGCTAAGAATCTGTGGAAACTGAACCTTGCAACATACAACGTCTGGACCCTGCATAAGGAACATGATCTTTTTACTAGAAGAACTGAAATAAATGAATTAGGATATAATAGGATTAAACGAAAGTAGACCTGGGGAATCCTATATAGAGTTAAAAGGGTTATATATTTTGCTTCAGATGTCATGAAAAGAACAAAGAAAATATAGTCCGTTTTCTTATTGATAAAGATCTTACAGGTAACATAGAAGAATTTTGCAGCACCAGTGATAGAATTGTAGAATTTCAGGATTAGTTATCAAATTAGATGAGAAATATAGACTGAAGATCATTCAAACGTATGCACCAACAACCTCCCATACAGAGGAAGAAATAGAAACTTTATATGAAGATATGGAGATATCTATAAAAAAAACGTAAAACTCAATTTTCATTTGTTTTGGGTGATTTCAATGCTGAAGTAGGTCAAAAGAAGAGATGAGAATCAGCAGTACGTGAATTTGGAATAGTCACGAGGATGACAGAGGAGACATGCTTGTAGAATTTGCTGAATGAAACAATCTTGAAATCATAAACACCTTTTATAAAAAGGAACATAGAAGTTGGAGATGGAGATGCCCAAATGGAGAAAAATTATATATATAGTGTATATATATACATATATATATATGTATATGTGTGTGTGTGTATGTATGTATGTTTATATGTATATATGTTTAGACACACACATATATATATAAACATATATATATATATATATATATATATATATATATATATATATATATGTATATATATATATATATATATATATATGTATATATATATATGAGTTAAAATCCTGCAATCCTCATATCAGTAAGTAATAAGTGTCACATTTCTTTTATCCCAAAGCTTTTCGGAGGTCGAGACTTCTGCCGCATTGACCTCATTTTCCGGAAACTTATTCCTGTCCAAATCCTTTTGAAAGGGGAGTGTGGGTGTACAATATATGATTATTTTTGTGTTTATATATATATATATATATATATATATATATATATATATACATATATATATATATATATATATGTATATTTATATATATATATATATATATATATATATATATATATATATATATTATTCTGTAAAATGTTTGACAAGGACAGACGACGGTACTGAAATCTTTTGTTGGATGAGAACCTTAGAAAAAATGTTTTCAATTCAGACTCATCACAAGAAAGACTTTGGAGTTGTTAGCAATTATTACGAAGTCGATACAAAGAGAAGGAGGTATAAAGACCGAGAGAGAATGGATGTATTTCGTCTCGCTCGTCGAAAGAAGTTTTAGGTTGGCGCCAGACTCATCGAATTATTTGTATACCCCTTCCTCCTCCTCCTGCCTTGTGGGTCTTTATAACCTGGTTGGGAGGGGGACTTCAAGAGGTCCCTCAACCCTTTCGGGCTTATTTCGAATTCTTTCATATGCCATTGGAAGAACCATTGGTCGAATCTCTCTCTCTCTCTCTCTCTCTCTCTCTCTCTCTCTCTGTTGCGCCTTAGTTTTGAATCGTCAGTGCTGTTTTTTTTTCACCTTCAATACTGTAAAGCTCTTGAAAGGTCAAATGATTTTTACCTAATTTGAACTCTCTCTCTCTCTCTCTCTCTCTCTCTCTCTCTCTCTCTCTCTCTCTCTCTCTCTCTCATTTCTGAACCGACAGTGCAGCCTTTATACCTTCAAAACAGTAAAGGTCTGGAAAGGTCAAATTATTTTTACCTAATTAAACCTCTCTCTCTCTCTCTCTCTCTCTCTCTCTCTCTCTCTCTCTCTCTCTCTCTCTCTCTCTCTCTGAGTAGATAGTCATGAATAATTTAAAAAAAGACTTATTGACTCAGCTATCTTCTGTATAATGAAAGGGAAGATGTCTTCTGGTTGTAGATTACAATAATCTAATATGAAACTCTTCTGAAGGAGAAAGTGTGACTAATGAATGGCTAATGGAATAGTATATTAAAAGGGATTTTCAACAACAGGATAATGGAAGGAATAATCCACACATCTAGGTCAGTCTCTGGTAAAAAGAAAAAAAAAAGAGAATAAATGAGAGAGGCCTAACCCTGAGGGAAACGATGAAGTAAATGGTTTATAAAGAATATTTCTTCATTTTCACTATTTTTCTACTTGAAGTTTTGGACGGCTTTTAAAGAGCGTTTTTTATGCTAAACTTATGTGATATTTTAGTAGCTTCTTTGAGAGAAACCAACACGAGCATGCGCGTACAGACACATTTGTACTTTTGTTCTAACGGATGTCTTTGTTTTTGGCTCTCTGGTCTTGTGATTTTTGTGTAGTGGGGAAATTACGTTTGTTTTGTGCTCTTAAGTTAAATTAAATCTTGTGTTTTCAAAAGGACTCCATTAGCAGGAGAAAATATTTTCTTTCGAAGTTGGTAGAATCACTTAATAGCTTCCTGACTTATTAAGGTGGAGAGAAAGGAAAGGTGAAGATAGCGGCGATTAAAGGAAGAATTAAATTCAGTTTGCCGAAAAAAAGAAAGGTTAAAGACAAAGATGCATTAAAAAGAAGGACAACTAACAAATACAACACGACGGAAAAGATAGAATGAAGATAAAGCGAGGATAAATCAGAAGAAATGGATGAAAGGATAGCAGGAAAATTCCGAAAGTACAGCAAAGCAACCAGAAATCCCCCTTTACATTTCTTAATTTCCAGATTTACCTTGAGAGGAGAAATGGTAAGAACGTCTGTTTTGTGCCGCCTCTCTTAAAATCCAGAGAGAACCAACCCTGCGTAATTTAAACCAAACGAAGGATAAAAATCCACCCGCAGAATCCCTCTCGTTAAATTCTGCGATGTCGTTTTTAGATCCAATGTCTGAGAGAGTTCGGTTGCTTTGGGGGCGAGGGGTATTGGGGAGGGGCCCAGGGTTCTGAGACGGGTTGGTAATAGGATAGGACAAAAAGGGGGAAGGGTGAAGCCCCATGAAAGTGGTGCTTGGGGATGTGGGAAGAACAAGACACGGAGAAGCCTAGTGAGATGTCTCTTAGACGAGTTGGTAGGAGAGTACCTCCTCTTCAGAAAGACTGGAGGATGCTGGCGTGGAAAGATAGCCATGGTAGAGAGTTAAAAATAAGGGAGCCCTGAGACGTCTCTTACGTAGATGCAGTATCAGGAGTTTGGAGTTTGTCGAGTCGAGTTATGTGACCTTGTGAAGTTAGACGCTCGCTCAAATACAATCTAATTGAGGAGTTTGTGAAGCCTTCTGGGTCATTTTATGGGAATTGTTAAGCAAGTTTTTCGGGGTGAGAGGATCTAAAAGGATAGGGAGATGGAAGTTTTTTCCTCGAATGGTGATGTTATTGGTAGTTTATAACTAGGATAACTGTCACTACACATGCACACCTGAAAAGAGCATCTTTAAGGGTTTTTCTTATAGGGGACGATGAAACATAATTATTAAAACAGAGTAAAAGAATAAGTTTAAGCAAAAATATAGTCATTTGTCAACGCACACGGTAAAGGACGTGGGTATGATAGCCTTTCTCATAACAGCTAAAGAATGACATATACGGTATATTATTATTATTATTATTATTATTATTATTATTATTATTATTATTATTGTTATTATTATTCTATAAGCCCAGGGGCTCCAACAGGGAAAATAGCCTAGTGAGAAAAGGAAACAAGGAAAAATAAGATATAATAAGAGTAACAACATTGAAATAAATATCTCTTATAAATTTTAAAAACTTTAACAAAACAACAGGAAGAGAAATAAGATAGAATAGTGTGCCCGAGTGTACCCTCGAGCGAGAGAACTCCAATCCAAGACAAGACAGTGGAAGACCATGGTACAGAGAGGCTATGGCACTACCCAAGACTATAGAGCAATGGTTTGATTTTGGAGTGTCCTCCTAAAAGAGCTGCTTACCATAGCTAAAGTCTCTCCTATCCTTACCAAGAGGAAAGTGGCCACTGAACAATCACACTGCAGTAACCCCTTGGGTGAAAAGATTGTTTGTTAATCTCAGTGTTGTCAGGTGTATCATGACAGAGGAGAATATGTAAAGAATAGGCCAGACTATTCGGTGTGTGTGTGTCTGTGTTTAGACAAAGGGAAAATGAACAGTAACGAGAGAGGATCCAATGTAGCACTGCCTGGCCAGTCAAAAGATTAGATAACTGTCTATCAGTAGTATCTCAACGGGTGACTTGTGCCTTGGCTAATCTACTACCCTATATAGAGTACTATAATATATATATATATATATATATATATATATATATATATATATATATATATATGCATGTATTGTGAGAGAGAGAGAGAGAGAGAGAGAGAGAGAGAGAGAGAGAGAGAGAGAGAGAGAGAGAGAGAGAGAGAGTGAGAGAGAGAGAGTTTATGATTCTTCAAAGTGCCTTTATCCGTGGAAATTCATTGGTAGGAATCAGCAATCTTTTTTGGCATCATTCTGTAGCGTAGTTCACGAAGACTTGTGATCTTTCCTCGTCGAAAGAAATTTTACGTTCGGGGAACTTCAAAAAGATTCAGCCGATTATTTCCGTTTATTTGAACACCTTTTATTTCCCGTCTACTTATTATTTTTTATTTACTTGATGTCCCGGTCAAAAAGGAAGGTCAATTTTCTTCCTAAAATTTTTTTATTTTTTTTTTTTCTGTGAAATTGGTCTTCACTTTTTTTTTTCCAATTTCGGGATGTGATTTACCGAGTCTGCTTGTTCTTTGACATACAGCTTGCATAACAACCAAATAAAAAATATTTGGATCCAGTGAGTGATTTTTTTATTTGTCGAAAATAGGAGTTAATGAACAATGAAATAGAGGATTTTTAAGTGTTGATGAATAAAAGCTGTCAACTTCAGTTACAGGTTCTGGACGAGTTACCTAAGGCGTTGTTGATAAATTTGTAAAGAAATAACATCACAGATGTTTTCAGATGATAAAAATCAAAATAAATAAATTTTTACTTTGCGAATGATTGGATTTTCTCATTAGCGAGGGATAGGATTATTGGTTTTTTATATCAATGGCGTTTTTAGTTACTAATCATTGAGTATATGAGCCCTCACTCATCGATGAAAAAAGTACTAATTTTCCATCTCACAGAAAATTCATCACTCGTTGATGAATGAATTTGCTAACCTGTGACCGGAAGAGGTTTAGCTTGACGATGTTTTGAAATATTAATAAGTAAAGAATGAGTCTTCTGTTCCTTGCCAGTAGGCAAAGGAATCTTCAGTGCGTTTGGAGAAAAGTTATTATCCGGCAGCGAAAGTTCTTTCTTTTAATGTAGGAAGTTACTAACATTAGAAACTGCCTAATACGAGTTATTAACAGGCACTGACTTGTTCTTTTGATGTAAGAACTTCCAGGAATGCGGATGAAATACACATCAGTATTGTTGTCAATGAAGAAAGTTTTTTTTTATGTTTTTTTCTATTTATTTATTTAGCAAGCAGTGGAAGCTATGAGAAATTAATAACGTGCGACTGGAAGAATCTTCTCAATGGCCGGAGTTGTTATTATTTACAAGTAGTGAAATAATCCGTAATCGAAGATGTAGAAAGTTACCAACTGACGACTGAAGGATCGTCGCCTATGGAAGTATTTTCTTACCGGTTCCATTACATTTCGAAGTGATGTGATGCAGCAATTACATTCATGTACAGTTACACATAAGAATTCCTCCCCCAACTTGCTCCGAGGAAGTACACCCAGTCACGTCCTTACTGCGCAGCAAGTTCCTATGTGTAGCCCTACCCACCACCTCTGCCATCTCGATACACCATCTGTTTGGTTACTCAGGGTTTTCTTGTAATTTTTTCTTGCGCAAATTTCTATATTTGAAAAGTATGGAGACAGAAAGTTGAGTGATATATTAAGGAAAGATAAAATTACCGGACTTTCTGTGGTTAAGGGTACACTTAAGGGTACATTCGGGCACATTATTCTATCTTATTATTCTATCTTATTTCTCTTTCTCTTGTTTTATTAATTTTTTTAGTTTATATTGGAAATATTTAATTTAATTTTGTTACTGTTCTTAAAATATTTTATTTTTCCTCGTTTCCTTTCCTCACTGGGCCCCTGTTGGGGCCCCTGGGCTTATAGCATCCTGCTTTTCCAACTAGGGTTGTAGCTTAGCAAGTAATAATAATAATAATAATAATAATAATAATAATAATAATAATAATAATAATAATGTAGATAAAGCGATTGGAGTATATATAAGTATTAAAAGTAACTACTTGTATGATCTCTTGACCAATGAAGCAAGTAACTAGTGTATACGGAAGATCTCATGACTAATAAAGGCAAGTTTCTTTGAGGCTGGTCTTTACTCTCTCTCTCTCTCTCTCTCTCTCTCTCTCTCTCTCTCTCTCTCTCTCTCATCAATTCCGAAATCTAAGATGGAAGGTAATCAGTTTTTTTTTGGAAGTCTAGAAATGACATCATCTGAGAAATCAATATTTTATTCGAGGCGTTGTTTCTTTAATAGAAATCTCATTTCCTCTACTTTGTAATAAAAGTCTCATTTCCTTCAATGGTCCTTTGGAATGGTTCAATTTATTTCTCGTATCACACTTTGCAATCTAATTTTGCGTGACAATGGAGTATTTGAGCTCTCTCTCTCTCTCTCTCTCTCTCTCTCTCTCTCTCTCTCTCTCTCTCTCTCGTGTAGGTGTAGTATCAACTTGTAGTAACCCTTTAAAGGGCCAGAAACAAAAGAGATAGTTACTAGACTCTCAAAGCAATGAAGAAATTATATTGTAATATTCATCCAGATAGGTATGCTACTAAAAGTTTTTTTTTTTTTTTAATTTGAACGAAACTTTGATTTTTTTTTCATCTCCGTTTATGTTCAAAGTGTTGTTTTATTGGTGTTATGATAATTTTTTTGCGGTTATTTTACTTTTCAAGGGACAGAGCATAGTTGTTTATTACTGCAAGTTTAGTCTACCATGGATTTGGAAGTACTTCAAATAAGCTGATAGTTATTGCTGCAAATTTAGTCTATCATTGATGCGGAAGTACTTCAAATAAGCTGAAATTTATAAACCATACTTCTGCTAATACAAGTGTGTACCTTTATATTTATTCTATTTGAATAGAAACGGTAGTCTATGATAAAAAAAAATTCCACGTTTAGACTTGCAGTCGCCCGGGTCGGGGGTCAGCCTTTCTCGCCACTGGCCTCCTCTTTATGAATTTTTAGACTGAAGGTGCCTTGCTGCAGCGACCGAGCACTGCATAACATTCCTTTGGTCTGGAGCTGCTAACTTGAACTTTTCTATTCCTGGATGACGTTATTGGTACAAAAGTAATAATAATAACCCAGTAAACTATCTAACATAGATGAAATGTTACTTGGCGTGAGCTCATAGTTATAAACAACGATCCCAGTGGAATTCGTGAATGAAAATGGTGCCATTTCACTTTATGGACCTGTGAGCCATTATCTCGCCGCTAAATTTATGTTTCAAGTTCATTCCGTTTCCAACGTCATCGTTATTCTTTTAAATGGAACAAGCCAAATAGCAGCTTCACTGTCTGAGCGAAATGTCACAAGATGGAATAGTAAAAGACCTGGGTGATGAAACCGAAGACGAGTATGTAAACTAATCACGAAATAAATACCTGAACAAAAATACCACTAAGAGACCTGAGTGTGTATATATATATATATATATATATATATATATATATATATATATGTATGTATGTCTATTACTAAGTACCTAACTTGTGCTAGCTAATAAAGCAGTAGATATTTCAAGCAGAATTTAAATTTAGTAGCTCGAACTTTCTCTGCGAAAATCCTATTGTGTTCGAATTTACCCGGATTTGGCCCAAAGAAACGTTATGAAGCTTCAAATTTATAAGGAACATAAACATTCAGACAAAAACCATCTGAAATAGTGATGCTATAAATGTGTTCGTAATGTATGTCAATACATGCATGCATGAAATGAAAAAAAAAAAAAAAAAAAACATGTGTCCTATTCCTATAAGTTGTCTTAGATGTTTCTGGTTATCTTGCATTTATTTATACATATGTATTGCACTCCTCTCTTCGTGACTGTTTTTCTCGTTTTACACGTTTTTACTTCGTTCTCTGATACCTATATTGACTCTGATCTGAACCACGTTCGGTAAGTTCGCCTCCTTATTTCGAGGGGGAAAGTTCCGTACGCAGACATCGATTGATTATAGTGTTACTAGTGTTCGCGACCCGTCAAAAAAGGACGGCTAAATATTTGGATAGATATGCACACGCATAGATTTAACCTTTCCCACTCCTCCCCCTTCCCCAATTTCAACACGTCACTTTGACGTCACTTTGGGCAATTCGTTGGAGATTGTGGTTTCCGAGTGTATCTCTCGGGGGGTAGCCCGTCTCACCCGGATATGACCACCGGGGCTCAGCGTGACAGGAAATATATATATATATATATATATATATATATATATATACCAGACACTTGCTCTTTATTATATAGAAGATATGAAGATGATAGTAATATCTGGGGATAGAAAAGTATATAATGGTCCCATTCTATGAAATCAGATTAGGAGCAAAAAGACTAAGAAATTGTCTAGATAAAATGACTAGCCGATAATAGAAAAACATATAGAAGGAAGAGAAGAGAAGGGAAGAGAAACAAGATGAAGAAAAATGTAATATGAAGAGGATGGAGGGAGGAGAGATGAAACAGGATGTTGAGTAATAGCCCTGAAAAGTTTGAACAAAACAACTGAAGTTACGGGTAATAAGAAGCTACTTGCTTTTAATAAGGTCCTGTGGAGAAAAGCCATAAGAAAAGATGGATCATCATACGCCTTTTATGGTCGTTCTTACCTTGAATAAAGGATCGGTTGTTGTGCAAATATTGTTTTCTTTATTTCTACCTTCACAAAGTAGTTGTATTGTATGATAATACTATCTTATTGTGAATAAAAATCTCTTGCTATTCCAATAACACGGTAAACGAGTTCAAGCATAAGTTAGACAAGATCATAAGATCTCTCTAAATGCTTAAACTAAATCGCTCTACCAAAGAGCAAATGGAGTCATCCAGAATCCTTGTAACTCTCTCTCTCTCTCTCTCTCTCTCTCTCTCTCTCTCTCTCTCTCTCTCTGTTGACATTTACTGCTCAAGCACTCTTACCTGGTTCAAAGGGAAACTTTGGTGTTTGATGTAAAACTTGAAGAAGTTGCAGTGTTGTTATGCCGTTGTTCAGAACTTGCTATGAAGTCCTCACCAAGTTCTCGTTATGAAAGCTCTTTAAATGGAAAATGGTGTGTGTGTGCGTATTCGTCGCCTCTCTTCCACTAAGGTTTAAATGCAGTTACGTGGTTTATTGTTTTATTGAATAAATTAGCTTATTTATTTTTATCTGTAGCATTATTATTGTTTTGCTTATATTAGCTTAATTTTTTATCACAGTGCAAAACTTTATCAGGTCTTTTATATGTAACTACATATATTTAATATGGTTTTTTCGTGGATTTAGTGTCGTATAGGTTTATTACAATATATCTGGTTTATTTCGTATCAAATAATGCTCGGCTATATCATTTTTTCCCTTTTAACCATTTTAATTCTTCAAATTTTTTTTCTAGTTAATACGTTGCTCCTTGGATACGATTTCATATTATTTTTCGTAATTCATTATTTCTCCAGTCATATAACTATTTCTTTTAACGTAATATGATTATTCTCGAGATTTTGTTTTTACCATTTTATCCCTTAATGATTGATTTAATAATAATTTGTGTATTTTTGGTTAAATGCACACCCTTGTCGCTTGTTTTAAACCTCATAGAGTTTTAATGATGATTTTCATAACGATCTTCTTCTTCTTCTTCTTCTTCTTCTTCTTAGTTTTGTTGATTGTTTTCATAACTATCTTCATCTTCTTCTTCTTATTTTGAGTTTCGTTGATTATTTTCATAACAATCTTCTTCTTCTTCTTCGTCTTCTTCTTCTTAGTTTTGTTGACTGTTTTCATAACTATCTTCATCTTCTTCTTCTTATTTTGAGTTTTGTTGATTATTTTCATACCTCTTCTTCTTCTTCGTCTTCTTCTTCTTAGTTTTGTTGATTATTTTCATAACGATCTTCTTCTTCTTCTTCTTCTTCTTCTTCTTCTTCTTCTTCTTCTTCTTCTTCTTCTTCTTCTTCTTCTTAGTTTTGTTGATTATTTTCATAACGATCTTCTCCTTCTTCTTCTTCTTTTTCTGCATGTATTAGATAATAACTTGAACCCTGATCATAGAACGCCTCTCTTATCTCAGCTAGGGACCGCCATTACTGAATAAAATTCCCTGGCAAAGAAATACTAATTTTCTCATCTGAAATAGTCACTTTTTTTTTTTTTTTTTTTCAACATTGCCCAATCACACATAAATTCCCGTCTGCATTGTGGTGCAGATTCCATTGTGTAGAATATGAATATTGCAATTCTCGCCTTCTTTCTCAGCCATTGCATTGTTACGTAAACACAATAGCCTCACAATGTGCGTGCCGCTAAAACTTTCTTCCGGTGCACCACTCTTATTACGTCATTATTCATTTATTGATATCATACACACGGGCCAATTTAGAAGTAAAAGTGTTCTCCCCCAATGAACTAGAATGGAGCAATTGAGAAATTTTATAAGTTTGATATTGTCACTTATTTAGGTTGGACGAGTTTTTTTTTTTTATTGAAATTCATGATTTTTGTGTTAGTATTATCATCATTATACTGTATTTTTTGTGGTCATTGTTGTTAATTTCATTATTTTTTTATGTTATTAAGCTTAATTGCGCCTTAGCTATAAAGATTAGAAATAAGCTATATGGCATTTCAAAGCAATATATTACAGTTCACTATCACATAAGGACTTTTATATCTATTACATTATTAGTATAGAAACGTGTTTGGGCTAGCGGCATATTATCATTTTGATCCTTCGTTGTTTTGAATTTGTATAAAAGATACCAAAATCAGTATCGTACCCTGACACTTAATATCGATCAGACAAAAAAAAAAGAAAAATAATAAAAACGAAGTTCTCTGTAATGAATCGTAAAACGTCCTGGATTTTTCCTTCTATTGCTCAATAAATGGCATAAGTAGCAGTAATTTGCATACCATTGGAATGCCAATTTATTCAAGTTTTGTGCAGTACAAAGTGAATGCATATATTGCTGGCACCATTTGTTATATATATATATATATATATATATATATATATATATATATATATATGTATATGTATATATATTTATATGTATATTTATATATATATATATTTATATATATATTTGTATATATTTATATATATACATATGTATACATATATATATATAGGCTACATGTATATATATATATATATATATATATCTATATATATATATATATATATATACATATATTTCTCTAATGATGTATACTTTACCGATCTCGGTTAAATAAAGGTCGTTAAAAGGAAGCGAGTAGAGAAAGATCATGTTTTATATTATTAGTATCATTATTGTTGTTATTGTTATTATCATTATAATTATTATTATTATTATTATTATTATTATTATTATACGTCTCTAATTTGATACTTCATTAGAATTAACGAACGTATGTCCTACTAACAATTTATGATAATTATTTTCAAGGACCTACTTATGACCACGGACTAATCGTGGAAAACCTTTAACTGCTAATGTATAACTTCCTTACAAATATACTGTAAATTCAAGAATTCACCGACTTACAACCTTCGAGATTTACGATTCTTTAATTAATGGCCTATTCATTGGACTTGCCATTACAGTCTCACTGTTTACTTACAATAGGTACAACTCACTAAATTGCTGACTGTTACTTAATTACTCAGAACAATAAATCGTGTTCTTTTATTTGATGACTATCAAATTATTCTGTAGTTTTATCATGGTTATGTTCTCAATTTCTCATTTCTTTCCTTAACCATTTTTTTTTTTACTTTTGTTGTCTTACAATTTTGTTGAGTACATATATTCTTTTTATTTGATTTGTTATTACGCGTTTAATATTACATTTTCCTTACCTTGCTTTTATAGTTACCTTTAATATTCCATTATTCTTCTTGATCTATTCTCGTAAATTTTTTAGCCTCATAAAGAATCGTTCAGATGGATATGATACATGAAAGAAGCATATGAGGAAGTATGAATAATTTCCCAATTTTGCTGCGCCAAAATAAAAATTGCTGAAATATTTCGTTGAAAAATTATTGTTGGAAGCAAAGGGGGGGGGGGGGGGTTGGCTAGTGATATATTGAAACCTTGTTAAAAAGTGTGGTAATGATAAAACAAAAAAGGAAAAAAAAAACCCGAGATTATTGTTTTGTGGAATACAAAATATTTATATATTGAATTTTCTGTACCTCGTAAAACATTGGTTGGAATTTTCATTCATTTTTTTCGTGTTGGACAATAGGAATATTGTTGGGAACATTATTGGAAAATACGTTTGATTTATGCATATATTATCATAACAGATATTGAAAAGATATACCCATTATTATTTCTTTCCTGAGATATATTCAAATCTTTACAGAAAAATTTTGATCACATAAATATCTCTTATTGCTAATGTCTTAATTGAATTTGTATTCATGATATTATTATTATTATTATTATTATTATTATTATTATTATTATTATTTGCTAAGCTACAACCCTAGTTGGGAAAGCAGGATGCTATAAGCCCAGGGGCTCCAACAGGGAAAATAGCCCAGTGAGGAAAGGAAACAAGGAAAAATAAAAATATTCTCCTATTAAAACTATAAAAACTTTAACTAAACCAGAGGAAGAGAAATAAGATAGAATATTGTACCCGAGTGTACCCTACTCTAACTCAAGACAGTCGAAGACTATGGTACAGAGACTATGGCACTACCAAAATTAGAGAACAATGGTTTGATTTTGGAGTGTCCTTCTCCTAGAAGAGCTGCTTACCATAGCTAAAGAGTCTCTTCTATCCTTAGAAAGGGGAAAGTGGCCACTGTACAATTGAAGTGCAGTAGTTAAACCCTTGAAGGAAGAAGAATTGTTTAGTAATCTCAGTGTTGTCAGGTGTATGAGGACAAGAGAATATGTAAAGAATAGGCCAGACTATTCAGTGTATGTGTAGGCAAAGGGAAGGTTAACCGTAACTAGAGAAAGGGATCCAATGTGGTACTGTCGGGCCAGTCAAAAGACACTATAACTCTCTAGTGGTAGTATATCAATGGGTGGCTGGTGCTCTGGCCAACCTACTACATACAAATTATTATCATTATTTTTATTATTATTATAATTATTATTATTATTATTATTATTATTATTATTATTATTTTATCAATTAATAACAGACATTGGGAACATATTCGCTGATATTTTATAGACTTTCGAAAGATTAGAATATATAACAATCTATAATGTTATAGTTTTGTGTAAGTATTGCTGCTTTCAAAACATTATTCTGTGTATTAAATACATTTTCTTCTGTAAAGTATGTCCTTCGAGTTCATTTATTTATATATGAATGCGTTTGCGCAAGTATGCTGTCGATGAAATATACAATTATTTTCTGTATAATTACAGATTACATATTATAAGGTTTTCTATCATTTCAGTAAAAATCAATGATGAATAAACTTCATCTTTATGATTTTTTTTTTTCCAAAAACTTTAACTTTTATATAAATATTACGAATTTTAATGAAAATTAAGTAATTTTGCTTTTTAGGTACATTAGATGTATACAGACAAAATCCTTGTGGATTTTATCTTTCATGATAGTGCTTGTAAAGTTAGTGATACTTGCATAAACAATAATAATAGTAATAACTAAATGATAATGATACCCGTTACTTGAAATGGTTAAATTCCAGACTCATTAATAATGCTTTAGCCACGTTACATTCAACTCCAATGTATCTCTGTTGATCGCCAGACTGGCGTTCGAGTCCCGTTTTGAGGACCCTAATAGGTCTACCTGCTGAGTCATCAGTAGCCATTGTCTGGCCCTCCCTGGTCCAAGCTTGGATGGAGAACGGGTTTGGACGCTGATCATATGTATATTTGGTCAGTCTCTAGGGTATTGTCCTGCTTGATAGAGCAATGTCATTGTTCCTTTGGAAAAGCGGGATACTATAAGCCCAAGGGCTCCAACAGGGAAAATAGCCCAGTGAGGAAAGAAAACAAGTAAATGAAATATTTTAAGAAAAATAACATCAAAATAGATATCTCCTATATAAACTATAAGAACTTTTACAAAACAAGAGGAAGAGAAATAAGATAGAATAGTATGTCCAAGTGTACCGTCAAGCAAGAGAACTCTTAACCCAAGACAATGGAAGACCATAGTACAGAGGCTATGGCACTACCCAAGAGGAGAGAACAATGGTTTGATTTTGGAGTGTCCTTCTCCTAGAAGAGCTGCTTACCATAGCTCAAGAGTCTCTTCATGAACGGCCTTTATGCCTTTAAAGCCCTGTCCACACGATCGATCATGCCCGACGGGCAAACAGTGATACCAGACCACATTAGTTAGTAAGAATGAAGGTTAATGACGTCAGAATTGGGAAAACCACAAACAGGAATCTGGCATCATACAGTGTTGCCAGATACCTAATGCACGAGGACAGTGCATTGCCAGCTTCAAGCTTGCAGATTCATCCCGAAAGGGTTGCTATATATAGAGCAATACCACTTACCTAAAAAAATAATAGCATTTGACGAATAATGATAATATTTATAATATTAATTGCTATTTGAGTTTTAAATTGAAATTAATAATAATGCAAATTACGGAGAACTTCGCTGAAATAGCTGATGTGGCCATAAGATTAAAAGATTACCTGAGCTAGAGAGATTAAAAATTGATAAAAGCCATCGGTCTATATTTTTAATCATTTTCCAGCACGAAAAGTTTTTCATCAGAATCAAACTGTTTTTATAATTATTATTATTATTATTATTATTATTATTATTATTATTATTATTATTAGTAGTAGTAGTAGTAGTAGTAGTAGTAGTAGCTACCACCCTATTAAAAGCCAAAGGGCACCAGCAGGGAAAAATAGCCTATTTTCATATAACCTAGACGACCAGACATTGCCCAAAAGTAGTTTTATTATTATCTCTCTATGAATGTGTAGTTAATGAGTTATTTCTCTACGAATTCGTGTTTATATATATATATATATATATATATATATATATATATATATATATATATATATATATTCGTGTTTGTATAATCCCCCTATATAATAAATAGCAAGTATCTGGCTATATATGAAAATATATATATACTGGTGTCAAAAAGTACTTCTAAATATTTCGATACATAAGCACACGCGCACACGCAAATTCAGTCCTTTCCATCCCTCCCACTTTCCTAACTACATCACGCTGGTTTCTGTAGTTTGTGGGAGAGTTTCGTTTCCGATAGTACTTACCGGAGTACCCTCTATCACCAGGGTATGACTACTTCGTCTCCCCTCTAAGCGTGACTGGAAAGAAATATATATATATATATATATATATATATATATATATATATATATATATATATATATATATATATTATAGGGAGATATTTCTTACTCGGAAGGCACCATATCCCACAAATTGCCTAAACTGCCGTATGGTAGTAAGGAAACGGTGAGGATGAGAAGTATTGAATCTCTGTGTGTGTGCATGTGTAAACATACCTATCTAGTTATTATGACGGGTCAAGAACACTCACACACACACACACACACACATATATATATATATATATATATATATATATATATATATATATATATATATATATATATACTGTATATATATAATAATATACATATATATATATATGTGTGTGTATATATATATATATATATATATATATATACATATATATATATATAAAATATTAAATGTGTATGTTATAAAATCCGCCACAAAATACAGGCAGGTGTACCAGGACAAAGGGTTCGGAGAGTTCCCACTATAATAAAAGAGAGAAGAATTATTAATCGTATTAAAAGCAAAAACAATCTCTCTCTCTCTCTCTCTCTCTCTCTCTCTCTCTCTCTCTCTCTCTCTCTCTCTCTCTCTCTATATATATATATATATATATATATATATATATATATATATGTGTATATATATATATGTAATATATAATGTATGTATGTGTGTATGTACGTGTGTATGCATTATATATATAATCAGATTTTATAACATTACATTATGGTGTAATTATTTTGATTTGATAAATGTAGCCTATTCAAGTTGAATCCCGAAACCTCCTTGCTTTATTCATTTTAGACATTAGTTATTCTTAAATTCATGTGTAAGTGTGAATTTACAAAATCAATTTTGGTTTATTCTTGCTCACTTGACGTTATATGCGAAAATCAAAAAGCGAAGGATGAATTTCGTTAGACACCGAATAGGAAGAATAAAAACAGCTAGTCGTCTAGATTTATTAGTAAGCTATCACTACAATTCTACATATGCATATTGATTTAAATGTTTTACATACAATCATAATGTTCCTCTATTATCCTTTGAAAACAAATATTTTGGCTTTGAATTATGTAATACCATTGTATAGAAATAAATTTGTATTCGGTATCACAACCCTTCAATTGCCATAATAACGAAATATTGGAGAAAATATAAATCTAACAAATTAATTTGAAATACCATTTCACTTCAGCTTTCCATTCTTTCCCAAAACACTGTAATTGCTTTTCTCTGATGAGCTAAGGAATCATAGAATGATTTAAGTATATCGGCGTACCTGATGTAGATTATCATAATTGATTGAAAATAAAATTAAGAAATTAGAATAACTATAACTTTTTTTTTATCTTAAAACATATAATTTTGTAATGTTTACACAACTACAACCTCTTCGAGAGACGAATCTTCCTCTTCCTCGCTATCCGTGACACAACCTATATCCTCTTGAGGAAGGTTGTTCCCTTGAGCAACCTCCTCGGTCAAGCAGAAACTATTATCTTTTAGTTGATTCCTCCTTGGGTCTCTGACCCCGAGTTAAAGAGAATCCATATATTAGGAAGAGTATAATATATGGCTTATATGAATATGTATGTACTGTATGTGTATGCGTTATATATGTAAACGGATTTCTGTTGTAACACATTACGTTATCTAATTATTCTAATTTAATGGAAGTAATATATTTAATCTAAATCCCGAGACCATTTTGCTTTTACGTAGGCATTAATTATGCTTAAAATCATGTGTAAATGCCAGTTTACATAATCATTATTTCATATTTTTTACATAATATTGTATTCGAAAGGAATGAAAGAGTAGGCCATGTTTCGTTAGATGTGAAATAGGAAGAATAAAATCATTGATTAATTTATAAATTTATTTATAAACTATCAATACAATTATACATGAATATATTTATTTAAAATTTCTTAATACAATCATGTTTCCTTATATTATCCTTTGAAAACAAACATTTCCTTATAAATTATATAATACCATTGTATAAAAATATATTTCAATTGGGCATCACAACCCTTCAATTGCCTTAATAACGAAATATTGGCGAAAATATAAATCTAACAAATTGATTGAAAATGCCATTTCACTTCAGCGTTCCATTCTTTCCCAAAACACTATGGTTGCCTTGCTCTGATGAGCGAAGGAACCATACAATAGTTTAAGTATATCGGCGTATCTGATATCAATTATCATAATTGATCGAGAATCTAATTAACATAATTATTCCTATTTTGTTGAGCCCAAAGCATAACTCGACATTTTGTGACATTTACACAACTACAACCTCTTGAAGAGACGAATCTTCCTCTTCCTCGTTTTCCGTGACACAACCTTTATCCTCTTGAGGAAGGTTGTTCCCTTGAGCAACCTCCCAAAGCTGGTGTTGCTCTTGAATGACAGTAATGGCCTGGTTTAGGTAGTCAGCGAAAAGCTCGTCACTGGCAAACTTCCTCAGTTTAGCCAGTATCCACACGTCGTTCCTGGAAGCAAATCTATTGATGGCATTCATCTTTGGCCGGAGTTTGGGAGTTTCCTTTCTCCTGCAGCATTGGAA
>NC_090762.1:63449052-63459052 GCF_036898095.1 Palaemon carinicauda | reverse complement strand
CGACGTCACGGGAGACTGGATTCGTAACGCCCATGAATCCAGAGGACTGACGATCCTCTTCATTTCTCTGAAGAATCTTCCGACAAACTTGAGGACCGTGAAGAATACTTGGGAGGATTCCATGGTGGTGGATCATTGCTGCGCTGAAGACAAAAGAAACTTTCTGCATTTGGTCGATTCGTCTTTCGCAAGTCTCACTCTGCTCTTATGGATTCTCTTCTCACGAAAAATAGAATTTTGGAAATTTCATCGATAAAAGAGGAAATTGACCAATAAATTTGATTAATGTGATTAAATATAGTCACACTTTTAATGCTTAATTCTTCACATATTCTTCCTAATTATTCATCTCGTTAATTAAAAGGGATATTCCAGATGCAATTATGTGTGTTTGTGTGTATTCATAGTCTGTCAGTTCTGGTGTTGCTGTAACACAAGATTAAAGAATGTTAGGAATTCTAAATCTAATTGATATCCAAAGGTTTACAATATATTGGATTTGAGTCCATCACTTTGTTTTTTAATATTTCCTGAAATTTCAGAAATATATATTGCCAGTGACAATTTATATATATATATCTATGTGTGTGTGTATACACAGTATATTGTATTTATAGATAGATATATATATATATATATATATAAATATATATATGTGTGTGTGTATATATATATATATATATATATATATATATATATATATATATATATATATATATATAAAGACAACAAATGGGACTTAATATAGAATTGGATTTGAAATTTTTTATGGCCTATTTCTGGCTGATCTAGAACACGAATGTTTGACCTTTAATCAAAACAATCCCATTTGTGGTTGATTTTCACATGTGTTAAAATCACGTGTTTTAGTGACATATCATCATATGTGTTACAAACCCATAAATGTGTTATTATGGTGATTGGTTGATTTCAAGTCTAAGCACAGATTCCTGATTTCGACAGGAATATTTACAGTGGACTTGGAATGGATGAACTTCTGTCTCTCTTGAGGTCGCATTACTACGGTCTACTGATAGAATTGTTGCCAGTTTTTGCCCAGCCAGAGGCATTTATCATAAAAGAATTTCCTGTGAATATATATTCCTGAAGATAAATTATATATCAAATCACATTTGTGGTGGATATTTACATCTATCAAAGATGCAGGTGTTAGTGAGAAATCTATCTATCTTTCTATCTCTATATATATATATATATATATATATATATATATATATATATATATATATATATATATATATACATATATATGTATATATATATGTATATATATATATATATATATATATATATTTATATTTATATATATATATATATACAGTGTATATATATATATATATATATATATATATATATATATATATATATATATATATATATATACAGTATATATATATATATATATATATATACTGTATATATATATATATATATATATATATATATATATATATATATATATATATATATATATAATCAAATGAGCCATATGTTATACGACCTTGATATCTAGATTCATTTTAATCTACGGGATCAGAGACTCAAGAGGAATCAACTAAAAAAAGAATAGCTTTTGGTTGGCCGGGGAATCGAACCCGGGTCCGAGAACGTTGCACGACAGTAACATAACATATAGCTTCGTGGCTATACGGTATGTCGCTGCCGTACAAGTTTCTTGGATCAGGGTTCGATTCCCCGGCTGACCAAAAGCTATTCTTTTTGAGTTGATTTCTCTTGAGTCTCTTTTCCCGAGGTTTAGAGAGAATCCAGATTTAAAGGTTGTACAGTATAATACATGGGTTATTTGGATATGAAAAGCACGTCTAAATATGTAAAATTTATCATTTATAAATATATGTACTGTATATATACTGTGTATATATATATATATATATATATATATATATATATATATATATATATATATATATATATATATATATTCCATCATAAAAACTGGCATGAACCGGAAGCATTTATGTCAGGATAAGGGTTTTGAAAGTGTCCACTATAAGGAAGGAAATTAGTATTATCAATCTAAATGAAAAGAAAAAATATTTTCTCTCTCTCTCTCTCTCTCTCTCTCTCTCTCTCTCTCTCTCTCTCTCTCTCTCTCTCTCTCTCTCTCTCTCTCTTTAAATGTGTATATATATATATATATATATATATATATATATATATATATATGTGCACATAAGATATTCAGTCATGTTTTTCATATTCATATAAGCCATATATTATACTCCTCCTAATATCTGGATTCGCTCTACCTTGGGATCAGAGACCCAAAAGAAAATTAACTCAAAGATAATATCTTCTGGTCGGCCTCGGATTCGAACCCGGGCTTAATAATCTGAGATTTCATTGACTTAGCAACTTTGTGGCTGGGTTGCTAAGTCAATGGTACCCCAGTTTCTTGGGCCCGGGTTCGATTCCCTGGTTGAGCAGAAGCTATTATCTTGATGGTCTCTGATCCCGAGTTAAAGAGAATCCATATATTAGGAAGAGTATAATATATGGCTTATATGAATATGTATGTACTGTATGTGTATGCGTTATATATGTAAACGGATTTCTGGTATAACACGTTATGTTATCTAATTATTCTAATTTAATGGAAACAATTTATTTAATCTAAATCCCGAGACCTTTTGGCTTTATTTACGTTGGCATTAATTATGCTTGAATCCATGTGTGTGAGAATTTACATAATCATAATTTCATATTTTTGTTCACATGATATTGTATTCGAAAGGAATAAAATAGCAGGAGATGTTTCCTTAGATGTCACATCGGAAGAATGAAATCAGTAATTAATTTATAAATTTATTAATAAACTATAAATACAGTTTTACATCTACATATTTATTCAAATTTTCTTAATACGATCATATTTCCTTATCCTTTGAAAACAAACATTTCCTTATAAATTATATACTATTGTATAAAAATATATTTCAATTGGGCATCACAACCCTTCAATTGCCTTAATAACGAAATATTGGCGAAAATATAAATCTAACAAATTGATTGAAAATGCCATTTCACTTCAGCGTTCCATTCTTTCCCAAAACACTATGGTTGCCTTGCTCTGATGAGCGAAGGAACCATACAATAGTTTAAGTATATCGGCGTATCTGATATCAATTATCATAATTGATCGAGAATCTAATTAACATAATTATTCCTATTTTGTTGAGCCCAAAGCATAACTCGACATTTTGTGACATTTACACAACTACAACCTCTTGAAGAGACGAATCTTCCTCTTCCTCGTTTTCCGTGACACAACCTTTATCCTCTTGAGGAAGGTTGTTCCCTTGAGCAACCTCCCAAAGCTGGTGTTGCTCTTGAATGACTGTAATGGCCTGGTTTAGGTAGTCAGCGAAAAGCTCGTCACTGGCAAACTTCCTCAGTTTAGCCAGTATCCACACGTCGTTCCTGGAAGCAAATCTATTGATGGCATTCATCTTTGGTCGGAGTTCGGGCGTTTCCTTTCTCCTGCAGCATTGGAACAGCTGTAATATCTTCATGATTAAGGAGAGGACGGTGCAGGCAGAAGTGAAGCTGTACCAGACGAAGAGGCAGATGAAAAGTTTGCTGTAGTAAATGTTCAGAGGAAATTCACAGCCATACACCTGGATGTTCCAGCCGTGATTTATAACACACTTGGTGGTCAAGGGGAACAGTTCCATGTACTGCGACTCGGTGCTCCATCCTTTTGGGAAGGGGAAGTGCATTGGGATGGCAAAGAAGGTGTTCTTCAGGGCCACGTCGATGAGCAGGACGCTAACAATATTAGCAAGGAGACAGTAGACGCTGACCAACAGACTGGCTTTAAGTTGTCCACCGTGGCCGCCTAGATTCTCTTGGATGTAATCGCGGGCTTTCTCTGCTTCGGATGAAGTCATGATGTCCCTCATAGCTTGAGTGAGCTTGGGCATTTCCAATCGACTTCGAAGCATCTGAGGCAGGTGGGCGATGACGGCCAGGACGATCAGAAGAGGTGGCACCCAGCGGTAGACTATCTTTTTGGTCTCCACTGGGTCTCCATAGCGATGAGAGAATTCCCCGGACGAGTAGACGTGGCAAATGTCTCTTCTCATGGTGTCGTTGAGGAGTCTGAGTTTGTTGGCAGGATCATAACACTGAGGTTGAACTTTGCCGAACCATCCGCTGACTATCAAGCCGAATCCTGTGAGGAGGAGACCCGACGTCACGGGAGACTGGATTCGTAGCGCCCATGAATCCAGAGGACTGACGATCCTCTTCATTTCTCTGAAGAATCTTCCGACGAACCTGAGGACCGTGAAGAATACTTGAGAGGATTCCATGGTGGTTGATCATTGCTGCGCTGAAGACAAAAGAAACTTTCTGCATTTGGTTGATTCGTTTTTCGCAAGTCTCACTCTGCTTTTATGGATTCTTTTCACCCGAAAAACAGAATTTTGGAAATTATGTTAATAATAGAGGAAATTGACCAATAAATTTGATTTATGTGCTTATATTTCGTCACTCTTTCAATGTTTCATTTGTCACACATTCTTCTTGATCATTCATCTCGTTAATTAAAATGGATATTTCAAATGCATGTGTTTGCGTTTATTTGTGTGGGTGTCCAAGGGTATTCATATTCAGTCAGATAGATATGCAAGATTAAACAATGTTAATAATTAGAATTTTAATTAAAATGCAAATTTTTACAAAATCTTGAATTTCAGTTCATTTCTTTGTTTACTGTTTTTTAATAATTTCTGAAATTTTAAGAAATATATGTTACATTGAGATCATTCTTGTGTTTAATATATGTAAATGTCTACTTTATACACTATATATATATATATATATATATATATATATATATATATATATATATAATATATATATATATGTGTATATATATATATATATATATATATATATATATATATATATATATATATATATATATATATATCTTCATCTCCTATTACTTCTACTGACGCAAAGGGCCTCGGTTAGATTTTGCCAGTCGTTTCTATCTTGAGCTTTTAAATCAATACTTCTCCACTCATCATATCCTACTTCACGCTTCATAGTCCTCAGCCATGGGGGCCTGGGTCTTCCAAGTCTTCTAGTGCCTTGTGGAGCCCAGTTAAAAGATTGATGAACTAATCTCTCTTGGGGAGTGCGAAGAGCATGCCCAAACCATCTCCATGTACCACTTACCATGATCTCATCCATATATAGCATCCTAGTAATCTCTCTTATTGTTTCGTTTCTAATCATGTCGTGCCTTTTAGTTCTCAATATTCTTCTGAGGGCTTTGCTCTCAAATCTATCAAGTTTGTAGGATATTGTTTCATTGTAATACCACGACTCGTCTCAATACAGTAAGCTCTCTAAACTGGTATATATAGCCTGATTTTTTTATGTAATTTAAGATGATTTGATTTCCAAGTTTTACTTAATCTAGCCATCGTCTAATTTTTTTTTTTTTAATCTTTCATTAAACTCCAACTCTGAAGATCCTGTATTAGATATCATAGTTCCTAAATATTTAAATGATTTTCCTCATTAAAACTTTCTCCTTCCAATGATATTCGTCTTCTATTGCATATTCTGTTCTCATCATCTCTCTCTTTCTTCTTTTTATATTAAGCACAACCTCATGTGATATTCCATGCAATCTGGTAAGCAAGCTTGGCCAGTCTTGTGGTGTTCTGCTAATAAGGATACCGTCAACTGCATACTCTAAGTTAGCTGATTTCTTGTTACCAATCCAGTCCATCCTTCTCCACCATCCCCAACTGTTCTATGTATTACAATATCCACGAGGCAGAAAAACAACACAGGTGACAACACATTCCATTGGGGTACTCCACTGTTCACTTTGAATTCATTTGATAAGACTCCACTAACATTAACTTTGCACTTGCTATACTCTTTTAGACTAATGAAATTTACATTTTAAGAGGAATTCCATAATAACGCAAGACTCTCCCCAAAATTGACCGGTGCACATTGATAAAGACTTTTTCATAGTCCACGAATACCACCAAAACTGGATTTCATTTATCTACACATTGCTGTATCACATGTCTTAAAATGATAATTTGATCAGTACAACTTCTATCTTTCTTAAATCCTGCTTGTTCATCTTTCAGTGTTTCATCGATCTTTCTCTTTAGTCTCTTTAGAATGAGCATACTATATATTTTCATGACAACTGACGTAAGCGTGAAGCCTCTGTAATTACGGCAATCAGTCAGGTCTCCCTTTTTTTCACCAACACTCCTAGTTCCCATTTATCAGGTTTGCCTCTTCACTCCACATTATAGAGAAAATAAACTTTTAGGTATTCTGGGAGTCATTTCATTTTCGGCCAATATCATCTCAGCAATTATTCCATCGTATCGAGGGGCTTTCCATCTCTTTAGTTTTTTAATGATGACATCAACTTCAAACATACTGAATTCATTCATGGGCACATCAAGGTTTTACTCAGCTTCAGGTATATCAATCAAATTATTCCCTTCATATCTACTATTCATGACCTCGCTAAAGTATTCCATCCAATGTTACCTTTCTTTATTTCCTGTTGTTATAACAGATCCATCTCTCTCTTTGATGGGTATATACTTCTTGATTGCCCCCATTGAGATTTCGTTGATAATTCTATAAGCGATTCTTACATTATAGCCACTCCCTGAATTCATAGCTTTGTTAACTTCATCTGCTTTCATATTTGAGTATTCTCACTAGTCATTCATGGTATCTTTTGACCCCACTATCAATGGAATACTTATTATGCTCTACCTTGTAATTTTCACACACACACACACACATATATATATATATATATGTATATATATATATATATATATACAAACTTACATACGTATATATGCACGTATGTTGCTCCATGTACACATTTGAATTAATGTATATATATATATATATATATATATATATATATATATATATATATATATGTGTGTGTGTGTGTGTGTGTGTGTGTGTATTTATATATATATATATATATATATATATATATATATATATATATATATGTATACTACATATATTTGCATATTGCCTTAATTAAACATATATAATATGTATGCGGGTGTAAATATTAATTACAAATTGTATTTGATATAAAATTTTACCTTGAATACAGTATATATCTGCCGGAATTGTTCTTGTGGTAAATACATCTGGTAAGGTCTCGAACATGTGCCTTTTTGTCGAAACAATCCAATGAGTAAATTCTACCAATGGTCCTTATAAGTCCATTCCAAGTCTACTGTACATATACCTGTTAAATTTAGGAATCTGTGCTTAGACTTGAAATCAACCCATCTCGACCATGATTGCTCATTAACGTGTTTGCAATACGTTGAAAGTATAATTTCGGTATTTAATAGTATTTTTGGTTGATATTTACATCTATCAAAGTCGTCATAAATAACCACGTGTTACCAACTCATTAATGAACCATCATGGTGCAGATGTATTGATTTTAAGTCTAAGCATCAATTTCTGAATTCAACAGGAATATTTGCAGTGGACTTGAAATGGATTTCTTGTTTGGCATAATTTTTCCGGCTCTGAAATTTCCACTGCAGGCAAGTCTCTTGCAAATTCAATTCTTGATTTCACGTCACTTTTCTCAACGCTCTACGCAAGATTTTAAAATGGCATCTTGACAATTCCAAGTTGATACTTGACAGACACCTGGCATGCTTTTTTTGGTCTTAATGATGGGAAAGGAAGAACATTCTCTTCTGGCTTCCTCCACTTGATGTCTGTTATGTTCCTCTCGTTTGTGTGTGTATGCCTGCAACGAGAGTGAACAACCTGTCTAGATTGAACAATAATGAAAGACCCCCTTTTCCTTGCATGCATTGTTGATCGTAGATGTTACCTTCTCACCATTTTTAATTGTTCCATCCTCATCATCCACATAATATAGGCATAGTCTAAGATTTATCGAGTGAAGTATTGACTTGCAGTTGTAATATATTCATGAATGTTTTAAACTGAGAAAAATAAAATATCTTATTAACTACACATTATTAGTAAATAAATAATTACTATGATGAGTATACATTAATTTGTGAATGATTTGGTGTGCATAATTCTGTTTGATTAGGGGTTTTTGATGCGGATTCTGTGCGTAAAAATGAGAGCTCTGAGCCCTGGCTTTGGAAATGTAAATATTGCCCTTTGACCCGAGAGTACATAGGGGTCGCGGGTCAAATATGATGCCATATATGAATTAGTAATCAGAAGATTTATATTGAAATGTATATTTCAGGACAACTTCTTTTAAATAATGAGATCGTCCACCGTTTTTATTGTAGGATTTTGCAAATTAAAGATGGCCGAATGTGACCTATTTTTACAGTGGTTTTCCTACAGGTCTGAATATCACAGTCGTTCAACGGAACACACTATTACAATATGTGTGAATGAACCAACTTATTTCCCATTTTCTTGATATTGGCTGTAAAGGGAAACAAATATGCCAGATTAACGTAAGAATTTTAACTGAAAAAGACCGCTTCTATAATATTTTGCTCCTAAATTAGTAGGTTAGGAGATATTGCAGGAAATGGACTAAAATTAGTTTTTCACTTCCAAAAAAATCTGCATTTCAGTTTCTGGAGTTTTTGAGGAAAAAAGCTTCAATTTTACAACAAACCCTTATGGAGACAAATTTGTGTAAAATTGAATTTCCTATTTTACGTCTCGATACCTCGTACCCAGAAGATGCTCTATTTCGGAGAAAACGAAAACAGAAATAAGGGAAAATGTTAAAGGTTAAGTGCGAATTACACAATTCCAAAAGGCCAAATTTATCCCAATATGGATATAGTGTTCCAAAGAGTCCTTCTGACATTTTCATGCAGTAAAACGAACTTTTGCAATTTGTTTTACTCAAAATGTTATTTCCAGAGAGTATTTTCCATGTAGGCTTTTTCATAATGAAGGGGACTTTATTTCCTTTTCATGTACAAGGAAGGGGGAAGTGGCCTTCTTAATTCTTACATGTGCCCTTTTTTCATAATGAATGCAAGCTCCTTTCTTATTCATGTACAAGATCCTCCATGAAGGGGGATGTAGCCATAAACTTTTGCATGTGCCATTTTTCATACTGAAGACGACTGCTTTATTTTCATTTACAAAATCATCCTCGAGGGCTGATATAACGTCAAAGTTTTACATTTGCCCTTTTCATGTACAAGATCATGCAGAAAGGGGGATGAAATCTCAAAACTTTATATATGCCCTTAAAAAAAAAAAAAAAAAAAAAAAAATCGTCCTTGATTAGTTGCAGGAGAAATTCTTGCACTGGCGAAATATAAACCTAGAGACATATTCCCCCCAAGAGAGTCGAGAATACCACTCTCACACACACACACACACCCAGAGCACCTTCTAGCTTATTGCCATCGCCGAAATGACGCGGATGGCCGATGTCACCATTAATGTTAATGATAATGACGCCTCTCTGTCTTTCCTATAAATAACGGCCAGGCCCTGGGAGGCTCATAATCCCATGTGATTGAGTCATAAAACGGGACGGAAAACGAAGGAGAGAGGAAGAGGGAAAAGAGTGGAATCGCGGAGAGAGCCCCAAATGAGGTTAGGGAAAAACTGGTTAGGCTGGAGTGGAAGGGGTGGAGTGTGGCCCCGAATGAAAATTAAGGCATGGATGGAGATGTGTAAGTGGTTAGGAGAGACACACAAGTGGGAGAATTGAGAAACTGGATGCTGGGTAAAGCTACACAGAGGAAGAAAGAAAAGGACGTGAAACTAGAGAAATACATTAGATTATGTAGAATAGACACAGGGAGAAATAAAGGAAAAGGAATGAAACTAGAGAAATACCTAAAGAGTTTCAGAAAGCATATAAAAAGGAGAGAGAGAGAAAAAAAGAAATTAAACTGAAGGAATACATATGACATTCAGATTAGAATCCAGACAAAAA
>NC_090762.1:63441552-63444052 GCF_036898095.1 Palaemon carinicauda | reverse complement strand
AAAGGAGTTTGAAAAGGTCGTTATGATTTTTACCAGTGAGTGGCTTACCTTGAGAATCTTGTGGATTAGATTTTGCTGAACGTCAAAGAAAATTGGACAATTTCTTTTCTCGGAAACTTTCTTGGCCATTATTCTTTCTGTTGTTTTCATCTTTAAGAATTAAACTCGGTGAGCGCTCGAAATTTCTTGTTTTCCAACTCGGCAAGTTGGGATATTTTGAGTTTCTTATCTGCAATATGATTTCAGAATTCACCTTTTGTTCACCTTATCTTATGTAACCTTTGTAATTATTATTTTCTATAAATATTTTTATTATTATTGTTATTCGTTCAATGGAATAAGTTAATTTATTTACTCTTGATATTGTTCATTTTGTTAATGGCTTTCGTCGCCGTTGAATAGTCTCGGAAAAGTGTAGTCTCAGCCTTCTATTCTTTCTGAAGGCCTTTCTGTTTTGCCCCGTAAATTCTATATCTCGTGAAAGCTTTATCAGTTAAGAGCTCCTGGGTTTTCACCGTTTTCCATTCTACCTGTGACAGCACCTTTCCAGTCTGCAACGAGAAATGAAAACAAAAACAATAGCTGTTCGCCTTGAGTGGTTATGTTGCATTTTCCAGCCATTGTTTTCCAATCCCGTCCGCCGCCGAAGTCAGGTTTAGCTGATTTTATAGATTCTTATCCACCTTTTCTACTGCTGCTTCTTCCTCCCTTCGTCGTCCTCATATGTATTTTTTATTCCTATATTTATTCTTGAATTGCTTTATTAATTTCATTTCCTTCTCCTCCTCCTCCTCCTCCTTCATTTGTTAATTACTTCTATTAAATTATCATTTATTTCCTTATTCTCATCCTCCTTCATCCTCTTCATTTGTTAATTACTTCTATTAAATTATCATTTATTTCCTTATTCTCATCCTCCTTAATCCTCCTCATTTGTCTATTTCTTCTATTAAATTCTCATTTATTTCCTTATTCTCATCCTCCTCATTTGTTAATTTCTTCTAATAAATTATCATTTATCTCCTTATTCTCATCCTCCTTCATCCTCCTCATTTGTTAATTTCATCTATTAAATTCCCGTTCATTTCCTTATTCTCATCCTCCTCATTTGTTACGTTCTATTAAATTCTCATTCATTTCCTTCTTATCCTCCTCCATCCTCCTCATTTGTTCATTTCTTCTATTAAATTCTCATTTATTTCCTTATTCTCATCCTCCTTCTCTTGTAAACGTGTTGCCTTTCCTCCTCTTCTCCAGTTCCCAATTACTCCACCATCTCTCTTCCCATTGTATGTTCTCTCTTTTTATTGCTTTTCCAACCTCACTTCTCCTCCCCTATGTTTATTCTGCTCCATTGACGATTAACGAGGTCTCCAATGGAAGAATAATACCTTCGACGTTTTCTCTGTCCCGTTTCCATTTCTTCTCTTTTCCTTTTGGATCTCTTTCCTATCTCTTTCATTATTTTCTACCCTGTTATTCTTGTTTTCTCTGTCCCGTTTCCATTTCTTCTCTTTTTTCCCGTTTCCATTTCTTCTCTTTTTCCCGTTTCCATTTCTTCTCTTTTTCCCGTTTCCATTTCTTCTCTTTTCCTTTTGGATCTCTTTCCGATCTCTTTCATTATTTTCTACCCTGTTATTCATGTTTTCTCTGTCCGTTTCCATTTCTTCTCTTTTTCCCGTTTCCATTTCTTCTCTTTTTCCCCGTTTCCATTTCTTCTCTTTTTCCCGTTTCCATTTCTTCTCTTTTTCCCCGTTTCCATTTCTTCTCTTTTCCTTTTGGATCTCTTTCCGATCTCTTTCATTATTTTCTACCCTGTTATTCATGTTTTCTCTGTCCCGTTTCCATTTCTTCTCTTTTTCCCGTTTCCATATTCTTCTCTTTTTCCCGTTTCCATTTCTTCTCTTTTTCCCGTTTCCATTTCTTCTCTTTTCCTTTTGGATCTCTTTCCGATCTCTTTCATTATTTTCTACCCTCTTATTCATGTCTCGCACTTATTCACATTCTTACCTTAACTACTTTTTATACATATGTCCTTTCCTTCACATCTAAATACGTCACATTTCCATCTTGCGATTAACTTTCTGTGATTCGCTGTTTGTTTTATTTATTTTCCTGCCCCTACTCTTTGTGTTTAATTATTTTCCTGCCCCTATTCTTTGTTTTTATTTATTTTCCTGCCCCTATTCTTTGTTTTTATTTATTTTCCTGCCCCTATTCTTTGCTTTTATTTATTTTCCTGCCCCTATTCTTTGTTTTTATTTATTTTCCTGCCCTATTCTTGGTTTTTATTTATTTTCCTGCCCCCTATTCTTGGTTTTTATTTATTTTCCTGCCCCTATTCTTTGTTTTTTATTTATTTTCCTGCCCCTATTCTTTGTTTTTATTTATTTTCCTGCCCCTACTCTTTGTGTTTAATTATTTTCCTGCCCCTATTCTTTGTTTTTATTTATTTTCCTGCCCCTATTCTTTGTTTTTATTTATTTTCCTGCCCCTATTC
>NC_090762.1:63433249-63441052 GCF_036898095.1 Palaemon carinicauda | reverse complement strand
TAACAATACTTTTAGTTATCGTTATTTACTCTTATCCTGTGTGTCTGCAATGATATTGCAGGAGATTTGCTTTGATCTTTCTTGGATAGGGAGTTTTACATCCCATTTTATGCCAATGGAATACGAGTTACTACAAAAGTTCGTAGGTGTTCTGTTTTACCATATAAAAAGTAAAGAGACCTCGCTTAATAAATCAGTCCTATGAAGAAATATCACGAAATCAGTCAGGACTTGATTTCATATTTTCTATCTAATTTCCTTATGGTTCTTTTGTATTGAGCTTCACGTTTCCCTGTGATTTTTACACACACACACACAAACACACACACACACACACACGCACACACATATATATATATATATATATAATATATATATATATATATATATATACTGTATATATATACATTTATATATCCCCGCCAGCTCACCCATCTAAAAATGTGTCCACCCTCTGGAGAGAAACTGTTTCAGCAGTTTGCACACGCAGGTTACTAATGCTTATAACAATTCCCTATAAGTTCCTTTAGAACTTCCCGTCCGGCAGTCGTGAGTATTCGGACAGGAATTGCATGTTGAAGGCAAATCACGGTGAAGTGGCACGAGTAAATGCATAAAGCATATCCTAGTGCTCCACAGATTTGAGATTTTCATGTTGGCACAGAGAATTACCTCCATGCTGGATTGTCTTTAGGAAATGTGGATATTTTCTTTTCATATTTAAAATGCTTTTACCAATTTTTGAAATTTTTTAAATATAGGAAAAATACAAATTTAAGTTGAAAGATTGTGCTGATAAGGTTTTTATGGGTATTAAAATACACAAATAAATATAGTGTCGATATAGAACAACAAATGCAATCGCTCCCTGTCCACTGCAGGACAAAGGCCTCAGGCATGTCTGTATTAATGTCTGGGTTTAGAAAAATTTCTTCATCACTCTGGCCAAGGCAGATTGGTGGTGGTGGCAAATTTTAGTCGGATCGCTCACAGTAAACCACCCTTGTATGGGTGGCCCGGAAAAGTACAGCTTAGCTAGTCATGGCGATTAGCAAACCCCTCCACCATGTTGACGTATCACCACGCAGAATCTCTCTCTCTCTCTCTCTCTCTCTCTCTCTCTATATATATATATATATATATATGTGTGTGTGTGGCGTGTGTCTGTGTGTGTATATAGTGTGTGTGGGCGCATGTGCTAATGTACAGTGTATATATATATATATATATATATGTATGTATGTATACATATATATATATATATATATATACACATATATATATATGTATATGATTTGCATTTAACTAGTCATGGTAGCGTCCAGCTGCAATAATAAACCATCCTCGCCGAGTGAAAAAAAAAACGACATAAGTTATTTATCAGAAGAGAATGAGAAGAACTGTAAATCCTAAACAACTGATTTTATGCGTGCGTGAAGTTAAATTGAATTGCGCGTGTAAGCGCGATATCCTTTTTTTTCTCTCTTTAGTCCTTTAATTAAGAAACTAAATGAATTTAGGCTGCTAATCAGGTACCGGAATGAATTTATTATTGTAATCAAGGAGTAAATGTATTTCTGTGGGGAATCGGAATTCGCATTCTTCCTGAATAAAAATGTGTGGAAAAGAATAGTTGTACACATTTTGTTTATTCAGGCAACTTGATAGATATGGTTGCCAATTTCCAGGATTATGCATGTACGAAAAGAGAGAGAATTTGACCATAATTTGTAGATAAATCAAGTTTATACTTGGATTTTTAAGTCTTCAATTGTATGTCAAAATAAATTTTAGGTTTTTGTCTCTTAGCCTATTATGCATTTTTGTATTAATGGGCCCTATATATTTCGATGTATTTGCCTATGAGAGAGAGGAGAGAGAGAGGAGAGAGAGAGAGAGAGAGAGAATTTGACCATAATTTGTAGATAGATCAAGTTTGTACTTGCATTTTTAAGTCTTCAATTGTATGTCAAATAAAATTTTAGGTTTTTGTCTCAGCCTATTATGCATTTTTGTGTTAATGGGCCCTATATATTTCGATGTATTTGCCTATGAGAGAGAGAGAGAGAGAGAGAGAGAGGAGAGAGAGAGAGAATTGTTAAGGGATAACACCAGTTTTCAACTATGAAATAGACATTAGCATATAAATGTGTACATTTTCTCCCATAATAATAAAACTAATTTTTATTTTTGTTATAGATGTAGTTGCCTTTATACGTTCAACCTCAAATCTATCGTTTTTATGTGTAGATTATCTTCTCGTACTTTAACATAACTCAGTCTACTTTTATAATAAGATATTACATCATGGGACATATTTGATTTTCTTGATATCAAATATCTAATTATTATGTTCTTTGGGTTTAGCTGCATGGCGTGTTTTATATGAGTTTAATGATAACTTTATTATTAGTGATTTAAATTCATAAAATCTTATATTCACTTAGGTTTAACCGCAAGTTGTTTATTTATGAAACCAATATGATATTAATAATAATGATGGTGTTAATAGTAGTAATAGTGATAATACTAATAGAAGTGCTAATACTTATAATTATATTAATTTAAACTCGTCTTATTTCAATAATTTTGTTGGTTTCAATCCTTAGTTTGAGATCATAGTAAGTTTTAATACTATAGAGATTGCGACTGGAAATTTGACTCCTAATTTATCCAACATCCGAAAGCATGTGTAAAGAATAGAGGTTAAATATATGTATTAAAAGCTATATACTATTTTAGCAATCTCCTCTCTCTCTCTTCTCTCTCTCTCTCTCTCTCTCTCTCTCTCTCAGAGCACCCTTCCCTTATGTGTGAAACCACGTCATAAATTTTCATAGTAGAATTAAGCAATTCTATTTTTATAAACCAAATCTGCCATATCTAATTCTTTCTTTATACTCCTCTCTCTCTCTCTCTCTCTCTCTCTCCTCTCTCTCTCTTCTTTTTTTTTTTTTTTTTTTTTTTTTTTTTTTTTTTTTTTTTTTTTTGCCAAAAAATATTGTTTATTTTCATAACGCATGAAAAATTGAAAATTTAGAAAATTATTTAGGAAAAAACGTTGCCATAATAGCTATTTTATATCATATTTAGAAATTGGAAAATCAGACTCGCGTTTAACAGCAAAGATTCCCAGTATTGATATCCATTTAAGACCAAGAAATACCTTCATTAGGTTTGAAAATACCATTTCCTCACCAAATTTCAGTATCCCAAGTGACCTCGTTCTCATTGGCCTTTCAAGGAAGTTTTAGGGATCCCTTTGTCGACTGTGTTAGCATTTCTTTCCCAAACTATAACAAGGCTTGAACCACCCAGGCAAGAAAGACGTCTCTACTCATAATCATGACACCTGATTCAAGCTAATTTTTTGTCATTTTTGTTTCTCTTTCTTAAATTCTTTCCCTTCTTTGGTCCAGTTTTGCATTAGTAAACGTGTATGTTAAAGTGTAATACAATTTCAGCTGAGTGTTCATTGTCATAAGATACTGGTAGCAGTTTATTTAATTTATTGTAAAACGCGCATATATATACACACACACACGTATAAATCTATATATATCTATGTATGCATATATGTAAATGTTTATACACAGTACACACACACACACACACACACACACATATATATTATATATATATATGTGTGTGTGTGTGTGTGTGTGTATTCTGTATATATGGAGAGAGAGAGATTCAGAGTTCAGATTACATGAAATCGAGATGAGGCTCTACTACAATGTTAATCTACGCTTTATTTTCTTTTCCCTTTTTCTTCAATATTGGCATCCAGTTGAACACTTCATTGTCCTCTTCATTTAAAACTAACTGTTTTCCTTTAGTTTATTTTCTTCCTAGAGATAAATGATGAAAAAGATTAGAATTTCGAAATTATAGATTACACAATAAGAGCCGGTGAGGGGAAAAAGGAAATAAAAAACGGTTGAGTTTTTATGCATATAACACACAGAGAGAGAGAGAGAGAGAGAGAGAGAGAGAGAGAGAGAGAAATGCATACCTTCCCCTCAAAATCCATAACCAGAAAGAATGAGAAGGGAATTGAAACTATCCACTTTCGTTGTAAAGGCGAAATAAAAGTGTAGAGACAGAGAATGAATAGCAAAATCCCCTGATAAAAAGGTTGTAAGCGGAAAGGAAAGGAAAAGACCTCAGGTATGGGCAATTTACCCCGAATAAAGAGAGAGAGAGAGAGAGAGAGAGAGAGAGAGAGAGAGAGAGAGAGAGAGAGAAGAGGTCCTGTGGGTGACTGGAAGAGAAAAGATCCCCTAGAAATATCCACGTCCCAAAAGCAAGCGCGGTTTAAAGGGGCCAACAGAGGGAGAATCCAATAGAATACGTTTTGGTTTCAAACGGTAAGGGAAAAGTATTGGGAAAAGAAGCCCCTGGATGCAGATAAAAGGAAATGGGAAAATAAAATGGGGGGAAATAAAACATATGGATGGAAAAAAAAAACGATAGCTGTAACCTAACACACAAGTCTTGCGGAAACGTATAAATATTTCTCTTGATCGCTACACGTATCGCTTTTAATTATCGAGGACCAACAAGGGCTAACAAACTTGAGTGAAAATCTCGGAAATAGTTTTTATCTGTTAGGCTTCGGAGATTCGTTTCTTTTGGGGTGAGATTTTTAAGGGAGTTCAGCCTTTTCGAGATTTCGTTCAAGATAACGAAGTAGGCAAATTGAGAGACAAATTAAAAGCTCTTTTTAAATTGGAAAATTAATTTACTCAACTGGGCTGCAAAAGGCACTAGAAGAGTTGGAAGACACAGGCCTACATGGCTGATGACTATGAAGCGTGGAGTAAGAGAAGATGAATGGAGAAGCATTGATTTAAAAGCTCAAGATAGAGACGACTGGTGATGTCTAACCGAGGCCGTTTGTGTCAATGGGTGTAGGAAGAGATGATGATGATGATGATGATGAAGATGATGATGGTGATGGTGATGATATATATATATATATATGTGTGTGTGTGTGTGTGTGTATATATATATATATATGTATATATATATATATATATATATATATTGAATTTTTCAACAATAGCCTTTTTTTTCTTAGTGGTTATACCCTCATAATGATAAAAGACAAATTTTTGGGGTAAAATATAATGCCGTTATTAAAATAGAATTTTCTAAGTATAATTCAAACCAATGTGAGCATCGCAATAACCATATATGCATAGGAGAACAATGCTTTTGCTTCGTATGCTTGGATTGTATGTTTATCTCCAAACCCGTCAAAAATAGCATCTTTGTGGTCACTAATATCGAGTCTGTGTTTATCTTTCCATTCCCCTTTGAGACCTGATTATTGGTTGGAGCAGATACGTGCGTCATGTCTTTGTCCGAGTTGGAGATTATCGGTAAATAAATCAGAGAGAAAGGAAGAAACGGAAGCAGCATTTACGATGGTGGAACTCAAAACACGAAAATGATTCGTCTTTCTTCTGCTGTGTTTTTCTTTTTAAAAAGAGCTATGCAGAGATCTGGGGAGATGAGGTCTGCTTTAACAAAGATAATATCAGCGCCGTCAAAGTGGTTGGGCGTTGACATTGCTGCGATAAAAGACTTGTCCAGTAATTATTTCACCTTGACACATACACACACACACACACATATATATATATATATATATATATATATATATATCAGTTTAGTGAGGTTGCTGTTACTGTATGGACATGAGTGTCGTTGGAAAATAAAACAATATCCAATACATTTTGCAGATTTGAGAACCAAGCTCTCAGAAGAGTTTGGGAGTTAGATGGCAGGGCAGAATTAGAAATTAAACCAAAAGAGATTGAGTGCCATACGTGGATGAGATCATGGTGAGGGGTAGATGGAGATGGTTTGGTCATGCTCTTTACACTTCCCAAGAAAGATTAGGTCGCCAAACATTTGATTAGGCTCTATAAAGCAGGCCTACATGGCTGAGGACTAAGAAGCATGAAGTAGGAAAGGATGAGTGGATAAGTGTTGATTTAAAAGATCAAGGTAGAAACGAATGCAAAATCTAACCGAGGCCCTTTGCGTTATTAGGTGTAGGAGGTGATTATGATTATGATATATATATATATATATATATATATGTATATGTGTGTGTGGGGGGGATATGCATATATATGGAAGTCCACTAAAAGACCAAGTACACAGGCATGCTTCTATATATATATATATATATATATATATGTATATATATATTATATATATGGTCCCTAGAGATTGCAAACTGAGCAGAATAAGGAAGAGAAGACGATGGATGGACGAGCTAAGAAAATTTGCTGATATAGACTGGCACAGAAAGATCATAAACAGACGGGACTGAAGGACATGCCTGGGTCTTTTATTCTGCACTGAACTACCGTATATATATTACACGCATACATACACACACACATATATATATATATATATATATATATATATATGTATATATAATATATATATATTGTATATATATAGATATATATAGATATATATATATATATATATATATATATATATATATATATATATATATATATATTTATATATATATATATATATATATGTATATTATTTTCTTGTCACGCTCCAAAACAAGGCGTATAACTGCAGGTCTCTCCCGGTCCCTCGGGTGAAGGGGAGATAGTAGTCATACCCTGCTGAGAGTGCTTGTAGTTTCGGAAGTGTTAGAATGTTTGCACAAATCTACATATATGTATATATTTATATAAATACTGGACATCAAACATAGTTTATAGTTATATGAGTATGTATGTATGTATGTATGTATATATAGACATATATATATATATATATATATATATATATACTAAACCCTAAAAAATGTCAATTGCATCATACAACTGACTGACTATGAATACGTATGGTCAACTACACATGCAAACAAACACACATGCATAGGAAATCGTCTTTTTCAATTTATGTGAATTAGGTGGAAGAATATGTGATGAATGAAACATTGAAAGAGTGACGAAATACAAGAACATTTAGAAAAAAAAAAATTTGAATAATTTCCAATTTAACTTATGAAATTTCCAAAATTCTGTTTTTCGAGAGAAGAGAATCCATAAGAGCAGAGGGAGCCTTGCGAAAGACGAATCAACCGAATGCAGAAAGTTTCTTTTGTCTTCAGCGCAGCAATGATCTACCACCATGGAATCCTCCCAAGTATTCTTCACGGTCCTCAAGTTCGTCGGAAGATTCTTCAGAGAAATGAAGAGGATCGTCAGTCCTCTGGATTCATGGGCGCTACGAATCCAGTCTCCCGTGACGTCGGGTCTCCTCCTCACGGGATTCGGCTTGATAGTCAGCGGATGGTTCGGCAAAGTTCAACCTCAGTGTTATGATCCTGCCAACAAACTCAGACTCCTCAACGACACCATGAGAAGAGACATTTGCCACGTCTATTCATCCGGGGAATTCTCTCATCGCTATGGAGACCCAGTGGAGACCAAAGAGATACTCTATCGCTGGGTGCCACCTCTTCTCATCGTCCTGGCCGTCATCGCCCACCTGCCTCAGATGCTTCGAAGTCGATTGGAAATGCCCAAGCTCACTCAAGCTATGAGGAACATCATGACTTCATCCGAACCAGAGAAAGCCCGCCATTACATCAGGGAGAATCTAGGCGGCCACGGTGGACAACTCAAAGTCAGTCTGTTGGTCAGCGTCTACTGTCTCCTTGCTAATATTGTTAGCGTCCTGCTCATCGACGTGGCCCTGAAGAACACCTTCTTTGCCATCCCGATGCACTTCCCCTTCCCAAAAGGATGG
>NC_090762.1:63420749-63428249 GCF_036898095.1 Palaemon carinicauda | reverse complement strand
ACATATATATATATATATATATATATATTTTATTTATATACATACATATACATGTATATATACATATACAGATATATATATATATATATATATATATATATATATATATATATATACAGTAATATATATATATATATATATATATAGAGAGAGAGAGAGAGAGAGAGAGAGAGAGAGAGAGAGAGAGTTATAAGGTGAAATCAGCCTCAGTGGGTACTCTGGATAATTTATGCCGTGGTCGGTTCTTAATTGGTGGGTACAAAATCACTTCATGTGTTCCACTCATTAGTCTATTCATCTGTAAATGGATAGCATCGTCTGCAGAGGTTGATAAAGAAACCATGATTTTATCAAACTCTTCCGTAAAGACTTTTTGAGATTGAGAAACCAGAAGGTTTTTCCTTTCCGGTACCACCCTCCAAATGTGTAGCGTTCGTCAGGTAAATAAAAATGTGTATGCCCTTTGCAAGATGTTCGTACATGTGTGTTTGTGATTGTGAAGTCTTTGTGCACCGAGTATTAGACCTCGCAATCTTTTCTTTCCTTTAAACCATTGTTTGTTCTCTCTTGTGTCTGTTCTTGCGTGTCCTTGAGGTATTGCTGATCTACGTCTTGATGCAAAATGAAAATCCCGAGATGTTTTCCGAGAAAAATTGATGTTTCCTCGGTAGGGCTTTTTAGCTGGAGTTAGGATAAGTGGGAGTGGTATCATTGGGGAGCTGAAGACTAAAAGGCTGGAAAATGGTTCCCGGTTTAGAACTTAATAGGAATGACGGGGGTAGTGTAAGTGGTCTATGTACGCTTTCATGTTATATGCATATTTATGTGTGTTTCCTTCACACAATTTTATACAGTATCTCTCTCTCTCTCTCTCTCTCTCTCTCTCTCTCTCTCTCTCTCTCTCTCCTTGTCCTGACTTCGGACAAGTTAAACTTTAACAGTCTGATACAAGTATTAATGGGTTTTGATGGGTCGAAACCTGCGTTCAATTCAGTATTCCACTGTTGACCTAAGAAATTGTTTAGATACCTTCTGCTTAGTTGACAACTGTGGGTGGAATATTTTAGTTGAGATAGAGATGGGTGTTTAGTACTCTTGTCAAAATGTATACCTTCTAAACGGGAAACCCCTCCAAAGTCTAGAGATCATCTCCTCATGCTCCTTAGGTGAAGCCATTCATAGGATTCTCTCTCTCTCTCTCTCTCTCTCTCTCTCTCTCTCTCTCTCTCTCTCTCTCTCTCTCTCTGCTATAGGAAGAAGGGAAAAATGAAGTGTTTGCAGCCAGACCCCTTAAGCCGCGTGGAATGAATAGAGATGAAATGAAATATTCAAATATCAACCTCTCTCTCTCTCTCTCTCTCTCTCTCTCTCTCTCTCTCTCTCTCTCTCTCTCTCTCTCTCTCTCCGCCTTGCATCGTTTGTATATTGCTCCTGGAAATATTCAGTTTAAGGGAAAAATTGCTATGACCGTTTGGCCTCCCTTAGGTGCTTCATCCAATTTTCTCCCCAATTCTACTTTCAGAATAAGTTGGGGCGCTCTCTCTCTCTCTCTCTCTCTCTCTCTCTCTCTCTCTCTCTCTCTCTCTCTCTCTCTCTCTCTCTCTCTCTCTCTCTCTCGTTAAATTCTGTAGGTTTTTGGTTGACAAATGCAGTAAATTGTGCAATCGGGAGTTAATCGACTAGTGATGATATTCAACCAAGATATTGTATAAATTTTGATCGGAGAATGACAGACCTTTAAATACCTAATTTAGATTGTAATAAACTGAAAGTGTCTACTTTTCTCATATTGAGACTTTCCTATAAGCGTTATTTTGCGTATGTTTCTTTGAATTTTCCGTTCTCCTATTAAGTAAAACGCTTTACTCTTGCTTTGTGGAAACCTTGATATGAATTTTACCGTATGATGTTTGTTTGTTCCTTTCATACCTCCTGGCAATGTAATATCCCTACCGTTTCAGTATGTTGACCTAGAAATAAACGTTAATGTTCGCCTGTACTGTATATATGGATTCATTTTCCTCCAGGTTATAGGAAGTTAAGAGCCACAGCTGTTCTAATGGGAACCTTAGTTTTGGACTCTGGCGTGTGTGTGTTCTCTACAAGTATCAGCAAGATAAAGGCATATCGCTTTCACGTAAAGATATAGCTTCGGAAGCTATTGTATGGTTATAAGTTTGTTTCTGTGTGTCCTATTATTAGCCACCTACGGATTATGATTATCTTTCAGACGATAACCCGTTCATATCACGGGATAGACTCGATTGATCAAGCCCTTCAGAAATTAAAGGCTCTCTGTCTAATCGTGTAAAGAGATACAGAGCAAAGGACTTGTAAACCTGACTCTTTGGTCGATGTTTAGTTACGGTAAAGTACACTTTCTGTTAAATTGTTAGAAAAGCAGCGATAGCACTTCTCTCTCTCTCTCTCTCTCTCTCTCTCTCTCTCTCTCTCTCTCTCTCTCTCTCTCTCTCTCTCTATTGAAGTAGGCATTGCCACATCCGCACAAGGTATAAAATTAAGAAGAGCAACCGAGAAGAAAAAGTTGATTTGAGCAAAAGCTTTTTTTATGATCTAATTAGATATAGGAAGAAAGGTTAATGGATGAATAGCTATCGGAATGACAGAAGGAAATGCATTACTTTGTGTATGAAGTGAGTTTTCTGAAGATTTGGTAAATGGGGAGGAGAGAAGAATGCTTATGGAAGTGGCTGTTGAAGATATATGGCAGGTTATTAAGATTTTGCAAAATGCCAAGACTCAGTGGTGATGCTTTTATCTAGTGAGGAAACGGAAATTGTTTGGCTTAACAGTTGTCAGAATGGAAGAAGCAATCGGTTAGAGGAAAATATTTCCATTTTAGAAGGTTGGGATTATTGAGTTGAATGTAAGAATTTCAGACAATGTTACTTAGGATAGCAGGAAAGGTATATGGTGGCCTATTGGAAACGTCCCTGCCTGACGTTCTGCCGGATTGGGGTTCAAGTCCCGTTCAAGCTTGATAGTTTCTCGTTGTGTCTGCAACTCAAAATCCTTGTGACCTAAGGATAGGGGGGGTTGGGGGTTGGGGAGCATATAGGTCTACTTGGTGAGTCATCACTAGACATTGCCTGGCCTTCCCCTGTCCTATCTCGGGTGGAGGGGCCTTGGGCGCTGATCATATGTATATATGGTCAGTCTTTAGGGCACTGTCTTGCTAGGTAGGTCAGTGTCACTGTTCCTTTCCTATGCCATTCATGAGTGGTCTTTAAACCATTATAAGTATGTCTCCTTACCAGTTACTTAGAAATAATAATTATAGATTTAGAGGCAACGTTTTGAGTGAAAGAAGAATATGACGGCTGATGTTTTGGATAGGTTTGGATAGTGAACATAAACTGCATTGTCTAGTGAAAGTTAAAATTTATTAAAAGAGAAGAAAGGTAACTGTAAACTGAACAAACACAGGGTATTGTAGACAAATTGAGACCATAAACATGGAGCAATGAATGTTGGATTCGATAGTGGAAGAATTGAAACTTGCGGTTTGTTTGAATTAGGATTTGAGTATATCAGATAATGATTAGGGGAGAAGTGAATTACAGAATATGAGAAGCAAAGAATTTAACAGGTTGTTGTCAAAATCATGGTTAAAATCCTCGGATATCTATGGAAGCTATGATTCGAACTGATACCAATGGAAGCTATTATTCGAGCAAATATCTATGGAAGCTATGATTCGACCGGATATCAATGGAAGCTATGATTCGAACTGATACCAATGGAAGCTATGATTCGAGCAAATATCTATGGAATCTATGATTCGAACTGATACCAATGGAAGCTATTATTCGAGCAAATATCTATGGAAGCTATGATTCGACCGGATATCAATGGAAGCTATGATTCGAACTGATACCAATGGAAGCTATGATTCGAGCAAATATCTATGGAAGCTATGATTCGACCGGATATCTATGGAAGCTATGATTCGAACTGATACCAATGGAAGCTATGATTCGAGCAAATATCTATGGAAGCTATGATTCGACCGGATATCTATGGAAGCTATGATTCGAACTGATACCAATGGAAGCTATGATTCGAGCAAATATCTATGGAAGCTATGATTCGACCGGATATCTATGGAAGCTATGATTCGAACTGATACCAATGGAAGCTATGATTCGAGCAAATATCTATGGAAGCTATGATTCGACCAGATATCTATGGAAGCTATGATTCGAACTGATACCAATGGAAGCTATGATTCTAGCAAATATCTTTGGAAGCTATGATTCGACCGGATATCTATGGAAGCTATGATTCGAACTGATATCAATGGAAGCTATGATTCGAGCAAATATCTATGGAAGCTATGATTCGAACTGATACCAATGGAAGCTATGATTTTAGCAAATATCTTTGGAAGCTATGATTCGACCGGATATCTATGGAAGCTATGATTCGAACTGATACCAATGGAAGCTATGATTTTAGCAAATATCTTTGGAAGCTATGATTCGACCGGATATCTATGGAAGCTATGATTCGAACTGATACCAATGGAAGCTATGATTCGAGCAAATATCTATGGAAGCTATGATTCGACCGGATATCTATGGAAGCTATGATTCGAACTGATACCAATGGAAGCTATGATTCGAGCAAATATCTATGGAAGCTATGATTCGACCGGATATCTATGGAAGCTATGATTCGAACTGATACCAATGGAAGCTATGATTCAAGCAAATATCTATGGAAGCTATGATTCGACCGGATATCTATGGAAGCTATGATTCGAACTGATACCAATGGAAGCTATGATTCTAGCAAATATCTTTGGAAGCTATGATTCGACCGGATATCTATGGAAGCTATGATTCGAACTGATATCAATGGAAGCTATGATTCGAGCAAATATCTATGGAAGCTATGATTCGACCGGATATCTATGGAAGCTATGATTCGACCGGATATCTATGGAAGCTATGATTCGAACTGATATCAATGGAAGCTATGATTCAAGCAAATATCTATGGAAGCTATGATTCGACCGGATATCTATGGAAGCTATGATTCAAACTGATACCAATGGAAGCTATGATTTTAGCAAATATCTTTGGAAGCTATGATTCGACCGGATATCTATGGAAGCTATGATTCGAACTGATACCAATGGAAGCTATGATTCGAGCAAATATCTATGGAAGCTATGATTCGACCGGATATCTATGGAAGCTATGATTCGAACTGATACCAATGGAAGCTATGATTCTAGCAAATATCTTTGGAAGCTATGATTCGACCGGATATCTATGGAAGCTATGATTCGAACTGATATCAATGGAAGCTATGATTCGAGCAAATATCTATGGAAGCTATGATTCGACCGGATATCTATGGAAGCTATGATTCGACCGGATATCTATGGAAGCTATGATTCGAACTGATACCAATGGAAGCTATGATTCTAGCAAATATCTTTGGAAGCTATGATTCGACCGGATATCTATGGAAGCTATGATTCGAACTGATATCAATGGAAGCTATGATTCGAGCAAATATCTATGGAAGCTATGATTCGACCGGATATCTATGGAAGATATGATTCGACCGGATATCTATGGAAGCTATGATTCGACCGGATATCTATAGAAGCTATGATTCAGCAGATATCTATGGAAGCTATGATTCGAAAAGATATCTATGGGAGCTATGATTCGAGCAGATATCTATAGAAGCTATGATTGGAGCAGATACCTATGGAAGCTGTGATTCGAATAGATATCTATGGAAACTGTGATTCGAATAGATATCTATGTAAGTTATGATTCGAGCAGATATTTATGGAAACTATGATTCAAGCAGATACATATGGAAGCTGTGATTCGAGCAGATATCTATGGAAGCTATGATTCAAGCAGATATATACGGAAGCTATGATTCAGCAGATATATATGGAAGCTATGATTCGAGCAGTTACCGTTGGAAGCTGTGATTCGTAAAGATATCTATGGAAGCTATGATTGGAGTAGATATCTATGGCAGCTATGATTCGAGCAGATATGTATGGAAGCTATGATTCGAGCAGATATGAATGGAAGCTGTGATTCGAGCAGATATCTATGGAAGTAATGATTCAAGCAGATATATATGGAAGCTATGATTCAAGCAGATACATATGGAAGCTATGATTCGAGTAGATGTCTATGGAAGCTATGATTCGAGCAAATAGCCTATCTATGGAAGCTATGATTTGAGCAAATATCTATGGAAGCTATGATTCGAGCAGATACTAATGGAAGCTATGATTGGAGCAGATATCTATGGAAGCTGTGATTCGAGTAGATATCTATGGAAGCTATGATTCGAGCAGATATCTATGGAAGCTGTGATTCGAGCAGATATGTATGGAAGCTATGATTCGAACTGATACCAGTGGAAGCTATGATTCGAGCAAATATCTATTGAAGCTATGATTCGACCGGATATCTATGGAAGCTATGATTCGAACTGATACCAATGGAAGCTATGATTCGAGCAGATACCTATGGAAGCTATGATTGGAGCAGATATCTATTGAAGCTATGATTGGAGCAGATATCTATGGAAGCTATGATTGGAGCAGATATCTATGGAAGCTATGATTGGAGCAGATATCTATGGAAGCAATGATTCGAGCAGATATCTATGGAAGCTATGATTCGAGCAGATATCTATGGAAGCTATGATTCGAGCAGATACCAAACGAAGCTATGATTCGAGCAGATCTTTGAAAGCTATGATTCAAATGCGTAGAGTTTGTTGAGCCAGTCTCCTTTATGGAATTGACGAGTAAATGATGTATGGAAATAAAATGAATAGTTTAATTGTTTGCATAAAAACACCTAAATAATTGCATAAAAACGCGTAAATAATTGCATAAAATGCGTAAATAAATGCATAAAAAACGCGTACATAATTGCATAAAAATGCGTAAATAAATGCATAAAAACGCGTAAATAATTGCATAAAAATGCGTAAATAATTGCATAAAAATGCGTAAATAATTGCATAAAAACGCGTAAATAATTGCATAAAAATGCGTAAATAATTGCATAAAAATGCGTAAATAAATGCATAAAAACGCGTAAATAATTGCATAAAAATGCGTAAATAATTGCATAAAAATGCGTAAATAATTGCATAAAAATGCGTAAATAAATGCATAAAAACGCGTAAATAATTGCATAAAAATGCGTAAATAATTGCATAAAAATGCGTAAATAAATGCATAAAAACGCGTAAATAATTGCATAAAAACGCGTTTTTAGGAAGTGATATGTGAGATTAATTCGAAAAAAAAAGTTAGAAATATGCAGATATTTAGAGGGGTGAATTTAAAGGTTATCACAGAAGTGTAGATTTTTTTTTTTTTTCATATTGTGTGCCTTAGTGGAAATAGATATGAATGATAGGTTGGTGAATTGAAGAATGATAAGAGGATGAACAGAAAAACCATAAAAGACTAATCTG
>NC_090762.1:63410749-63418249 GCF_036898095.1 Palaemon carinicauda | reverse complement strand
GTCTACAACTATGTGAGCATGGGTCTTCCAACTCCTCTAGTGGCCTGTGGAGCCCAGATGCAAGTTGTGTGAACTTATCTCTCTTGGGGAGTGCGAAGAGCATGCGCAAACCATCTCCATCTACCCTTCACCATAATCTCATCCACATATGGCATATAAGTAATCTCTTTTATAGTTTCATTTCTAATCCTGTCCTGCTATTTAACTCCAAATATTCTTCTGAGGGCTTTGTTCTCAAATATACAAAATTTGTTGAAGATTGTTTCATTGTCATACCATGACTCCTGTCCTTACAGTAGCACTGATCTCACTAAACTGATACATAGCCTGATTTTTATATGTAATTTCAGGTGATTTGATTTCCACATTTTACTTAACCTAGCCATTGTATCTGATTTGCTTTTTTCAATCTTTGATTAAACTCAAATTCTAAAGATCCTGTATTAGAGATCATTGTTCCAAAATATTTAACCGATTCCACCTCATTAATCCTTTTTTCTTCCAATGATATTTCATCTTCCATAACATATTCCATTCTCATTATCTGTTTATTTCTTCTATTTATCTTGAACCCAACCTCACGTGATATCTCATGGATTCTGGTAAGCAATTTTTGCAAGTCCTGTGGTGTTCTGCTAATAAGGAGAGCGTCATCAGCATACTGCAGGTCAGCTAATTACCTGTTACCAATCCAGTGAAGTCCTTCTACACCATCCCCAACTGCTGTATGCATTACAAAATCTATGAGGAGGATAAACGACATAGGTGACAACACATTTCCTTGGAGTACTCCTGTCCAGTGTTCACTGGAAACTCCATTAACATTACCTTTGCACTTGCCATCCTCATGAACAGTTAATCAAATTTACATATTTAAGAGGAACGCCATAATAACGCCGGACCCTACACAAAATTGGCTGGTGCATACTATCAAACGCTTTTTCATAGTCTACAAATGCCATTAAAAGTGGATTTTTTTATTCTACACATTGCTGTACTACATTTCTTAAAGTGAAAATTTCGTCAGTCCAACTACCTTTCTAAATTGTTTGTTCATCTCTAGCTTTTCATCAATCTTTCTCTCTAGTCTCTTTAGAATGAGCATACTACAGTACATATCTTCATGACAACTGACGTAAGTGTGAAAGCCTCTGTAATTATTGCAATCAGTCAGATCTTTTTTTGCCATTTTCACCAAAACTCCTTGCTCCCTTTCATTAGGTTTTGCCTCTGCACGCCACATTCTACAAATTATCTTGTAAGTACTTTGGGGAGTCATTTCATTTTCGGCTAATATCATCTCTGTATTTATTCCATCGTATCCTGGGGCTTTCCATCTCTGAAATCAAGTTATAGTTTGTGCAAGATAGAGGGGATTGGTACAGTATATGGATATATGGAAGGTTGTTTGGCTAGATTTCCCTACCTTAGAGATGTTAAATGTCGTCATTTGTATCGATGGAATGTTGTTAGCTTAAATTATATGTGATTGTTGCTCGGGGTGTTGTTAATGAGCTCTCTGTCAAGGCGTATAAATCAGCCAATGTTCTGGAATTTTATGTGAGAGGGTTCATCCACAATTCATCCATGGAAATGCGAATGTTGCAGTGATCATTATTTTGGTTTTCTTTGGAAACAACCTTGGACATGGAAGATATATATATATATATATATATATATATATATATATATATATATATATATTTATTTATATATATATAATATATATATATATATATATTATATATATATATATATGTTATATATATATATGAGAGAGAGAGAGAGAGAGAGAGAGAGAGAGAGAGAGAGAGAGAGAGAGAGAGAGACGCGTTGGCAGGACTGGACAGAAGAGAAGATCAGGAGGAGAAAATCATAAAGAGTAAAGCCACCTGTAGGACCTAAAGGGGATATGGAGGACCAGCGAAACCCCTCAACTTCTCTCTCTCTCTCTCTCTCTTCCCCTCACCCTTCTCCCCCATTTTCCATTCCCCCTCCTTGATGGTGGGAGTAGGAAGAGAGAGAGGGGGAGGCGGAGGAGGATTGAAGTCGAGACAGAGAAAGACCACCAACTATCACCGTGATGCGTCTGCAGCCGAGTACTGTAGTTTAGTTTACTGCATTGTCCTTTCATTGCGCTCTACTGAAATTTTGATATTAGAATAAAGACTATTGGATTTTGTTTGATACTAATATGCTACAAATAATATTATTGAACTGGTGTTTAGTGTCTATTTTAATATTGTTATTCTTTTTTATCATTTGATGCTTTACCGCATTGTATTGGTACTTATAATTTTGTGCTATTAGGTATTTTTTCTTATATAATTTTGTGCTATTAGGTATTTTTTCTTACTGTACTATAAGGTACTGTGCTGTAACTGTAATTTGCTGTTCTTTGATACGTATGCGACTTAGAGAGAAACTAATAATAACAAAGAAAGCATTATGTGCTCAGACCATATTATGTAATTTTATCCTATTACAATTTCTTATGTATTGAGAATTTTTGCACTACTGTACTATAATAGAATTTATATCTGTTTTTAGCTTCAATATTGAAAAGAGATGTTTATATTTCGTTAATTTGTTTCAGTGGTTATTGTCTATACCCCACCTGCGAGACTTTAAGGACAGACAAGTACATACACACATATATATACTGTATATATATAATATATATATATAAAATATATATATATATATATATATATATATATATATATATATATATATATATATATATATATATATATATATATATATATATATGCGCTTTTGGGGCACAGAGCTTTCTCAAGGAAACACGTCGTTGACGTTTTTCAAGCAATCGCCTTATATATATATATATATATATATATATATATATATATATATATATATATATGTGTGTGTGTGTGCAAATTATATATATATATATATATATATATATATATATATATATATATTTATATATATATATATGTGTGTGTGTATATATATATGTATATATATATATATATATATATATATATATATATATATATATATATATATTTATAACCAATTCGTAGTATAGGATGGGGAAATTAACTTATCCATTTCCTCTTAATTGTTTTAAGCCTCAGTTGACCTGAACTTGAACTTAGGTACTGATAGTGGTTAACCAATTATGGTGTTTGCAGCAATGGTGCAGAGGAAACAATTTAGAGCTACTACATTTTAGGAAGAAGGATGAATTTCCTTATAATTTTATATCGTTTTTATGTGTATGTACACACACACACACACACTTATAGTACATAATGTATGCTGCTACGCTTGCTGATATGAGGGTTGTGGGAGGTTGCAAAAGTCCACTTTAATTACTCTGGTTATTCCTGAGTTAACGATGGTTCTAATGTGTTAGCGAGTCTCATTTCGTCGTCGTTTTTCAATTTTCTTTCTTAGTATCACGAGAGTCGTCTGTTGTGTTACAAAGGCATTTTTTTTATAATTTGGTCTTTTTTCATCTTCAAGTCCAACCTCTAATTCACTTTACTAAAGATAATATTTGGTGTAAATACCTTTCTTATATCTGGACCATTTGTTGGGAATCATTGCTTGCTCGTTGTGGTTTATTCGTTATTTCTTCCACTAAGATGTCCAGGGTAATACTTCATCTTTGTATTTTCTGGAAATCTTCAAGTAAGCTAGTTCGTGTTGTTTATTTCTTTATTCCCGTGCTAAGCTCCTTTATCGGAACACTATGCTTCACATAACATTTATTCTTGCTATTCTAACATCTAAATTATTTCTCCTTTCTCGGATGACATTTCTTCCAAGTTAGAGATATTTACATACGCAAGTGCTCTTCCTCTGCTGGAGTATGCCACCATTATCTCATAGTATACAACAGTCAAAGGACAAATGCCCTGGGAGTACGTTGCGTGTTAAGTAGACCTAACACTATTATTATTCCCCTCCTTTTTCTCCCTTCCTCTGCCCCTGTTGACGTCATTACACCCTCCTTAACCTCTTCAGTAATCTTGATTTAATCCTGAAGATGATGGTTGACGTCACACCTGGCGGTCGATGGCACAATTACTTGACTCAAGCTAGCATATTTCATATTCCTCCCCTTAATTATGAGAAATGGCCAGCGTTCCAGCATTGCCTGTACATGGAAACGTCCTCTATAAATGACTTTTTTTTATATATATTCTACGTCAGGAGTTCCCTACCTTTTTGTGCTTCTGTGACCTTTTGCCATTTTTAGAGATTCCTGTGTACCCATAAAATTGATGGCAAAATTAATAAATAATCAAATTGATATTGTGATGTAATTTCATTACACTATCTCAGTGCAGATTACATCATACATTGCGCAGTAGCCTATTGGTTATTCTCTCAGATCCAATATACTCCATGAAGAGTAATAATGTACTACTGGAGGTACATGTACACCAGCTTGGAAAGTTAGTGGGAACCCATATTCTTTTAGTGTGATAGTATTTCCAGATTTTCTACTGTTAGGAATTTTTACCTGAAGGGAAATTCTCTTGATTATCCTGGGATTTTTGGTTAATCACTGGGAAATTTGTGCCGTTGGTACATGCTCAGTAGATAGGTTTATCGTCCGAGAATTATCCAAGATTAACTACAGTTGTAGAAAGTTAAAGACAATTTGAGTCGCTCTCTGGAAATTCTCAGTCATTCCGTAGATTTTAAGTGATGGGTGCGCTGATCACCAATGCTGTTGGAAATGCCTTGAGGGAACTGATCCTCCCATTCACGTTTGACCTGAGTCACAGATATAAGTAATAGAAAATTCTTGGTCCATTCAGCTAGAGAAATTATGTTTCTGTGTCGACATTTTTTTTTAATGGCATTTCTCTTAAAATTTGTTTTTAATTTACATGAATATATTTCAAAGATAAATTTACTTTCTCAATTTGTGCTCATATCCAGACAGGACATCGATTCTATTATGAAATTCCTGAGAAAGGAACATCTTGGTTATTGGAATTTTCTTTTTCCTCGCTTCGAGGAACTTTAGCTTAAAATCTCTTGATTTTTAGAGATTTCAGATTTTAATGAAGAAATTTAAATCTTGAGGATGTACTAATTGAGAGGAGACGTAAAAGTAAATTTTTCTCCACACGAAAATTTCGTCTTAAGATGATCTTAAAGTGTTAAAATAGATTACTTTGTTTTTATTTATTTTTTTTTCCCCAAGAGATAGGTATCAACTGATATTTTTCTTAAAGTACTTTTTAAGACCTTCATTTGTTCCCCACTTTTTTTTTTTTCTTTTTTAGCAGGTGACCCCAATCATGCTCCTCCAGCCACAACCGCGACCCTGCTGGTTTTATGTGGTGTATATAACCATATAATGGTTTTACAGGCTATAAAATCAAAGGATAAGATAATTTTCAAGTAGGAGGTGCTAGAGGTGCTGTAAGGCTGGAAAAGTCACAAAATGAACACGATTAAATGTGAATCACTTCAATATGAACATTTTCATCATAAACATTTCTATTAGTCTACACTCCAATATTTTTTTTTGAGTTTTGGGGCTGGATTTTCAAGGGTAAGTTGTCCATTCGTTGCTCAATCGTAGAAAATGCTATTCTTAAATCACGTTCGGAGTCTTAGATTGGACGTGGACGATTCACTTTTGGAGGACACGAGATTCTGTTCACTTACCAAACCACTACAGCACTCAGGGACATCGCAAACATACATTATTATTAATGTTATATATATATATATATATATATATATATATATATATATATATTATATATATATATATATATATATATACACATCACATTTGGTTTTACAGTCAACCTTAAGAGTGAGATAAGGTTAACCTAATACATTTATATTGGAATATTGGTATATCTTTTTTTCGAAAAGTTCTGTTCATATTTAAAGCTATTTTAATTAGATCATTATTATACTGTATATATGTTTATCAGTAGGCTACACAGAGACATTTTTATATATGTTAATTTTTCCATCATCCTGACGTTGTGGACATATGCATACATACCCACACATGCATATATATATATATATATATATATATATATATATATATATATGTGTGTGTGTGTGTGTGTTTAAAAATATACACCTAGATGTATATACTGTATATATACACGCACACCCTAGTAAACCATTTTTTCGTGAAATGGTACGACCACATTTAAACAATTTTACAATTGCATCGTATATAGATTCATTAAATTATTTATGATATGTGCCATTCTTCCTTGGTCATAATAATCGTATGTAAAATTTGTTAAATGTAAAAGAAACTCTCAACCCCATGCTATAAAGGAATACAATTTCTATTTTGGCGAATTAAATTGACTGCAAATGTACAGATCACTTATACCATCAGATGAATAATAGAATTTTTAGGAGTGTTAAATAGTAGGTTTATAAGGAGAGAGAGAGAGAGAGAGAGAGAGAGAGAGAGAGAGAGAGAGAGAGAGAGAGAGAGAGGGGGGTGTTTAGCGGTCTTGCATGTGGAAGGACTTATGTGGTCATTCGAGTGCTGTTTGAATGAAATCCTATCTCCTTTAGAATAAATTAATTTTCAGGATGGTGTGTCCTTCCAAAATTCCACTGGTAAAGGGTTCCATCTCCATCCCTTTGGGTGGGGAACCATCCCCAAGTAGGATTGAAGTTCTGCTCCTCCTCCCAAGTGGTGGAGGATGTGCCTTACATTTTGCACTAATCCAACGCTGTCCACTGTAAGGACAGATTTCTTCTTTGGAGGAGACCACCTTGATTTTGCGAAATTCTCTTTTGGACTTTCCTGTTAAGCCATGGTTAGGCCTTGTCTAGGCCTCTGTCATGACATATAAAGTGAGAGAAAAGGAATGGCCAAGGTAAGTGTCGTGGATTGAGGTAGAGATTCTGACCATAAATAACGTAGATCATCGAGAGAGAAGTAGAATAATTAAAGAGAACTAGACGAAAATGATTGTGTGACATTGTCGGAATGTATATCTCATCGGGGAGAGAGAGAGAGAGAGAGAGAGAGAGAGAGAGAGAGAGAGAGAGAGAGAGAGAGAGAGAGATTGAGAGAGAGAGACCTTAGGAGTTATTATCTCATCTCATCGTCGAGAGGATAGCACAAAAGACTAGCATCTCAACGTCCAGATTAAGATTCTTTCATAATACCGTGAGGCAAAGATGCTGGCTAGATGAACTAAAACCTAAGAGATGCGAAAAAAAAAAAAGATATCTGTCGTATGATTCGCTGAGCTCTCATTCACCTGTCGATATGAAAACTACCCCCCTCTCTCTCTCTCTCTCTCTCTCTCCTCTCTCTCTCTCTCTCCCTCCCCGCAAGCATGGTAGCGCTCTTGTTTCACAAGCAAAATTATCTGCGTTCTCCTCGATGTCGTGGGTTGCAAATGGGATGATAAGCTAAATATCAAGTATGTAATTACAAATAAAAATGCCTTTGCCGTCGGCCTCGATGTGAAGCTATTAAAGTTCCTTGTTAAATACTTAAGT
>NC_090762.1:63399800-63402300 GCF_036898095.1 Palaemon carinicauda | reverse complement strand
TTGAAATATGGGAAATGAATATAAAAAGAAACACGCGAAAAAACACACGTTTATTCACAAACTTATAAAGAAAATCTATGTTACAATTTCGTTTACTGTGACTGACAAATCAAATCAATCAAAAACATCAATAGAAAAGGGGAACAGTCAGTAAGGTAGAAATATTTAAGGAATAGCTTTCTGAAGCTGCTGAGACGATACTGGTACGGAGGCTTCAGGCTTAAAAATGTTGCAGAAGGGCGGCTGAAATTCAGATGAAACTGGTACGATGATTTTGGATTCGAAGACGTCACAGAAAGGGTGACATCAAGATGGGATATCAGAAGTCCTCTCCAAGAATTCGATGTTAGTGATAGGCTGAAGGCAATGTTACCTACTTTTCGTCACAAGCAGAGAGAGATGGCTGCTTCAATTTGTCTAATTTTCTCAGCCCTAACAGGATTTTGGCGATCGGCATTTGTCGTCTGAAGGGACGGTTGAAAACTGGCTCTATCAGACTTCTGGCCTTCTCTGCTTCCTATCTAGTCAGGACTTGGTTCTCATCTGCTTCGGACATAGTTTCTCTCTTGTCTTATGTCCTGTCCTATCTCTCCTGGACAATCTATTCTTGAAGTTTACATACCCGTGTATGGGAGTAGTTAATTACAGTGGGCAGTAGTCATTTCCATGTAAGTCGTCTTTTTGACAATTCTGCGTCACGATTGGCCTCCTCAAAAACGCCCACTTCAATCACGCCATGGAAGCTTCTAGAAAAAATTTCTGATGCAATCTGGACCTCGTGTTAAGTCGTAACAAAAGCAGCACGTGTCCAACCAATGATGACATATTTCATAAACAAGGATATCCCTCCGGCTCGGTTTCTCAAAATATGCTGACTCCGCCGATTAAGGCGGATGACACCTTGGTCAAAACAGGACAGTTTCATTATCACTGCAGGCACTCTTCGTCGATGCTCAGGTTATTTCTAAAATGCTGACGACAGTGAAGTGATGTCAGTTTTGACCAAACAATACGGTAGTCGAATCTCGTCTCGCTGCTCACACTTTGGGAATAGATGTGAGTTTCTCTTTTAATAATGTATCCCTTTAAATGTATGATATCTACCCATGTCATAGTAAGAGGAACAACACCATGTCTGTCTTGCCATGGGAACACTAGAGACATCTGACGAAAGATTTCCCTTGAGTTTCTGGGTTCTTTTGATTCTAACTGTACATATGTTAACATATATATATATATATATATATATACGTGTGTGTATGTATGTATGTGTGTAAGCTTATTCTTTTACATATATAAAATATATTTGTGATGTTTAAAAATCGAAAGTTACGTCCCATCGGATCAATGTTTTTCCATTTAATATCTGGTCATTCGAAGCACGTGTCGGAACCAAATATTAATTGGAAAAAGCTGACTGCAGTATTCGTCTCTTCCTGAAACCTAACTGGGGAGTTTTGTTAATCCGGAGAGATATGTTCGTCATTGTTTGGGCACTTCATATATATATATATATATATATATATATTTATATACAATTAGATAGATAGATAGATAGATAGGTAAATATATATATATATATATATATATGCATGTGTGTATGTATATACAATATATACATAGATAATCAGTTGCAAAAAAATATTTCTTTATCATACACTGAGTTAAGGTTAAGGAGGCAGCCAAAATCGTAAATATATAATTTGAAAACGCGATAGAATTAATATTCAAAGAATCTCACTCAAGCAAGTACTGTACTCTGTTTCACTCTTACTGTCATGATGTCAAAGTGCAATAAGCGAGAGTGCGTATGAGAAGTCCTTTTCAGAGATAGTTGCTGTGTGTGTGGGGGGGAAGGGGGGGATGAAGGTGAGTGGCTGCTAGTAGGAAGGATTATGAGAAGGGCAAGGTTTGGGGGTAGGCGTTGACAAGGTAAAGATGGAGGCTGTCCAACTCTCTAGAGATTAGTGTCAATAACTCTAAGGGAAACGCGCTCCGCTTTTCAATTCTGAAGCTGAAAGTAGGACACTCCTTTCGACCATCGGGTTGGCGTTGGGCATATGATATCGTTACACTGGGAAATGAAATTTTATTTATAATAGTTTTAACTGTTTTTGAAGTTGGAAAGATTATTTCTTTATTGTAAGTTTGCATATGTGCATGAAGTTACTTTATTATACATACGTTTAATTCATTCGCATTTATACAATATATGTATATACAGTATGTATGTGTGTGTATTTGAGTCCTAAAAATTAAGAGGTACCAACCTAGCCTCGCCATCATGAGTCTCAGGATCGATCACGAGCGAGGGCTTAAGTGATAGTTGCCTGGAAAAAAGTACCAGGTAGTTAGTCAACTGTTGTGAGTCCTATAGAGTAGAGAGATGCTTCTTTTATGGGTGTGTGAGTGCACTTTAGGAAACAAGCCATTTTACCCCAAGAGTATTGTCAAACCAAATTCTCCCGAAAGCCAACTAAAATGCTACGAAGTTTTAGGC
>NC_090762.1:63377300-63394800 GCF_036898095.1 Palaemon carinicauda | reverse complement strand
CATATTTTTTTTCAAGAGACCGAGGCTGGCTGGAATCTGAGAGAAATGTTGTGGTAATGAACTCCACCTCTTATTGGGTAACGGTATAGATGTCCAGACCATTTTTTTGAGCCTTTATCTACCGTGGGCTCAATGATGTCCATACATTGATGTCCCTTCATTGATGTCCCTTCATTGATGTCCCTCTGGTTTCTTCCGAGTCAAATTCTCTCGGTCACTGAGTCGTATATTTATTGAAGTAAAATTTATCTCTCTGAAAACGATGAGTTAGAATCTCTGTGTATACCGTACATCGTTGACACACTACATTTACTTGGATATATATATATATATATATATATGTATATATATATATATATATATATATATAACCACACTCGTTTATTCTTGTATATAGATGTATGCGAGTCTATATTGTAATTATATATTTATATATATATATATATATATATGTATATACTGTACATATATGTATATATATACACATATATATATACATATATATATAAATGTCTAAATACAACTATCTATCTATCTATATATATATATATATGTGTGTGTGTGTGTGTGTGTGTGTGTAGTGTAGACACACACACATACATATATGTACACACACACACATATATATATATATATATATATATACGTTTGTGTGTGTGTGTTTGAATATGCACATACAGAAAGAGAGTTTGTAAACGTAATAGGATAGAACCCGTGCAAATTCCTACTCATGACCTCCTCATCTTCTTTTTTTTTCTTTTATAGCGTGACTGCGCCACTGCATATATTAAGCAAAATAAACTGCTCGTTTTTCATCACCACTGCAGCATCCGCCAGAGAAGACATAAACTTGTAATTATTTTGCCCTAAAACCGTTGCTTCTCTTAATTGATAGAAAACCGAAGTTCGTCCCCGGAGATTCCCACAACTAATTGAGATATTCGGGAAGAGGGGTTACCGTCCCCCTTCCATCCCCTTTCTCTTCCGGACATCCCCTTGCCCTCCAGGGATGAGAGAGACAGAAATGAGATTGCTGGAAAAATGATCCACAAATAATAATTGTCTGGCGCAGGAAAGCGAAGTCGATGAAAGATTTCTGGAAACAATTGGAATCTCGGTTAAAAACTGAGCAGCGAGTGAAGGCTGTATAAAATATGTTATATATATATATATATATATATATATATATATATATATATATATATATATCTATATATATATATATATATATATATATATATATTTGTGTGTATGTGTTTATGAATATGTGTATACACATATATCTACATATATATATATATATATATATATATATATATATATATATATATATATATGTGTGTGTGTGTGTGTGTGTGTATTCATATGCATTTCCATTTCTTAAAGTATTTTGTAGATACGCACATATACCTTGATAAACATGGCGTATAGATGCTTGTGCCTTTATTCCTCTAAATATGTTGAAAGTACATACTAAGAATACCTTTATAAGCTTAATGATGCCTCTGAATCAGGCTGTAGGCAAATCGTAAGTGAAGCTACTCATAGGTCAGGTAATTGCTTGGACCTCGTATACACTGACTCCCCTAGCGTTATAATTAGTAAGGTTGGTACTCCAGTCGGGACATCTGATCGTGCCTTGATTTCATTAGTAGTGAAGACTGAGCAGCCTGTCGCTGATGTATCATACTCATGTAAAATTTATATGAAATCTCAAGGTGACTGGAATGTTATTTTGCATGATCTTTTGTGCTTGAATTGGTCACAATTATATAATAGAGTTGATCGTGTTGTCCCTTTGAATGAAAATTTGGTCTACATAATTGATAGGCCTATCCCGTCTCGTGTGCTAGGGTACCGAATGAAGGACAAACCGTGGTTCAATGATGATTGTAGACGTGCTTATTTGGAGAAGCAGGAGGCCTATCATCTTTGGAAGGGTAACAGATCAGATCTGACCTGGAATAACTACACTCAGCTTAGAGCTTTTACTCAGAGTGTTTATGCCTCAACTGAAAAAGAATACAACTTAACCATAAAAGAAACCCTTTGTGGTACAACTCAGGAACATAATGGTGGTCTACCCTTAAATCTGCACTCTTAGGTGTAGATGCAACAGTTCCTCCTTTACTTAAACCAGATGGCTAGTCACTCACTTTCCAAAGGAAAGGGAAACCCTTTTGGCTGATGTTTTTGACAGTAAACAGAGTAATGAAAAACTTGAACTTCCTCATTCCTGTTTTCCTGAGGCTAAACTAACTAGTTTAGCTTTTCAATCTCGTGAAATTAAAGCTCTGTTCATGGACCTTGATGCTTATGGAGGTGTAGACCCAAATGGTATTTTTCCTTTGTTTTTTATAAAGACTGCAGATTTCTTAGCTCCAAAGTTATCTTATTTTGCGCAAGTTAGCAAGAAGAGGAGCTTTTAGCACTTGTTGGAGAAGTGATAATGTTACTCCTCTATGTAAATGTTTGTGGTAGCTCAAGTCCAACTGATTACCGCCCAATTTGCATAACTCCCATATTATCTAAAGTTTTTGAACTTCTGGCAAAACGTCTTAACGGGTTTGCTGAAGGTAATTTTCTATTCCCTAGTTTTCAATTTGGTTTTCGTAAAGGGCTTGGAGCATGTGAAGCCCTTCTTACAATCCCCAATGCTGTACAGAAATCCCTTGATTGTGGTCAGGAAGTTCGTATGATTGGCTTTGATTTTATTGCTGTCTTTGACCGTGTTAATCATGGGGCCCTTTTTTTCAAACTCAAACAGTTGGGAGTGGGTGGGTCGTTTCTTAGCATCATTATTGATTTTGTGAGTAATAGATCCCAAAGAACTATTGTTGATGGGCACCATAGTGAGTATAGGAATGTGATATCTGATGTTTCACAGGGTAGTGTTCTTGGCTCATTATTTTTCATACTATATACACATGGCATGTGGTTTGGCCTAGAAAATAAACTTGTTGCATATGCAGATTATGCTACTCTCTTTGCATCAATTCTATCCCCTGAATGTAGATCTGGGGTTGCTGAATCCCTTAATAGAGATCTAGCTAAAATTCGTGCATGGTAAAAATTATGGGGTATGAAGTTGAATCCTAACAAAACTCAAAGTATGATTGTAAGTAGGTCAAGGACAGTGGCTCCTCAACATCCGGATCTCAGTATTGATTATGTTTCTTTAACTTTGTATGACTCTTTTAAAAGTTTAGGTGCGATTCTCGACAACAAATTTGCTTTTGAGAAACACATCAGGTCTGTGTCTTCTTCAATTGCACAAAAAAAATGGCCTATTAAGGAAGTTTTTCAAGACTTTTGGTGATCAATCTATTCTGAAGAAGTGTTTTAATTATCTCATTCTACCTTGTTTTGAGTATTGTTCTCCTGTCGGATCTTCAGCTGCTGATTCTCATCTTAATTTGTTGGACAGAAACTTACGGTCTATAAAATTTCTTATTCCTGATATATATAATAATCTCTGGCACCGTCGTTCAATTAGTTCACTATGCACGTATCATGACCATCCTTTACATTCAGATCTTCTTGGGCAATTCCATCCTGTTCGTAATACTAGGCAGGCAGTTAATTCTAATAGCCAGGCCTTCTCCATCATGAGGCTCAATACTACACAGTATTCTAGAAGTTTTATTCCAGCTGTGACCAAGTTGTGGAATGATCTTCCTAATCGGGTGGTTGAATCACTAGAACTTCAAAAGTTCAAAGTTGCAGCTAATGTTTTTATGTTGAACAGGCTGACATAAGTCTTTTTATAGTTTATATATGGTATATCTGTTTTGATGTTGTTACTGTTTTCAGAATGATTTATTGTTAATTTGTTCTCATCATTTATTTATTTCCTTATTTCCTTTCCTCAATGGGCTATTTTTCCTTATTGGAGCCTATGGGCTTATAGCATCTTTCTTTTCCAACTAGGGTTGTAGCTTGGCTAATAATAATAATAATATATATATATATATATATATATATATATATATATATATATATATATATATATATATATATCTTAATTCAATAAACACACGTCTATGCACATACATGAATGGAATTTTAGAGGCTCTCTTTACCGATTTGAAATAACAGCAATAATGTGAGCGAATGAATGTAAGAGAGTCGATATCGGTAAAAACAACCAACAAGAGACTTCCAATTCCATTCCTCGTCTTTCGTCCATCTGAACAAAAGGGGAAAAGGTCCGCCCGTCGGTTCTTGTCTTTTCCTTCCAGCAGAAAAGAAGAAGAAACTCATCCAAGGAGAGGATTCCGACGGACATTCCTTATAACGTTTCTTTCAATGCTTGAGGCAAGTCACATTCATTCCTTGGCCATACCGAGTAAACCTCGGGATCTTATTGTGTAAGAATATTTTCGCTTCGAGTAAACTGGTGTAATAATTCCCTCCTCTTTCTTACTTTGGAATGCCCTTTGTGAGCTCACAATATTTGAAACGCTTTCTAAGGAAGGTTAAGGTTTTTATGAGGTCTAAATTCAAGTTAGAATGAAATGATCAAATGTTCCTTGTTCAAATATATATTTTAAGGGGGTAAGTTTGATTGGGTCATCGGCTATGTTCATTTTCCTTTTGCCTACACATACACCGAATAATCTGGCCTATTCTTTACACATTTTCCTTTTTTTATCATATACCTTACAATAAGATAACTGAAAATTTTACTTTAATCAAGGGGTTAACTAGTAAACTGTAATTCTTCAATGGGTACTTTCCATTTGTTAAGGGCAATAGAGAGACTTTAGCTATGGTAAGCAGCTCTTCTAGTAGAACGACGCTAGAATCTAACCCTTGTTCTCTAGTGTTGTCTTAGATTAGAGTTCTCTTGTTTGAGTGTCCACTCTGGCCCACCATTCTGTTTCCGTATTACATTTCCTCACAAGGCAATTACCATGTTGAAGCCCTTGGGATTATATCATCTTAGTTTTCCAACTAAGGGTGTAGTTTAGCTAGTAATAATGATAACAATAGATTTTTATGATTTGACAGTTTTAAGAGAAATCCCATTTTGCGCAGAATGACGAATGTAATTATAATAATGATTTTTGTCGAGGCAGTTACAATGATAATGATTATATTATAATAGTTATAATGTTAATAGTGAACGTCAGAAATTATTATGACATCCTTCGCGATCAAGCCTGATCTTTATGCTACACTGTCAAAAAATTTGATGTTTGCTAATGGATCCATTTTATACACTCTCTCTCTCTCTCTCTCTCTCTCTCTCTCTCTCTCTCTCTCTCTCTCTCTCTCTCTCTCTCTCTCTCTCTCTCTCTCTCTCTGTAATAATGACTTGTTTTATTTGCTGTGCTAGTGACAACTTTTATAACTCTTCTATTGTATATTGTGTTTATACAAAGAAATTTCTATGTAAATAATCATACAAAGAAATTTCCATGTAAATAACCATGTTTCATATTTCATTATTTTATCGATTAGCATATTTTTATTTAGATATTGTCTAATTTTGTCACTATAGGATTTAATGCTTATTTTTCCCGTGTATTTTTTTTTTCACTTGAGGCCACCATATTTACCTCCGCTAGTGAAGTTGGAAGGAGGTTATGTTTTCGCCCCGTTTACCCTGTAGTCTGTCTTTTTGTGAACACCTTCCTGGCCATAATTTTACTCAGAGTAGTGAAATTTTCAGGGATTAATTGTTATGTTGAGACATAAAAATAGTTCAATTTTGAAATTCCTAGGTCAAAGGTCAAGGTCAAGGTCGAGTAAAAGGTCACTCGAATTAACCCTAATCTTAACCCCAAGTTCGCACATGGTTGTCACACAGACTCCAAATACCCCTACGGTCTAAATTGATTTTGGGAAAGGCAATCTGGTTTCGAGAAATAAGATGCCGTGGCGGAGGTCTGCACTCTGAGTGCTTTTCTTGCACTCACTTTATGTACTCTTTTGTAAGGAAATTGGCGACTATTTTCAGAATGATTTCCCCAATTTCTTTTGCAGGTTTATTTACATTTATTGTTATTTTATATCCTTTAAATTTATCCTGTTCTCGCTCTCTCTCTCTCTCCTATTTATTATTTTTTTATTTTATTATCTTTTTTAATACATGTTTTTCGTGTTAGTACCTATTTTCCTTTGGTTTACAAGTGGAGTTTCTTTGCATTATTTATCCCTTTAGGCTTGTTAATTTTTCACTTTTTATATGTTTTATATGTGAGTTGATTTTCCAATCGTAAACGTTCTTTCCTTCAATTTTCCACTTAATTCAATTAGCCTTTATAATCCGATTTATTTAATTAACCTTAACGTTATTTTCATTTTTAAATCACAGTCTGTATATTAATTTTCATTTAATTTCTTATTAGTTTCTCTTAATGATTATATTTAAGCTTGAACTTCATTCAGTTTTAATTTTTTTTATTTTATAGTATTTAAATTTTTGTTTTTGCTAACCTATATTGTATTCAAACTTTTCATTCAAATGTTAATTTTCAGGAATTTGGGCAATTTTTCCTCATTTTTCATCCAAAATCAACCATCAGTCATTCCCTTCATCTTTCACTATGCTGCTTTTCCGGTTTCCTTAAGTCATATCCTCTTTTTCGAGTTCCATTTCCCGGCAATTCATCCCTCCAACACTCTCTCTCTCTCTCTCTCTCTCTCTCTCTCTCTCTCTCTCTCTCTCTCTCTGGATTTCTGATAAAATCAAGATGAGTCGACTAACATTTGCATATGCAATCTTTTAGAGTTTTGATAATCGTAATTACTGTAACTTGGTTTCAGTGTTCATAAGTTAATTCAATTTCATCTGTTTTGTAGCGTTCTGATTTCGCTTTCTCTAAATTACCTGGAATAAATGGGCAAGTCACTTCTGGGTCTATTATTCCCTTTTTTTTTTTCTTTTACCAGTAGCCTCGGACCAAATAAGGACATTTGACTGTTTACCAAATTGACATCTGCATTTAAAAGAAAAAAATATATATCATTGATAGACTTCAATGTACAGTTATTTCAAGGGGAAGCATATTTTTTTTAAAAAAGGTTTTAAAGGGACAGTGACGTTGTCCTAGCAAGCAGGAAAATGCCCCAGATACTGACCATATATTATATGATAAGCGCCCCAGCCCCCTCTCCACCCAAGCTAGGACCAGGGAGGGCCAGGCTATAGCTGCTGATGAATCAGCAGATATACCTATAGACTCCCCCAAACCCCTCAACCTTAGCTTACAAGGATGGTAAGGCTGCAGACACTAATGGCACTAACGAGTCTGAGCGGGACTCGAACCCTCGACTGGCAAACACCAGGCAGAGAGGTTACAAATCAGGCCACGACCATACCATGGAATTCGTAGGAACCCTGCCCCTTAAATTTAAAGGCATTCGGCGAAACATTTACCTAATGTGACATTCGTCTTTTGACAAATCGTTGCCAAGATATTGGTTGTGAGGAAGAGCCCATACCGTGACGTTCTTCGTGGTTCAGATCAGTTCTCCCTCAGCATTAGCGTATTCTGGATCCTGGAATCAACTGGATATCCTAGGAATTGTAAAACGTTTATTTACGTGTCCTTTGACTTGCAAATAAGTATTGGAAGAAAATCCGGGCTGTATTTTTATTTCTGCTTTTTTTCTTTGAATGCAGAAGCGATGGCTTGGGAACCTAATTCCTTTTTTCTAGCCCAGAACTCTGCAACATAAAAAAAAAAGGTTGGACTACGCTGATGATGTAGGGATCACTTCCTTTTTAAAGGAGGGAGGTTATATGGAGGAAAAATAGAAGTAGAAGTAGAACTCTAAAGTTTTGCAACAAAAGGAAAACAATTATTTTTTTTTTTTTTTTTTTTTTTTTTTGCTGCTGGCGTGTTCATTCGTAAGTCAATAACACCGATTTTCTTATCATTATTTAGAGATTGAGGCGGAAACTGTCTGATTCGGGAACGGCAAACCGCACGTAAGTTCAGCTCCACCAAAAATGTCATATTACTCCCACCAATTGAAAAAAAGATCTGAATGGTTGGAATGATTAAGGAAATACAAAAGACGTACCAAGTTCAGGTCTGGAAGTGACTGATATGGAAGATTGATCAAACTTCTACATAGCATTTTTGTGGTCAAGATTTGCACTGAAATGAAATGTCTTTGAAGTTTGCTGAACTCATTTCTTCTCATGTTTACGCGAGTGTGTTTTTAGTCTTTTTATGAATGAAAATATTATTCAACTTTGATGTGAAAATGAAGTAGGTTCTTTTTTATCTTCATATTTATTATTACTCTTTTTGAAGCGCAATGTTAATATTCATTGGTTATACTGCAAATAGCATATTCCCATCAAATTTTTTTTCTTTTCGTATTTACTTTGATAATTCTAAGGTATTAGGGTGAAAGGCAATAAGATTAAAGGTTCATACTTAAAGTGAGCGGATGCAGCTTATATAACTGTTGAGTATCTTGCTTCCATAATTCATTTGTAGAAGTTCAGTGTCTGTGAATTATGGGATTGATTTAATTCAGTTCGTTTGAATACGTATTATAATTCTCTCTCTCTCTCTCTCTCTCTCTCTCTCTCTCTCTCTCTCTCTCTCTCTCTCTCTCTCTCTCTCTCTCTCTCTCTCTTATGATATGCGTATACAGGTACGTATGTGTTTATGTATGTACAAATATATATGAGTGTGCATGCAACCTCAAAAAGTTTCATCTGTTTTTACCAGTTTCATCAAATCTTTAAGATTATTGGATTCTACGTTTTGCAGAAGCTTATGGAATAACGATCTGTTATTTCTTTTGATAACCATAATTTTCTCCTTAATTTTTCTGTTCTCTTGTAAATAATTTTTCTAAATAATTTTTTTTAGAAAATTGTGAATCGGGTTCATCCTCAAAGCTTATTTAAGCTTGCATAAGCTTATTCAAACTTGTGTAAGTTGTTCAGTGATCCTTGTTCCTACACTACTGGATTATTTCGACGGTGTTCAAGCATGAATTCCTAAGTTGTTTCTGATCTTAGAACTTGTGGAAGGAACTTTAGAAGCATTTCAAACTAACTTTCCTGAAGATTTTGCAACTCTGAGGTCTGCCCTATATTTCACATTAATGAAAGCAAGCAATTGGTCGTTTTGTCTCCAGTCACTTCGTCTTATATCAGTGGTGCTTGCTTCCAACGAAGCTTAGTCTCTCTCTCTCTCTCTCTCTCTCTCTCTCTCTCTCTCTCTCTCTCTCTCGATATTATTTGGAACTCGCCGCTAGTATCCATAATCGTCCATCCTTCAAGGTGCTTAGGATTCATCGCTTCCATCACAACTTTCCTTCATAATTGTACAGGAAGCCTAACTATTACTGTATTTATTTTGTTAATTTAGTTCATCAACACTTTTATAAAGCAAATTATCATTAGTCTAATATATTCAATTAACTCGCAAGCAATCTCATTTAGAGGAATGTATGTCTGGAATTCGGGCAATAGACTTTCTAGACCCCGGTAGGTGGAATTTTGTGTCCAAAAATGTTACCAGACTAAAGTTAATTCCACTTTGTTGTGGTTTAAGCACGGGGGCTGGGGGGGGGGGGTTGGCTTGGAAGGAATGCAGTTTGAATGACTAAACAAATGTGTACTTTAGTGAGTGTGGTTATTCACAGAAATTCTAATGGGAATGCTTAAACACCTGACGGTTGAATACTCCGGAATCTATGTTTTTATCAACGCATTTGCATTAATGCATGTGTTGGACTACAGAGAAACTCTTAATTTGTATATTTGAATACAAGGAGGGTAATTGGATCTTCAAAATATATGTGTGTGGTGAAAAAGAGGGGAAATTTAATATCTATGATTATCTTCATCTTGTGGTTTTGTTCAAAAAATTTTAACCCTTAAGGAGGCTGTTATATTTTGTTTTTATCATCATGGTAAATCCCACCATTCCTTATTTTTACTTTTTTTCCTTCCCTTATATAAATTGCTATATTTCTTTTTTAAAGAAGAAATAAGAAAATAAAGAAGAAATTCTAGGAGGAACAACTAGTAAAGTAAAGAGCAAGATGTTAGATTGCTCTTCTTGCAGGCTGCCCAATTAATTTCTCATTCGTCTCGGTTTCGTTCGAGACCAGGTCTTCGTGGTTTCCAAAAAGGTTTTTATTTAATTCTACCTTATTGTTACCTAGAAAGATATTTTCATTTTTTCCTTCATCGTTTCAATTTTATCTTTATTTGAAATTATTTTATTTATGATATAATTGTGTTATCTCGTTCATAAAAATGCATTTCTATTTTATATATTAATTTGTTGAGAAAATATTTTTTATATTTTTAATGTTTTAAAAACTACAAATACTGAATTAGGATTTTAATCAGATTTAATTGGTTTATTTTTTTATTGGATTCTTCAATTCCCTTTATCCTTATCTATATTTTACCAAACTAAATAGTTGAGGGGGTTTTGTGTTTAATAATGGAAATACATGTATTTCATGAATGGATTTATTAGCATATGTATAAATTTAGATTATATATTTAGTTATATATTTATACATAAGGTGTGTGTAGGTGTAAAGCTTATATATATATATATATATATATATATATATATATATAGATATAGATATATATATATATATATACATATATATATATATATATATATATATATATATATATATATATATGCATGCGCATACTGGCATTTAATCAAGTATGTGTCGCGGGTAATCGTGACAAAGCTATACATATATAAATATGTATATATATATATATATATATATATATATATATATATATATATATATACACGTGTGTGTGTGAATATTATGTATGTATATATAAGTAATATAAGTATGGAGATTTTAGTAGTAGTAGTAGTAGTAGTAATCTTGGTAATACTCAAGTACCCTAACTATGATTGGTAATCAACTGTCAACTGGCCCTTTAGCACCTAATCTACTATCTAGGGCAAATAAAAAGTGCACAATGGTTGGACGGAACGGGCCCATATCCCTTCGTTTATTAAACTGGGAGATAATTAATGTTTTACGTCGTGTTCCGCCGCAAAAGAAATTGTTTTGTAACTTTCAAGACAGCGAAGGGTTGCGAAGTGGGGGCGGAAGATGAGTAGGTGGAGGGGGAAAAGAATGTTTGCTAACCAGACAGAGAGTCTGCTGGAAGAGAGGAAATATTGACACAGGCGTATGATAAAAACGTCGGGAAGTCATATTTATTTCGAAAAACAACGGCTGGAATTGCGTTCATGAAAAGACCATCAAAGCTTCAACTGCACTCCTAAATTTGGAGGAAACGGTGAGACAGACAAGGTAACGATGATAAGCTGAGGAACGGAAAGACGAAAGAAGGAAAACGCCTACAAAAAGATGATGATCTACAGCGATTAGGAAGGAAATAGTCACGGTGATAAAAACACGTACTCTAAGAATTATTCATTTCAGCAGAGCATATTATGCGAGAAGAGAGTAACATTTATTTTCTGTCATGTAAAAGTAAGTTCGATTCAGGGATTCTCATAGTAAATGTAATAAAGGAGAGAGTTATATATATATATATATATATATATATATATATATATATATATACATGTATGTATATGTATATATATAAATTATATATACACACATTCATACATACATACATACAAAGTTTTTAAAGGGATATATGTGTGTATATATAAATGTACTGTTTTTAGAAGGATATATATACAGTTTTAGGAGATCAACAAGATGGCTTTCGACGATAATATAAATCATGATTACTGTTGCTGAGGGAAAAGCAAACCACTGCATTAAAATTTTAACTTCATATGGATAGTAACAGATGCTGAAATTGAGGAATAAAAAAAATATGTGGAATTGATAACATCATCATCAGTCGACTTTATAGGAAATGCAATAGCCTTTTCATAATATCCAAATTCCTGGTATTATTATTATTATTATTATTATTATTATTATTATTATTATTATTATTACAACCTATAGTTGAAAAAGCAGGATGCTATAAGCCCAAAGGCTCCAACAGGGAAAAATAGCCCAGTCGGGAAAGCAAATAAGGAAATAAATACACTATATAAGACGAAATAACCAATTAAAATTAAATATTTTTAGAACAGCACCAATCCGACTACCCGATTTGGAAGATCATTCCACAACTTGGTCACAGCTGGAATAAGACCTCTAGAATATTGTATAATATTGAGCCTCATGATGGAGAAGTCCTGACTATTGGAATTAACTGCGTACCTAATATTTCAAATAGGATGGTACTGTCCGAAAAGATCTGAATGTAAAGGATGGTCAGAATCTTATGCAATATGCATAACGAACTAATTGAACGACTTTGCCAGAGATTAATATCTAGATCGGAAATAGATTGTGTTTTAAGCTCTAATAAGAAAGCTTATAGGAAAGTGTTAGATATTCCAAATAATGGAGTGCACTTGTTACTTAAGCATAGATAGGCGTGCAGTGATAGTAAGGCTCGAGATCAGTTAATCAAATGTCCTTATCTTTCCTAAGTTCAACTTAATACCCAACAGTAAACAATACTTATTGATCCCGTCCAGACGCCTCTTGAATACCGCGGCTACATTTTTTCCATGTCAAATTCGGTTGCGAAAAAAGTAAAAGATGAGGGAAAAAACTATGTTATCTTGTGAAGGGAGGTGGATGCTAGGATAAAAGGACGAAGGGAAAGAGAGGAAATCAAATCGAGTAGGTAGAAGGGTGAAGAAAAGCCATTTGCTTTTCAAGTATCTATGAATGCCCCTGCACTGGGAGACGCTAACTTTTTCGTGCAATGCATGAAGCTGCGATTAGAAAATCAGAACAGTTAGTCAAACGGCTTTTGTACTTGAGAATTTCCCTCCTGAATTATTAATGAATAGAAATCCTAATAATAATTCACTGCTCTAAAAAGCTTTCGGTGATATTTTTCATAAAATTTAGGATGTTTCAATGCCTGTTTATACTGGCTAGAAAGGTTTATTGTTCAGCTGTTTTAAGATGATGCGAGCGTTATCCTAGACCTAGGAGAAGTGATAAGGAGAAAAGATGAGTAAATATTTTGAGGGAAAGAATATATATATATATATATATATATATATATACATATATATATATATACATATATATATATATATGTATATATATATATATATATATATATATATATATATATATATATATATATATATAAATATATACACGTTTGGGGTTATGTGGCAAATAAGTAAAGGTGAAAGACCTCGAATGAATGACACCAGTTGGTAGCCATGTTGGCTCTTCTTCTGCCACTACCAATGACACGCTTTTTCCCGCCACTGTGGCAACCAATCTCGACCAATTACCACTTAACGTTTAATTGTGATTGGTCCGCCTATAGATTCGCTGACAAATGTGATGAGTAACATTAAATGGAGATTACGAAAATTAATTAAAAAAGATATTGGGTAGACCAATTCAATAGGTCTATTGTGTGGCAAAATGAATTCCGGACGGCTTAAATGGATATTCATCTGAGAAAAAAAAGATAGAATTAATGGGGAAACGATGGCGGACTTTTTCTTTTTTAAATCAGGTTGCTATAATTCAAATTACATTATTTTTTTAACTAAATAGACTAGGGCATTCATTATATCAAGAGAAATAACGACGGAAAGAGAAAGAAATGAGAGGCAGAAAATTTTTATCTAAAAGGAGTGAAGAAAAAAAAAACTTATTTACCACGTATATGAATCAATGAAGTGTTGATGCATGTGTATTTATGTGTAATACTCATTTAAATTTTGCTTGATATTTGCTATAAAACAAAATCTAAAACCATTAACCTGAAAAACAAACTTCATGGAAAGAAAAACATAGACAACAAATAAAGATAAGTTATCAGATGAAGATATAAACGCAAATTACAATAGGAAGGAAATAAATATTTCTTGCATACATATATCCAATAACATCAGAGATTTCATCTTGAGAATCTTATGATTCTAAAGTTCCTCGCTTAGCTGACGTGAATTGTAGAGGATGAAAGGCATTTGGGATCCTCTTAGCTTGGACACTTTCAAGGAATTCCAGTCCTTGCACTTGTGAGATTTGCAGGAACATTCCCTTCTTGGGTCATGACTTAAGACTCAACGAGAGGCTATTATCATTGTCTTTCTTGAAGAGATGCTGGGGACAGTTCAATTGGTTAGAACTCTTATTGCAAATACTGTATCGCTTAATCTGCTTTTAGGTGAGAGAAACTTAATAGTCTCTTATTTACTTAATAATAATAATTATTATTATTATTATTATTATTATTATTATTATTATTATTATTATTATTATCTAAGAAAAAGGGGGGAAATAATCACTTAATAGTTTCTTTAGACCTGATTAAGGAATTGGTTGATAAGATTATTATTATCATTATTATTATTATTATTATTATTATTATTATTATCATCATCATCATCTCATGTAATCGTCTCCAATTCTTGAAATACGAGTGACTGTTTGGGAGAATTTTGATTATGTTTTTTCGAGAACGAAGAAAAAATTCTATAGATTCTCGATAAATATCCTTAGTATAGTTTTACAATCAATGTCATGCGTTAGTGTGTGAAATTTGTATAGCTCACTTCTGTTATCATTTTGATAATTATCACTTTCACAAACAAGTCCCTTTCAAAGATAAGATTGTACAACTAAAATTTGTTTTCCATAACCTGGAGAGGGCAAATTCGGCTTAACGTAAACCGCATTGAGGAACACTAAACCATCATGCCAAAGATCTTATTTTTCAATATGACCGAGGGAGTAATTAATGTACACTGTTAAAAATTTACATTAGAATAAAAGAAAAAAAAACGGTAAATGCCTGGCAACATTTATTCCAGGATGTTTGCTGTTTTTAAAATGGATATATTAACGTAACGGTCACCAACCCGTTAAAGATGATAATACAGTATGGTAAAATTACGGTCGCCTTTATTTTACTGAAATACGTCTGAGAAAAGTATATTTTTACGGAGAGTTTCCGATTAAAAATACGTTTTCATAAGTGTATCCCAGGCCCGAATATACTAAATGAAATGACGAATGGAGAAGAATTGAATTAAAAGCTCATGGTAGAGACGACTGGTCAAATATAACTGAGGCCCTTTGCGTAAATAGGCGTAGGAGATGATGATGCTGATGAATACAATCAACTGTAGTCGAGGCCTTTAAGGCATTTTAGGCCCTATTTGAAGCCGGGGAAAAAGTGGGGAAAGAATTCGTATGCGAGAGTAATAATTCTTCGTCAAATTTTATACCATCTGTCATAATTAGAAATGAAATGGCCTCGATGAGGTAATCCTCATCTTGCGTGATGGAATGATTACTCTCTCTCTCTCTCTCTCTCTCTCTCTCTCTCTCTCTCTCTCTCTGAACAGATCCGATTCTTGTTAAACGGTAATCTGAACGACCATTAGTGATTTCATGACTCTCTCTCTCTCTCTCTCTCTCTCTCTCTCTCTCTCTCTCTCTCTCTCACAACAGATCAGATTCTTGTTAAACGGTAATCTGAACGACCATTAGTGATTTCATGACTCTCTCTCTCTCTCTCTCTCTCTCTCTCTCTCTCTCTCTCTCTCTCTCTCTCTCTCACAACAGATCAGATTCTTGTTAAACGGTAATCTGAACGACCATTAGTGATTTCATGACTCTCTCTCTCTCTCTCTCTCTCTCTCTCTCTCTCTCTCTCTCTCTCTCTCACAACAGATCAGATTCTTGTTAAACGGTAATCTGAACGACCATTAGTGATTTCATGACACTCTCTCTCTCTCTCTCTCTCTCTCTCTCTCTCTCTCTCTCTCTCTCTCTCTCAACAGATCAGATTCTTGTTAAACGGTAATCTGAACGACCATTTAGTGATTCTCTCTCTCTCTCTCTCTCTCTCTCTCTCTCTCTCTCTCTCTCTCTCTCTCTCTCTCACTCTCTCCTCTCTCTCTCTCTCTCTCTCTCTCTCTCTCTCTAGGTCCATTAAAACTTCGCACCCTTTTCGAGCCAACGCTAAAAGGGTAAACGGAGAATAAGGCGAAGAAAAACTAAAGTGGCCAAACGGAGGATTTGACGTTTACTGTCATCTCCTGTCAACAAGAAGACCAAGACATTTTAATGTATTTTTTTTTTCATCTATTCATCTATTTATATCGATTAAAATTCTTCATATTTTAAGCTTGAAAGTTTAATTCAAGAACATTTTTATATTTAATTATGTTTTTATTATATGATCTTAATTCTCTATTTATCCAAGATGGAGGTATATTGCGCATTATTTGATCGTGGGTCTGACTCGCTACCCATGAGTTATATATATATATATATATATATATATATATATATATATATATATATATATATATATTGAAGCATTTAATGCTCTGCAAGATTTCTGTACATGGTTTGCATCTCATATTGGACTGGTAAAGAATAATTATGCCAAAAATAATCGTTATTTGTTTGTTGACCTCCTTCTTGTTATGGGATTTAGTTTTTTTCTTATTTTATATATATATATATATATATATATATGTGTGTGTGTGTGTGTGTGTGTGTGAGTATGTGTTTGTGTGTGCGTGTGTGTGTGTGAGTGAGTGTGTTCAGGTTTAGGTCAATATTTTTCTTTTGGCTTTTCAAAAGTTAGTGCACTTACTAAAATGCTTATCATAGTGTCATAAAAAATGGGAAATGTTAAAGAAACGTGTTAACGACGTAGAAAATATATATACTTGCCGTAAAGGATTTTCCCCAAATTTATTTCAGTCAATGCAAATACTGTAGTTTTTGCAGATTGCAAAACTGCGATAAATATCTATTTATGATATATATATATATATATATATATATATATATATATATATTTATATATATATATATATATATATATATATTTATATATATATATATATATATATATATATATATATATATATGTATAATGTGTATAACATCGAATTTCTAAACTATATTTATAAACATTCGGGAAACATTAAACTTAATAAGATATCTACATAAAGTACATGAAATAATATTACAATGTAAGTGCAAAATTACTGAATTCTTTGGTTTTGCATTTGATCTTAAGGTTCCTCCAGTTTCTAATATAACATATAGCACTCGCCTGCAGACGTCATTCAAACATGCACGTATATGCTAAACACTGTAGCCTACTACGTAAAGGCATGAGTGAAGTTGATTGAAAAATATCTTCGTATTGTGACATCGCCATGGTGGCCCGAGGAACAAAATCTGGCAGTGAATAAATCCCACAGTGAATAAATCCCTCAGTGAATAAATCCCACAGTGAATAAATCCCTCAGTGAATAAATCCCACAGTGAATAAATCCCTCAGTGTATAAATCCCACAGTGAATAAATCCCACAGTGAATAAATCTCAAAGGAAAAGGAACTATTTTCCCGGCCTATTGCCATCCATTGTTACGTGGGTATATATATTTTGCTGAATTCCATTTTATTGCGTCCG
>NC_090762.1:63357300-63359800 GCF_036898095.1 Palaemon carinicauda | reverse complement strand
GTCTTGGGTAGTGCCATAGCCTCTGTACCATTGTCTTCACTGCCTTGGGGTAGAGTTCTCTTGCTTGAGGGTACACTTGGGCACACTGTTCTATCTTGTTCATCTTCCTCTTTGTTTTTTTTTTCAAGTTTTTACAATTATATATGAAATATTTATTTGAATGTTGTTACTGTTCATGAAATATTTTATTTCAATTTTTGGTTTATTCTCTTGTATTTTTATTTCCTTATTTTCTTTCCTATTTGAACTATGTTTTCTCTGTTGGAGCCCTTGGTATTATAGCATCGTGCTTTTCCAACTAGGGTTGTAGCTTGGCAAGTAATAATAATAATAATAATAATAATAATAATAATCATCATAATAATAATAATAATATCAAATTATAAGCAGCTGTAAATATATATATATATATATATATATATATATATATATATATATATATATAATCTCAAATTATAAGCAGCTGTGTATATATATATATATATATATATATATATATATATATATATATTATATATATATATAGGCCTATATATATACATACATACATACATACATACATACACACACACACACGTAAAATGTGTGTGGTTCGTGGAACTTGCATAGGTACATCCTAGAAACTTGACCTAATCAAGTTTTACGATTTTGGCGAAAATGAACTTTGTTTGGTAGTAGCCAAAATCGTAAAAAAAAGAATGCATTACCGTAAATTTGTGTTTCCTTCAAGTGTTTCCCTTGCACTCCTTCGACCTTTTGTGAATCCTTTTTAGGACTAATCTGCTTCTGGGCAGGAAGAAAGGTTATATGAATCAAGAGAATGTTTAACGTGGGGTAAGTTGGATTGCTCTCGTGTGCCTTTGGCCTTTGTGTAAGCAATTTATCTCTAGAGTCCTCGGTTCCTTTCTCAAAGTCCTTGGTAAGGATCTTGAACTAAGGTCCAAAACCCTTGATGGGATTTTAAAAGGATAAGGATAGACTGAGAGAGAGAAATCCAATTAAGATCGCCTGTTACGAGAAGCTGCCCCTTTCTTCCTTAAGCATCAGAACCCTCAATCTGGGTAAAGAAGGAATCGGCCTTTTGATACTTCAACAAAACTTCTCGAGAGCAACCCTATGAAAGACGAGGTCAAGGGGCCAGAGAAAATTCTTCCCCCACAGTCAGCATAGCTTCTTGGAGGGTCTTGAGCGAGTGTGTGTGAGCGTACGTGATTGCATCGGCTGGCATGTATGTTTGTGTGCGCGTGTGTGCTTGAATTCTGATTCTAACCAGGGCGGAAAGATAAACTCACGCTCTCCCCCATGGTTAAATGATTTCAGATTTACTGGCCATGACCTGTGCCAGGCCTTTCGCCAGGATTGGTCTCTTGAACGAGGTCACTCAGAAATCCATGTCTTGTTTTCCTTTGATTTGAGTTTCTTAAATCGGGCGACTTCCCACAAAGAATTATTACCTGGCTGAGAAAAATTAGCATTTATATTATAATTATTTATTTATCAGTGTACGTGTTTGTTTACTCTTGTTATTTAAAGAGGCAAGAGCGTTAACCATGAGCTCAACCATCATCTTTATCTTGAATTGAGATTGGCTTGAATGGAGACACTTGAGAGTCACAATTTAAAAAAATTTACTTTACATTTATTGTTATTATCAGTTTCTAAGCTAATTTTAAGGTGTCAGAAGCATTAGGTCAATTTTTATGACTAAAACCTTTAGTGTTGTGGTGGCCGATGTGGTAACGCCCCTAACTGGTGAACGCCAGACTGGGGTTTGAATCCCGCTCAAACTCGTTAGTTCCTTTTATGGTTGTAACCTTACCACCCTTGTGATCTAAGGCTGCGGGGCTTAGGGGAGTTTATAGGTCTATTTGCTGAATCATCAGCAGCCATTGCCTGGCCCTCCTTGGTCCTAGCTTGGCTGGAGAGGGGCTTGGGCGCTGATCATATGTCTCTAGGGTATTGTCCTGCTTGCTAGGGCAATGTCACTGTCCCTTGCCTCTGCCATTCATGAGTGGCCTTTAAACCTTTTTGAGTTGAAATGGGCTAAATAGGGGAAGAATTCAATTGCTGTTATAAAATTCTGTTAGTAAACATTAGTCCATTATTATTATTATTATTATAATTATTATTATTATTATTATTCAGAAAGTCTGCCAGGACTCTTATTTCCCTTTCATGACTAGCCGGTATCGACTTCATGCATTATTAACGGAGTTATACATGTAAATTGTATTCTCCCCACTTGCTTTATTAAGCAAAATGCTAATTTGCTTGTTCCCAGCGGAATGGGTCAATATTACTTTGTGACGTCATTGGGGTAGAAGAATATGGGATACAGTAACGATATCTCAATAAAAGTGCCATTTTTTGATATAGTGTTACTTAAATATACCAATTGATTTGGCCTTGTTATGACGAAGGGCGGTGACACTCGCTTATGAACCATGTCTTTATTATATAAAGCCTTATGAAGGTAATACAATTTTGGTATATTTTTACT
>NC_090762.1:63345486-63349300 GCF_036898095.1 Palaemon carinicauda | reverse complement strand
CTTTGAATATCACAGAGGTTAAATTTCCAAGGAAACTCGACGATGAAAATTCTCATCTGATTTTTAAGAGATTTCAGAGATTGTAAACAGCGAACCGTAGGTTTTCTTGTTGACTCACCCATTGAGAGAAATTGTTTGCTTTCATTCAGGAAAGGAAAGATATTTCAGCAAGTGAAGACATGTTTGCATTATGTAATCATTAGATTTAGTGTGGGTTAATCACCTGTTTTCTCATAAGAATTTTGATTGTTTCTTACGTTTTTGGTGATCCGATATATTGGATATCGTTTACACTACTAATCTGCTTTTAATACGACTCGCCTTTATTCTAGCGAAATTTATACAATTTCGCTAGAAATTGTAGGAAAAGGAGGGGAAGGAAGAGAAGACGATGGAATGGCGAACGAAGAAAGTTTGCTGGTGTGGACTGGCACAGAAAGACCTTAAAGAGACTCAAGTTTAAGGACATGTCTGAGGCCTTTGTTCTGCAGTGGATTAGTAACGGGTGATATATATATATATATATATATATATATATATATATATATATATATATACATACATATATATATGTATATATATATATATGTGTGTGTGTGTATATATATATATATATATATATATATATATATATATATATATATATATATATATATATATATATATATATATATATATTCATATGAGGAACTTAACTTGGAAGAAATATTCTATTATTTGCCCAGAAATTACGCACTACAATTTGTTGTAAAATAAAATCATTGCATACATTTTACATTACACGGCTAGAAATTAGTGTATACTAATAGTTTCAATAGTCGCAATAAAGAATCAAACTAGCGTATATCTTTGGGTATGTATACTAAGGTTGTCCTTTCCTTGGACGCTATGAACATTGCTGTACACAAGCAAACATTGATAATTTTCCCTTTTTAATAAAAATATCAATGGTCCGAATTATATTCTTCCCACTCATCTACTGTTGGAACTACTTATTGGCACATGAGGAATTTAATTAGTTAGTTTTAATAAATTTTCCCTAGAGATTAAATGATTAGTTATATCTTTGAAACTATGTCTTCAATTTGTTTTGCAGTGGTGAACTGCATAAAGGGTACAATTTTAGATAGGGCTTTCGTGTTTATTTAGCTTGGGATCAAGAGGACTTTCCGTCCAATAAAAAAGTGCCCTTCGAGATCCCTCCTGATTACATTGCAGTTAATCTTCGCTACACCAGGGCAGTGTGATATTTGTTGCCCGTTCATCTGGGCGTCCACTTCCTGTTGTGCTAAGTAAGTGATCCTTTATTCTTATTCAGTGTTTGTATTTGCGAGAGGGTTTGGATTCATTATTTACCTAAAACTGGTTAATAATTGCAGGGCTGACCTAAGAAGTTTGTTCTTAGATAAGACGTGATGATTGCACAGTAACTAAATTAGTCATGGTAAATTATTACAAGGCCCTTTTCAAATTCATCTCAAATTTTGGCATAATGCTTGTTCCTGAACGCGTCATATGATTATTCTACGAATATTTTCTATTCGCTTAGCTTCCCTTATAAGATGTTAAGCAAAATCTATGAAGCAAAGTCTATAGACCTAGATGAGAAGGATCAAACAACAAATGACCACACATAACCCCAACGTCACAATGAACACACAGTTCTATCTCTGGCTGAGAGTCACTGGCCTGGGGGTCCCTCCAACACCCCAATTCCGATTATAATCTCACCTTAGTTATGGTCTCTCGTGGTCATTCTCTGTTAATCTGGCGTGAAGACATCTGTACATCATATGTTTGCAGATCGTCATCGTAGATATATTTTTTGCTCGGAGTGATAACATATGAATACCGCTGTTATTATTTATACAATGTCATTACATAACTTGACATTTGAATATCTCGTTATTTTTTTTATTATGATGCTTATCTCTCTCTCTCTCTCTCTCTCTCTCTCTCTCTCTCTCCTCTCTCTCTCTCTCTCTCTCTCTCTCTCTCTCTCTCTGCAGCTTTGCAAAATTTCCTTAGCCTCAGCAATAGCAAATGACTTCAAAGCTGACAAAGGAACTTGACATAGGAAAGCCGATGACTGTGCTTGTCTTTTAGGATTTCCACCCCCCCCCCCTTCTCTTCTGCCTCCTCTTACCTTTTTTCTCCTCCACCACCCCAATCTCCTCTTCTACTCCCTTAGTCACTCCTTCTCCTCCCTCCTGTCCTCCTTCACCTATTTCCACCCTGCTCTTTACTTTTGTTCGTTCTCCTCTTTCCTTCTTCTCCTTATTCTCATTACCCTTTTCTTAAAATTCCCCTCCTGTTTTCTCCTCCTTTCCTACCACTATTGCCTCCTCCTCCTTTCCTCCTACATTCCCACTCCTTCCATCCCTTTCCCATCTGCCCTCTGCATTTTCTCTTCTAATGCACCATCTACTTTTATCTTTCACTTCTTCCTTCTCCTCTCCCCATTTACCTCCTACTCCTCTTCTTCCTAATCCCCACGTCCTCTTATCCTTCTACATTTCCACCCGCTTGCCCCCCTTATCTTGGTTTCCGTTCTTCCCGTTCCATTTCCTCTTCTTCTTCTCCATCTACTTCCATCATCCTCCTAAAAGGGTTGTGGTGGCCGATTGCGGTAACGTCCCTGACTGGTGAACGCCAGACTGGGGTTCGAGTCCCCAGTCAAACTCGTTTGATCCTTTGGTCGCTGCAACCTTACCCTCCTTGTGAGCTGAGGATGGGGGGTTTGGGGCAGCCTATAGGGGTATCTGCCGAGCCATCAGTAGTCATTGCCTGGCCATCCTTGGTCCTAGCTTGGGCGCTGATCATATGCATATATGGTCGACATCTAGGGCATTATCCTGCTTGATAGAGCAATGTCACTGTCCCTTGCCTCTGCTATTCATGAGCGGCCTTTAAATCCTTTTCCTCCAAATCCTCCCTCGTCCTCCTCTCTGTCCCCTCACGAGTTTCCATACAAAGGGGCTTTGCAAATTTGCAATGTGCAGATTTCTTTCCCCCAAGGGAATTCGAAGTCCTTGGGTAAGGAGACCAGACGGAGACCACGTCGTAGGACTACGGAATTTGCATTCCTCGGGTTCCTTTAGAGACGGGGACACCTCATTCGGAAGGAAACAGGAATGAGTCTGTTGGAAAAGGGGAAGAGTAACAGCTGATTCTTTCTGTCGTGTCTCATATCTTTCCATTCTTAGCTATTTATATTATTATTATTATTATTATTATTATTATTATCGTTATTATTATTATTATTATTGTTATTATTATTATTATTATTATTATTATTATTATCATTACTATTATTATTATCGTTATTATAATTGTTATTATTATTATTATTATTATTATTATTGTGTTATTATTATTATTGTTAGTATAATAATAACTATTATTATTAGTATTATTATTACTATTATTATTATTATTATTATAATTATTAATACTATTATTATAATAACTATTATTATTATTATTCTTAATATTATTATTATTATTATTATTATTATTATTATTATTATTATTATTATTTTTATTATTACTATTATTATTATTGTTAGTATAATGATAACTATTATATTAGTATTATTATAATGATTATTATTATTCTTATTAGTGTTATTATTATTATTATCATTATTATTATTAATATTATCATTATCATAATTATTATTACTATTATTATTATTATTATTTTTATTATTATTGTTTATGGTTTTTATTATGATTATTATTATCATTGTTATTTTTATTGTTATAATTATTATTATTATTATTATTATTATTATTATTATTATTATTATTA
>NC_090762.1:63335486-63337986 GCF_036898095.1 Palaemon carinicauda | reverse complement strand
GTTCCCATGACAAAACAGACATGGTGTTGTTCTTCTTACTACTACTATGAAATGGGCGGAGCCCTCTCCAAACCTTAGCGAATCAAAGACAGCAAAGGGGTGTTTTTGCTAGTGAAAGCATTAAAATTTTACAAATCGAGTTGCCATATTTCATTCTGTTTTATCATTTGACGTTTCGAATATCCACTGCAAATACTGAATACACACATACACACACGTATATATATATATATATATATATATATATATATATATATATATATATATATATATATATATATATATATATGTGTGTGTGTGTGTGTGTGTGTGTGTGTATGTATACATATCATGAATCCGCAAAATCATGTAGAAATTATTGGAGTATTGCAGCTAAACAATTAATTCCGTTAACAACTACATTAGAATTTCGACATTAGTCTTGTTCAAACATTAGTCTTGTTCAAGTCACCGATGAAAGAAAAAGTACTTTCAGATATGGTTCGATGTAAATAAATAATAAAAAAAAACACCATACATGAGTTATGCTGTTCTAAATGACATTCAGAGAGAGAGAGAGAGAGAGAGAGAGAGAGAGAGAGAGAGAGAGAGAGAGAGAGAGAGAGAGAGAGAGAGATATTCGGTCTGAATACATCGATTTTAATATATTTGTAGTACGTTGGTCAAAATTCGCCCGTAACTTTTTGGGTTAGGTTGGTGACAAACAAATAGACGGAGGTGAAAATATGTCCCTCTTTGGCGGAAGTAATAATAATAATAATAATAATAATAATAATAATAATAATAATAATAATAATAATAATTGGACCTAAATGTAAATTTTGAGAGTTCTGACGGGGAGAATAGTGGCCGGCGCACTGAGCCCTTTTATAATTTGGAATTGCAAGATATTTCTTTGGATTTGATAAATGTAATTATTTCTTCTTACCTTCTAAATTCCTGGAATTTATCCATTTATTCAAACCTACCGAAATCTTGCAACACTTCCAGAAACAACATTATTACTTTCTATTACTTCCATTCTTGCCTGTTTGTCTTTCAACAATTCCAACTCTTAGTAAGATAAAGATTCACTTCACGAACATCATGGCTCTAGAGAATGGAACTTGTAATGTTTCTCAAGATGATATTTAGTTTGAAATTGAGCTTTGTGTAAGTGGGGGATATAAATGCGACTATATATATACATATATATATATATATATATATATATATATATATATATATATATATATATATATATATATATATGATGAATTTTGCCATCAGGAAGGGGTGAGCCCCGCCCTGCCAGCGGTAAGGGGGGAGTCTCACCCTGCCAGCGGGAAGGGGAAAGCCCTACCCTGCAAGCGGGAAGGGGGGAGCCCCGCCCTGCCAGCGGGGAGGGGAGAGTCCCGCCCTGCCACCGGGAAGGGGGGAGCCCCACCCTGAGACCGGGAAGGGGGGGGGGGGAGCCCCGCCCTGCCAGCGGGAAGGGGGGGAGCCCCGCCCTGCCAGCGGGGAAAGGGGGAGCCCCGCCCTGCCAGCGGGAAGGGGGGAGCCCCGCCCTGCCAGCGGGAAGGGGTGAGCCCCGCCCTGCTAGCGGGAAGGGGGGAGCCCCGCCCTGCCAGCGGGAAGGGGGAGACCCTCCGGGCTAGCAGGAGGGGGGCCAGCCCCGCCCAGCCAACAATAGAGACTTCCTGTATCTAGCTTATTTTTAAAAAACTTGAAGGGTGGAAACAGGAAGGCAGTCATGAAAAGCTAAAACAAGAATCTTGAAGACTTCTTCTTTCTCTCCATGAGGAAGAAGAAGTCTTAAAGATTCTTGTTTTGAAGACTTCTTTATCCTAAGAAGAAAGGGATCAACGAGAAGTGGAATCAGGAAGGCAGTCATGAAAAGCAAAACAAGAATCTTGAAGACTTCTTCTTTCTCTCCATGAGGAAGAAGAAGTCTTCAAGATACTTGTTTTGAAGACTTCTTTTTCATGGAGAGAAAGAAGAAGTCTTCAAGATTCTTGTTTTAAGGACTCCTTTCTTCTAAGAAGAAAGGGATCAACGACAAGTGGAATCAGGAAGGCAGTCATGAAAAGCAAAACAAGAATCTTGAAGACTTCTTCTTTCTCTCCATGAGGAAAAAGAAGTCTTCAAGATTCTTGTTTTGAAGACTACTTCTTCCTCATGGAGAGAAAGAAGAAGTCTTCAAGATTCTTGTTTTGAAGACGACTTCTTCCTAAGAGGAAAGGGATCAACGACAATTGGAATCAGGAAGGCAGTCATGAAAAGCAAAACAAGAATCTTGAAGACTTCTTTCTCTCCATGAGGAAGAAGAAGTCTTCAAGATTCTTGTTTTGAAGACTTCTTCTTCCTCATGGAGAGAAAGAAGAAGTCTTCAAGATTCTTGTTTTGACGACTTCTTTCTTCTAAGATGAAAGGGATCAACGACAAGTGGAATCAAGGCAGACATGAAAAGAAAAACAAGAATCTTGAAGACTAATAACTGATTTAGTTGAAAAGATTCCGA
>NC_090762.1:63295486-63327986 GCF_036898095.1 Palaemon carinicauda | reverse complement strand
GCTGCTGGCTCTCATCTTAATTTGTGGGATAGAAACTTGCCGTTTATTAAATTTCTTATTCCTGATGTGGATATTAGTCTCTAGCACAGCCGTTCAGTTAATTCTTTGTGGTGGTTGCATGAGATTTGTCCTACTTTTGACCCTCCATGGCATTCAGATTTTCCCAGATTATGTGAATGTGAGCAACCACCTTAGTACTGACATCCAGATTTTTGTAGCAATGCGAAGTACTTTGAAGATCGTATCCATCAATTCTCCAACAAAGAAGCTCTTCAATCTAAACGACGTAATTATAAACAATCATGAACATGCACCGTCATTCCCAATAATAGCAAATAGGCTACAGTATTACAATTTACAAACAGCAGAATGAACCTTGTTCAATCATCTCCTTTTTCTATAGTTAATGGAAAGGACCTTATCATTGTGTACAGTATATATATATATATATATTATATATATATATATATATATATATATATATATATTTATATATATATATATATATATATATATATACAGTACACAATGATGTATATATATATATATATATATATATATAGATATATATATATGTGTATATATATATATATATATATATATATATATATATATATATATATATATATATATATACTGGTGGCTCTAAATCTTCGATGGGTAGCCTACTGGTTGTACTGCAGTATCCTTCTTATTACCTCGTGAGGCCTTAGTATTTACATCTGAATTATCAGTGATTTTACTAACAATTGACATTGTTAAAACAATTGAAGTTTGTCATTTATTCCCATTCAAGAAGTACCAGAGAAGCTTTCAAAGGTTACATACAAAAGAATCAACTGGCATTACAAAGTAAAGAGCGACTCGACAAATTCTATTGTTGAGAGGTAAATATTGTAAAATGCTGCATTTCCGCCCCTGTTGGAGTTGCTGGTAATGAAAAAGCAATTGCAGCTGCTAAATCACCCATACAATTTACCACAACTCGGCATTAAATTATCCGTTAAGGGCTATGTAACCAAAATGAATAATTTTATACCAACAAAATGGCTAAGTATTTGGAATACTGAATCAGAAAGTAATAAATTAAAAAAAAAAACTAATTGTTTCTCCTTGCGAATCATCAGGTCAGAACGATAAAAAGTAGTGATTTTAGCAAGATTGCTTATTGTTCATACGAGATTGACTAATCTGTTTTTTAAGTGCTCACCTCATGGAAGAGTTCTCAGGTGTAGTGAGTGTGACTATCTTAAGCAAAAGACATAATTTTTGAGATAGTGAAGTCTTTGGAAGTCAGCGATATTTGTGTTTTGGTCAGAAAAGTTTGTCCGACATATTATCGAATTCTAACGGTTTTAGAACCATGAGTTTGTTAAAATTCAATTTCCTAAATCGCAGATTTTTATCTCTCATTTTATTTTTTATCTCTTAAATTTACTATGAATTTATTTCATTCATCAGAGAAAAATATATTTTTTCATACCGAATTTATTCGGACCAGCTCTGTAAGAGTAGAGCTTGACCCGTTGGGCTGGTAAATCTCTTCCTTTTAATAAAACTAATAACCATCTTGGCGGTATGTAGTACTACTATAAGTATGCAGTCAGTTCTAACAGTCTTGCCTTTTCCATTTTAAGACTCAGTGCTACATAGTATTTTAGAGGTTTTAATCTATATGTGACGAGATTGTAGAATGATCTTCCTAATTTGGCGCTTGACTCAGTTGATGTTTAGAAATTCAAACCTTTTGCCAATGTTTTCATGTTGATCAAATTGACATAACCTTCTTAAATAGATTAATGTCACTTGATTTATTTTAACGCTGTTAATGATCTTAAAAAAACATTTCATATTTTTTATAATTCATTACTTCTTTTATAAAGTTCATTAGCTATCCTATTTTCTTTCTCCACTGGGCTGCTTTCCCTGTCGGAGTCCTTGCAACATCCTGCTTTTCCAAACAAGGTTGTAGCCTAACTATTAATGGTTATAATAATAACACTATAAAGTATACTTATACATGTCTCTATTAACATAATCTTTTCTCTTGTAAGGGCGATTCGAAAAAAAAACCATAATTGGTTTAAAATTTGGTATTACGATATTCTCGGTTTAATGGTCCTTAGTTCTATTATACCAAAAGTACAAGATGGACTCTTGCACAAACATGATATCTTTTCGCTCATCTAGCTGTAAATGCATAATGGATAATCTTATAACATTTTATATACTTTTTCCCACCGCGTTTTTATCCCTTTCTCATTTCTTTAGAATTTCCTCCCCTCTTCCTTCATGTTTATCATTTTTTTTTTTTTACCCCTTCCTTCAGTGAGCCTTTTTCAATTGTATTTCATTTAGGACTCGCCCCATTAGCAATCAATTCTTTTCATTTTGAAGAACCACGGATATAAAATCCTTTACTTTACCAGTAACTCCTTCCTTCTTTTCTTTGGAAACTTGTTCTCTTTAATTTTTACTCGATCATTTCCCGTCTCTTCTTCCTTCAATAAATTTTACCACTTGTTTCTATCCCCCAATTTCCCTTTAAAGGAACTCGTGTTCTTCCTCAAGCAGATTTTTTTCCCTTCACCAGAAGACTCTTGGATAAAACTGCTTGTATTTTTCCCCCAAGTCAGGCTCCCTTCTTCGGAAATTCCCTAGAGAAGACCTCGTTTACTTCCCCTAACAAACTTTACCATACAACGGAACTTCACTTTCTTGAAGGCTTCCCAGTTGGGAACATCTTAGACGCGGGTCCATTGAAATCTAGCCTGCCTGGAAACCTCTAGTTATTTCAGAAGAACGTTCGTCCTGTTCTGTAATGAAACTAGAAATGAATTGTGGGAGGGATGGAAATTTTGGTCAAAGTTAAGAAAGATAAGGCACAGAGGAAATCGTGCTAGGGTGAAAAAGAATAACCAGTTAAATTCGGGCTCCATTAATAAGCAAGAATTTCGTAGCCATCTATTTATCTGTTATTTTATTCTGGTAGGAAAAAAAGATCCAGGACAAGAACGCGTTTATTATTGAAAGCAAAGAACAGAAGGCTTCGAAAGTTGGTGGGAATAAATGTAAAACTTTGTTTACGCTTTATTTGCAATTTTGTTATTTATACTTTCATATGAAGCTCATAACCCAATTATAATACTATGGCAATAAACGCTTAATTATAACCACCAATTCAATACTCAATTTTTCTAGAATAAATTTATAGAATAGTTCAATCTAAGCGAAGGTCTTTTAATTAGAGTAATTTCTATCGAGAATAAAATGTACCAAGAAATCGTAAAAATAAAACCTGATAATAATATTGTATACATGAAGTATACGGCAGCATGGCATATGATATATTGCAAGCTTCCACTGAAATAATAAATAGATTTGAGGGGAAAAAAATAGAAAAGATGAAAAATACTATAATTGAATAAAAATAACTGCACAATAAATTAAATAACCTGATGGGGACAGATGAGTATATAAATGTCAAAAGGTGAATTAGCAACCAAGGAAAATAAAGTATGCTTATGTGTATTTTCAAATCTTGAATCTTGGGAATGGTCTGATACAAAGGCTATGGCATAGCATTAAGATCTTTGATTACATGGGTAACACTAATACTCAGCCTAAGATTACTGAATACAAAACTCCAATCAATTAAGCGAGAAAGAATTGAAAGAAGGTAATTTAGAGACATTATGACAACTAGTAACTTCCCAATTTGGATTTCAAGGCTAACAAAATAAAAACAATTGTTCTAATCTGATTTGGAGTTAAAAAGAGAAACTGATCTATTTTGGAATTTAATGATGATAAAGATAAAAGAGAAACCTTTTAGAATTTATTCTACACAAAATTCAGAAATTTTCTCAATTTTCAATATCCCTACGCATTTAATACCGAAATATACTTGAAAATAAAAGGAATGGCAACAATTTTACCAATTTTACAGAACAGCAGGAATTTTCTATCCCAACAATAAGCACCTTAATTAACTGTTCGTGACGTTATTTGCTTTTATATATAAATTTTGTTATGAAAACGTATTCAAGAAAAGAGAAAGGAGAGCCAAGTTTGCAAAACATCGCACAATAGAAAGAATAGCCATTATTTTTTGCAAAAGAAATTTTGCGAGCCGTATTCAGCGAGAGACTATTAGGTCATAGAAGCCCTTGATGTCTCGATATTCGATGAATGGAGGACCCTCGAGGTTCGCTTTTCTTTGTCTTCGAATTGCCATTTCGTGGACATGTTGGAGGACTTCAAGTTGTCCTCGATGGAATCCACTTGACCACAATACAAATGACGTGTTGCCGATTATATAGATAGAGCCTCACGCCAGAGAGACGGGCCCAGTTGCAGTACTAATGTGTCTTTTTTAGCAATTGCTTTTGTCTCGTCATTTCAGTTGAGCGTTGTGTACTGTGCTCTTTCGAACTAAGGATTTTATTATCTGTCCTATTATTTTTATTTAAGGCCAGTGGTGTAGGAATGTCTTTTTATAGTTTATGTATGAAAGATCTATTTTAATGTTGTTATTGTTCTTAAAATATTTTGTTTTAATTGTTCACTAGTTCTCATATAGTTTATTTAATTTTTACCCATTGGAGGATTCGGGCTTATGGCATCCTTCTTTTCCAACTAGGGTTGTAGCTTAGCTAGTAATTATATTAATAATAATAACCTTATCTAGCCCTGGCTTAACTAAAACAAGGAAAAGAATTTCACTGGAATTTCGCTATGAAGGAAATGAATGGATCTAGTATTGTAGATGATTTGATATGTAGTTTTTCATTGACAAACCAACCGTTAAGATTTCGGGTTTGTTTCCTTAGACTTTGTGTGTTTGTGGCATTTGCTCAGTGGAGTTCCATGATAATTTTGATATAGCGATATTAATGGAGTCGTATTGTTCTCCCATATTTATTCTTATTTGACGATGTAACGAGAAATATGATGGTCCTAATACAATGGTTATGATAACGACAATAGAAGCATATTATCACTCTTCAATCTAGTCATTCTTCTGCTCCAGGCACGAACATGGAATAATGTCAACATTTCCAAGATAAAAGCGTCGAAATTGGAAACACAATTTTCCCCTGTTGACTCTTTTGAATTATCCATCCATCAGTAGAGACTGACAGAAGTAGCTAAAAAATACAAGCTCATTATTGAGGTTTTTATTTCCACTTCATTCACATTTACCCATGGAGAGAAAGAGACTGGGAGTTCCTTATATTTTTAATTTATCCCGATTCTTCGGCCATAAAAGTACGTCAAAAAAATTTAAAAGTTAAAAAAAATAAATTCTAATAGTTATTTCAATTTTTATTTTTTTCATTTCTCCCTCATTTGATAAGGGGTTCTGAAGATAAAGATGATTATTTTACGAGTGCTACTTTTTATTTTATTCTTTGTTCATGTCTTTAACAGACTTTTATGCCAATTTTACTTCCATGTGTATCTGAATATTTTTTTTCATATACAGATATATTTAAATTTTATATATTAATTAGCTTATTTAATCTTTTTAGCTGCTTAAGATGGACTCTTTTCATTTACTCATATTTGTATATGCTTCCTTATTCATCCATTTTTTTAACGGTTCATTCTTAATTTTTAGGCGATTTGTTTCGAGTAATTATATATTTATTCACTAATTGTAAAACGCCCAAAAAGTAGATTATTATTATTATTATTTTTTTTTTTGAGACACCCTTTTTTCCTTTCTCATTTCAGTCTTTCTTCGGGACTGGGCTAGAAAATCACACTAGGATGTTCGTTCTGTTTGACTGTCTTAGTATTCGTTTAATGATATAGGTAGAATATAAGTAATAATTTTTAAAGATCTGAATTATTTTTTCCTCGCTCTCCTTATTGGGTTCATATTCTTAAATACGCCTTTTCTTCAAGTAATGTTCTTACATGAAGAATATATATATGTATATATATATATATATATATATATATATATATGTATATATATATAAATATATATATATATATAAATATATATATATATATATGTATATATATATGTATAAATATAAATATATATATATATATATATATATATATATATATATATATATATATATATATATATATATATGTATGTATGTATATATAAATATAAATATATATATATATATGTATGTATATTTATATATATATATGTGTATATATATATATATATATATATATATATATATATATATAAGATCAATGTATACCACCTTCATATATTATAAAAAAAAACATGTCATCCACTCATAAACTGACACTGCTATATCCAACAACTGTCTTAATCATTTATCATAGCCAAACCTTTCCTTAACTGACTTATGAAACACGTGGTTCGAGCGTGTAAGTATGTTCGTCATCCTGCTGAACTGCGTGACCCTCGGAATGTACGAGCCTTGTGAAGACGAACTCTGCAAGTCCAACAGGTGTAAGATCCTTCAGGTGAGTGAAGGATTCTGATGTGTGAATCCTATTTTAGGAATTTTGAATTTATTTCCGTTTATAAATGTGAAATTTTCAATATGCTTACAATGGAGGTTTTGATTATATGAAAATAAACTTTTACTTCTTTTTATCTTTAGAAATCACTTTGGATGTTCAATTTTAGTATGTCTAGTATTCTTGGGCCTTCTTTGGGAATTATGAATTTATTTCTGTTTATAATTGTAAAATGTTCAATATGCTTACATTCGTGTTTTTGATTATAGGAAAATAAACTTTTACTTCTTTTAACTGTTAGAAATTAGTTTCAAAGTTCAATTTTAGTATGTCAAATATTCTTGGGCCTTCTTTAGGAATTTTGAATTTATTTCTTTTTATAATTGTAAACTGTTCAATATGCTTACATTGTTGGTTTTGTTTATTTAAAAATAAACTTTTACTTCTTTTATCTTTAGAAATTTCTTTGGATATTCAATTTTATTATGTCTAATATTCTTGGGCCTTTAATAATTTTGAATTTATTTCTGTTTATAATTGTAAAAAATCAATATGCTTACATGGGTGGTTTTGATTATATGAAAATAAAATTTTAATTCTTTTATTTGAGAAATTGGATGTTCAATTTTAGTATGTCTAATATTCTTGAGCCTTCTTTTATTAAATAAGAAATCAAATGTGTATGCTCTAAAAAGCATATGGAAATATCTCGCTAAGATTTAGTTTCCCAGAGGAATTAACCAGCAAACGGGTATACACTTTTAGCATTTGTGTGAACGGCATTTTATGGAATCACCAAATATTTTTACATTTAGATAAGAAAATCTTCAATATGATTGTATCCTGAAAATGGATGAAATTTGTGTTATAGATTTTCTTTTAGAATATTCTAACGTGTTAATGTTCCCTTAAATTTTTCCCTGTTTGAAAAAGTGTTAGAACTCGATTCTTCAAGAGCTTTTTATTTATTTATTATTTGAGCGTCTGTGTTTACATTTACTCTATATTTTCTTTGTTAACATTGCTACAGTTACATCATTACTTAACCATCAAATTCAGAATTCGAATGTATGAGAGATTGCAATTCATAATTGTTTGTTTTCCTGTAGCCCCTTTGAATCCCGCCTTGGCATTATATGTATCCTCCTTACTTATAATTAACGCCACTGATATCATTGCAGATGTTCGATGACGCAATCTTTGCGTTTTTCGCCGTGGAGATGGTCATCAAGATGGTAGCCATGGGATGGAGTGGTAAGGGCTCATATATGGCGGACTCGTGGAATCGTCTGGACTTATTCATTGTTGTTGCTGGGTAAGTCATTATTCTCTCTCTCTCTCTCTCTCTCTCTCTCTCTCTCTCTCTCTCTCTCTCTCGTTATAAAGACAGGTTGATAGATAGATGTCATTTTATTTTCATATTCCTCTAACCATGGTCGTCTAATGGCTTTAGATAACAGAGATGAAAATGAAGTAGTGGATTATAAGAATATCACTGCGTTAAAAAAAAAAAAAAAAAAAAAAATGGAAAATGATGAAATAAAAAGGATGGCAGGTGTAGTAAATATTACAGAGGTGATAAAGTGTCACGACTGAGATGATTTTGGCACCTGTTGATGATGGTTGTGAGGGAGGGAAGGAGGAGGGCTTGGGAGGAACCTGTGTGGGGGGGGGAAGAAGTTTGAGAGGGAGTCAGAGAAGTAGGTGGTGAGATAAGGTGCAGGATAATAAGGAGAAGAGATGTTAGATGGAAGAAAAAGCCTTTAATAGAAGGCATTGGAGAGGGCGCATTAGGCAACTGACCCCTTGACGTGGAGATAGCGGTGGGAAAGATGGAGGTGCTAGCAATCGGAGAAAGAACTCTTGAGTGAAGGTATAAATATATTTTTGAAAATTTGTTCGTAGTGAACAGAGCGCAGAATGGAGCTGTTCAAGTGCTGATTGCGGGTAATGAAAAGAAAATGCAGAAACTAGTAAGAGGAGCATGTTGAGAGTAAATATGACCTAGAGTAAATTCATGTAGATTAGTAGAAATTAGTGCGTTGGAGTAATAGATAATAGAAAAATGAAAATAATTGTGGTATTTACAGATAATGGGGAATAATATAAGAAATGAAGGGGGTCAGAATTAATGGAGCGAGGAAGGTACCACTTGCAATAGACTTGGTGTCCATGAAAGTTATTATACGGAGGTATTGTGTAACCACCTTTCAGTAATATACAGTAAGGTCATGGATGTGAAATGTGGGAGACAGCCGTGGTGAAAATTTTCGTGTAGATGAGAGGACCTCAGAATTTTCGGAGGTGTTTAGATAGGATGGAAAATATGGAACAGAGTTAGTGAGAAGAGTGTTCATTTTGGCAGTGTATTTGGAACGGAGGACTTGGTGTATAAGATAATTGGATTGGAATGGCCTAAACCTGGAAATACTAAATTTATAATACATGAAGGGCGATAGAATTGTGTGAGGAGGGGGTTGGTAATGTGTCATTAACCATTGTGTAGGTGCTTGGAGCTCTCAGTGCTGAACAACTGTCCTTCGCCGATGGTTTATCCACAGTTAAGCGGTCAAAGTATGAATATGACAGTAATTGAAGTGCTGTTTACTTTTGGAACCACCCATTATTTGTATGTATATATATATATATATATATATATATATATATATATATATATATATATATATATATATATATATATATATATAGTATAAGAACATCGAAAATCCTCCGTAAAATATGATATATATATATATATATATATATATATATATATATATATATATATATATATATATATATATATATTACGGAGGATCTTCAATGTTCTTATACTATATATATATATATATATATATATATGTATATATATATATATATATATACATATACATATACAGTATACATGTATATATATATATATATATATATATATATATATATATATATATACATATATATATACATATACAGTATACATGTATATATACACACATAATGTGTATATATATATATATATATATATATATATATATATATATACACATATATATACAGTATATATATATATACATATATATATACAGTATATATATATATATATATATATATATATATATATATATATATATATATATATATATATATATATATATAGTATAAAAACATTGAAGATCCTCCGTAAATTCGCCTCTGTTTAAGAGGTAAAGTGGCCAATATCTTTTGAAGTGAACAGTTTATTGATTCTGCCTCCTCACAGTTCTCCTTTCATTGTTCTCTGTATTGTTTCAATTGGATCTCTCTCTCTCTCTCTCTCTCTCTCTCTCTCTCTCTCTCTCTCTCTCTCTCTCTCTCTCTCTCTCTCTATTTGCTTTACATTTGACTTCGGTTACTCATACCTTTTATTTTGCATTGGCGTTAGTGACCATGTTTTCCTACATTGCTTATGTTTGACTTTGCCTCTACTTTCTCTACTTTACATTTGACTTCGGTTTCTTATCCCCTTTTATTTTGCATTGACGATAGTGACCATGTTTTCCTTCATTGCTTATGTTTGACTTTGCCTCTACTTTCCTATTTTATTTATGTTTACGTTTAATAGTACTTTTATTTTATTTGTTGTCACTCCATGTATGTTACTTGCTTCTTATTTTCAAGAATATCCATTTTTAGCTGTAATTTCTGTGTTTTAAAAATAGCTAAACTCGTTTAGGAAAACTTGTATGGTTATTTCCTTTCGGACTCTGTTCATAGATGATGTATTTCAAGACGTGCTTTCAATACTCGGTTCATAGATGATGTATTTCAAGACATGATGTCAATAATCGTTGTGAAGACATTTTAATAGCATGAAACCTGTCCATCATAACGACCTTTCTAAAACATAATGCAATTCCAAAAAGCTTTTTCATAAGAAAGTCATTAGTATGACATACCTTTTACTTTATACGCAAACCCCTTCTGTACCTCAACCTAAAAGAAAATTCTTACGATACTGACTTTCAAAGGAAAATGCACTTTTGTTTCTTGAAAAAGGGGTGTCACATGATTCTGAGTTGATAGATAGAATTCAAGAATGAAGCTGGGAAAGAAAGTGAAAGCCTGGCAGTAGAGGGCGAAAAAAACTCCTTGAGCACTCAAGGGATAAACTGATGATGAGAGAAGAATTGGAAGTAGGTAGAGAAATAACCTTTTGTGTGAAAGTGTTGCTTCGCGGGCATTACAATGCCTCAATAAGCGAGTAAAGAACGTATCATTTAACACAAGGAAACAACGACTGAAATACCCTGGTGGATTTAACCAGGATTAATAAAGACTCTATTAATCCTGGATTTAACTAGAAGGAAATGACATGGGTTCCCTACCGATTGAAGGTAGCAGACTCTGTTGTCAGTCTTACAAACCGGAAGCAGAGTGAAGGAAAATGTAAAACTTTTCCTGTTCATTTTTAACCGTACACATTCCGTCATTAATTATCACCCTTTTTCTTCCTCTCTTAACTTTTCTTTGAACTTGTTCTCTCGGTATTTCATCGGTAATATCTTTGCATTCTTGACTTTCAACCTTTCTTTCACTTGCCTCGCTTTTCCTTTCCCTCTTGTATTTTTACTCTTCCCACAGTTTACACCATTCTTCAAATTCTCTCTCTCTCTCTCTCTCTCTCTCTCTCTCTCTCTCTCTCTCTCTCTCTCTCTCTCTCTCTCTCTCTCTCTCTCTCTCTCTCTCTCTCATTAATGTTCTTTGTTAGTGTTTCCTTGCCATCCTGGTTTGTTTATTTTTCCTTCGATTAGTATTCTCCCCTTTTCGTTTCTTTCGCTTCTCCTATATGTTCCTTGTTTTGCTTGTTTACTGCACGTTTGTCATTATTTTCCTTTCTTATTTTCTTTTTCTTTTCTTCTCATTTATCAACACCTCTAGGTAAACAGTCCAGTGAATCTATTGTTCGCCAGCTGATTCATCTCTCTCTCTCTCTCTCTCTCTCTCTCTCTCTCTCTCTCTCTCTCTCTCTCTCTCTCTATTAGTACTTGGATGGGAGGCTAAAATTAAATTCAGGAAGTTAAGTAAAGTTAAGCCAGTTTCAGCATCTTTGTCCTTAATGAGTAAAGTTGAAGAAACCTGTTTCAGTCAGTGTGGAGAATTGACCATCACTAAATGCTAAGCAATAAGGTGTTTGTCAATCCAGTTGAAACGTTGTTTTATCTGGTTATTCCTTGGATCTGCAACTCTTTTTTTAGAAAGACACCACAATCGAACCATTATTCTCTAGTTTTGGGTATGGCCATAACCTCTGTACCATGGTCTTCCACTGTGAAGGGCCATGGATGCCTAGTGTTTATGAATAGGTGGCCTTTCCACTGCCTGTTTCTTTATCTTCCTCCAATGCATTCATTTTCAAAACCATTGTTACTGTCCTTCCTTAAGTAGAAGTGGATTTTCTGGAAGGGTCTAAGCCTTGCATGATGTGTCAGCTGTGTTATGTTGAGAAACTTTATCCGACATTTTGTTTTTAGTCTATGAATTGTATTTTTATTTTCTCTGTAAAGAGTTGTGTAATATTGTTTTTGTTATCATTACCGAATTTGTTTTTTTAATATAAATAGACTTTCTTATTATTTTTAATTCTTATTCTGTCTGCAGATATTGAGAAAAATTTGGTGTCGTCTGTTGTATTTAGAGACCTTACAGTTGCCTTCAGACAATATATTCTATTGTGCTCAGAAACCTTTGTTTCTTAAAGGATTCACTTGTCCGAGCTGCTAATTCCAAATTTTAAGAAAACAATAGCTTTAAAACGGGATGCCGTTCCTATGGCGAGGGGAATGGTAGTGTATATTAGGACTGACTTTGCTCCTCATACGTCTTGCTATGAGTGTGGGTGTCAAGAGATTCAGGTCATAAAAGTTTGTGTACTCAAAACAGCTCTTATGTGTTTTCCATCTATCGGATTCCAAACTTCGAGGATTCTGTACTTGATTGTCTTCTTACCAGTATGGCTAAGATACAAGATGATGATAGAGAGGCCTCTTGTCCTTGTTTGTGAATTTAATGTTCACGATAGGGAGTGGATAAATTCTGTTTCTTCTGCTGATCACCATTGCTTAAGAGGTTTGTATAGTTTCTCTTTATCAGGTTGTGTGTTTGGTAACTGCTTGGACTTAATATACAATGACTCCTCTGGTGTTGTGACAAGCAAGGCTGGTACTCTAGTTCGGAAGTCCGATCATGCCTTGATTTCATCATCAATTAAGACTGAAAAACCCTGTCCCTGATGAGTCATACTCTTGTGAGATACATATAATATCTTTATGGGGATCTTTTGCATTTTAATTGGTCACAATTGTTTGAAGGGGTTGATTCTCTTGTTCTCTTGAATGGAAATCTGGTCAACTTAAATGACAAGCGTATTCATTCTCATGTGTTGAATACAAAGTGTGGGACAAACCTTGGTTCAGTGATGATTGTAGATGCGCTTTTTTGTAGAAACAGGAGGCTTATCATCTTTGGAATGGTATCAGGTCAGATTTCACTTGAATAACTATACTTAGCTGAGGGCTGTGGGTTCAGAGAGTTTATACTTCAACTGAAAACGAATATATTTAGACCATAGAAGGCATCCTTTCTGGTACAGCCTGGGAACATAATGGCGGGCTACCCTCAAATCTCCACTCTTTGGTGTACTGTAGACATAACAGTTCATCCTTTATTTTAATGAGGTGTGACCAAGGGCATTGAACTGACATACAAACATACCTTCGGAGCCTGTTGCTGCGGTCGGGCGTCACACTGAGGCTAGGGAACTTGACAGTGTTTGAAAATTTTTCTCTAACACATTTTTTGTTGTTTTGCCAGGAATATAGAAAAGAAAGGAATTAAATAATTGACCTTCAACAACTTTTTAAGGAAGACCTAAAAAGAAAAGTATTATTATTTTTATGTAGTGAAACAAATATAAAAAATAAAATAAAATATTAAACCTTATGTGGTAGAAAAGAAAAAAAAATATTAAACCTTATGTGGAAGAAAAGACAAAACAGTATAAGATAATCTTTGGAGGCGACGTTGCAAAGGCTATGACTCACCCCCGAACCTACCTACCTACCTACCTATATTTATGTTGCAAAGAAATGTTGTACACATTTTTTATGCGCACTTTGATTACATTTTTTTTTCTGTGTTTTTGTACATTTTTATTTTTAAGATTTACCACGAGTCCAGTACAGATGTTCATTTAATAATTCATCTGATAGGTTTTATTTTTTTTATATATATATAAATAATGGAATTTCCCTGCGTATTTGTGTTACTTTATTTCTTCTCCATCCTATTTTATGTCTCATTTCTCTTTAATGTCCTTTCCTCGCCCCGATACATTTTTTTTTTTTTTTTTTGCGGAAAATGAATTAGAATTAATTCCCCTTCGTCGTCATCTCTATCCCTCTATCTTTCATATTTCATTGCTAATTTCATCAGTTACTTTCTTTCCCTTGTTTCCTCTCACGTCAAAGGTTAACTATGTTAAATTCATCTCATGGTTTCTTATTTTTTTTTATTTATTCATTTATTTAGTATCCTCTCTTTTATTACCCAATCTTCTTAATGTTACATTTCCCCAATTACTTTTTGCGTGAAAAAAATTATTCATTGATGGTGTTCTCTCGTATTTTGTTTCTCAAGCATTCGTAACATCTCTCCATTCCTTTTATGTTCGTATAAAGAAATGTTAATATATTTACATGCCTGCATCTCTTTCTCATCTTTCATTTCTCCCCAGCATCCTCTCCCTCCCGAGCCTTATATAAGGTATTCCCCTTCCCCCTGTAAGGCTTGCCTTTTTTCACGAATGAAATTTGAATTAATTATATTTTTGTGTGTCTGCCCAGAAGTTTTAATTAGTTGCGGCAAATCACTTCGGAGATGCCATTAAACATCCGCACATTAGGGATTAGCACATCCTCCTCCTCCTCCTCTTCTTCTTCTTCCTCCTCCTCCTCCTCTTATTCTCTCCCGTCTCCCTCCCCCTTTTCGCCTACGCCAGGGTTATTTCGTCCATTTTTATCTCCCTTCTCACTTCCTTGCTTCATTACATTTATTTCATCTTCTCTCAAGTTTCTTTTACTTCTTTGCCTCACGGCATTTATTAATTCATCTCCTCTCATTCTTCCTCTCATTTTTGCCATCAGCAAACCCCATTTATTCTTTTTTTTTCATTTTCCTTTCTTTCTCCTTCTTTAGATGGCAGAATTTCTCTCAAGTGTTGTTCTCCCTTTGTATCTTTTTGGTTTATCCCATCCACTTGTGTTAATTTTACTATTTCTTTTTCTCATTCTTCCTCTTCCTTTCTAGCATGTCTCTTTCCCTTTTTTCCGGTCGAGGTATTTTCCATCACAGCCCTAACTACAGTTTCTCTATTTTTGTTTCATTTTTTGTTTCACTTCGTCTTTATCTGTCTTTTTCATCTCTTCAAAACTGGTATTATTCCCTCGGTACATTTTTCTAATTTGTTTTCCTAATCTTTTCATTCGTTTATGAAGTTTATGAACCGTCCTCCATTTTTATAGTTTTTAAGTAGTCAAGTTCCATACATTTACTTTTTTTTTTTTACTTTACTACTCTATATTATTAATTTCCCTTCTTCGTTCTATGGTAATTTTGTTCCATTGTGAAGTCGTAGTCATTGCTTTAAAATTCCCGCATTTTATTAGAAAGTTAGACTCTCTCTTCCCTGAATATTGGTGCCCACTATATACCGTCACTCGTACCAGATCCCTTAATGATACTTTAAGTGTTGCATTTTTGCTACATCGTCACTATACAGCCAATTCGAAAGGATGGCTTTCCGTCATCTCCTAGTCTACCCAGTGCTCTTTCTTGTTGAATACCCTGGGTATACTGTTATGCCCTTTTCCAGATACCCGCTGGGGAGAGATTACAGACATATCGACTGACTGTATAAAGATAGGGACATCCAATTACCTGTAAGGAAGAAGAAGCATTTATTCAAGTATACAGCTGCACTGTTTTTATTCAGATTATCCTGGTTTATTTAGCCACTTAATACCCTACAACGTACTATTTCCGACCTTTTCAAATTTACTTGCTGGCGAAACAACCCTCTTAATAAATGACTCTCAATTTCTCAAAACAAGATTGCGAGAATGCTGCCACCTGTTGGGAATAATTGGCTCCAGTTTAAGCTGCTGATGCCTTTGGAGAGCGTGTAACGCCTTGCAATTGTTTAGCAGCGGTCTATTGTGAACTGCGCTTGGAATCCCTTGCCACTAATTACACTATGTATATGCTGGGGATACATTCCAATGACATTTAGAGTAATAATTATAAAAGCAAGTATTTGTGCTATGGGTCCCAATATCCTGGTTTTACTTGGTAATAGCTTTCTTGAAAGCTATGCTCAAAATATCTTGTCCCGACGTGGTCTGCAATAGATTATTCCAATACCTCTCCAGGTACTTATTAGGGAAAGATTCATAGATTAAATTCCTGTCGCCTATAGGAAAAACAATTAACAATAATGTTGATTGGAATCAACCGGTGACTGCTGTGGTCTCCCAGCGGCATAGTTTTGGGCACAATAATAGACATTAGTTCTTTGCCCATTGCATCTGCAGAACAACAAAACGCTCTTTTTGCATGATCGTTATAAAACCTAATTCCTCAATTACAGAAGCATTGAATTGCATGGTAATTACAGATTTTTTTTTATTGCTGGATTGGTCTCACGCAAATATTCGTGTGTCGTGCGTGTTGCTAATAGATCGTGGTGGTGGTAAGGTACGGTTACCCAGAATAATGAGATTCGTATCCTGGTGTTAATCTGAAGTGCTTTTTACCAGACTATGGGTGATTAAACGCGTTTTAGATAAAGGTTCAAATTTTGTTAGAGGTGGAGGGTGTTTATAACTAGTTTTTGACTTTAGGAAAAGGATTTAGAGCACACATTATTATTATTATTGTTATTATTATTATTATTATTATTATCATCATTATTATTATTATTATTATTATTATTATTATTATTATTATTATTATTATTCAAAATACCGTCACATTTAAACCAAAAGGCAAGAAACCTCCTAAGCAATCTTCCGTTTACTACAAAAGGAAAAAAAAAATTAAGCAACGATAACTGGAAATTTTCTAGTGTAGGAAATAATAAGTTTCTGTTCTCTCTCGTGTTCTTTTATGAGCAAAAATTCCATGCTTCATATTTTCCCTTAAACAACCAAATATCAATCTTTATGGACTGATATTTATCACTATTTGTTTTGAATTTGTATTTCTCCAAAATTTGTAAATATTGATGTAATTAATATCTTGGGGTTATCTTAGCTTTCTAGTAAAAAATTAGCCATATAAATGAATGTGGTAGTGATTGATGGCTTGCATATATGAACTTAATAATGACCATAATATGCAATTGTTCATCATACTGGTGCGTTATCGTGAGTTCACACTTGGAACCACTTTGAATATGCATACACACTGCACACGATAAAAAAAGATTTGAGTGGGAAACTCATTACGAATTTAGAGCATCCATGGACATTACTGGTGCTCTTTTTGGCCAACATAAAATCCATTCATTAACGTTGACTAATTAGTCCGTTTTTTTAAGCTCAAGGGTCGTTGGTATTTGACTGAGGAGAACTGAAGAGAGATTCCCCTTCGCTTAACATTTTCATACTAGCATTTGATTACCTCCTCTCTCTCTCTCTCTCTCTCTCTCTCTCTCTCTCTGATATATATATATAATATATGTGAATATATATTTTTATATATGTGTGTGTATTAATATATATATATATATATACATATATATATATATATACATATACATATATATATATATATATATATATTTATAGATGAATATATATAATTATATATATGTATATATACAGTATATATATATATATATATGTATATATATATACAGTATATATATATATATATATACGAGTACATATAATTATATCTATATATATATGTGTGTGTGTTAGTGTGTGTGGGTATGTGGTTGTCTTTATAGGCATGTATGTTTATACCAAATAATGAAATCTTTTTATGCTCTTGAAATGAATGGCTTCTAAAGGTGGTGGGTGGGCTTTCGCTTTTCAGCCAGTGTATTGAGATTAGACTGTAAGCAGGCCAGGTCCATCTGCCCCCTGACTAATTACTTGGCATCTAGTCACTGCCATGCCAACAGAGAGAACATTGAAGTTAAATGATGGGACCCTGACAAGTGTCGTATTTGCAATGATTTACCCGATCAATGCTGAATAATTTTATCCATATGGACAACTGTGAGATTTTATTCATATATATATATATATATATATACAGTATATATATATATATATATATGTGTGTGTGTATGTATGTATATATATATATATATATATGTATATATATATATATATATATATGTGTATATTGCAAAAATTAAATTGCACACACAGTCAAGCCAAGAAAGTATCAGTGAGCAAAGTCACCATCATGAAAAAAAGTGTAGGGGACTGCTAGAATAATGTATAGGGAAGGTAAAATGAGAAAACTATAACTGAGAAGAAAAGAGCGTAGGTGAAAGGCTAAAGATATACCATAGAAATTTACGGTCAACGTATGACAGAAAGGTAGAGAAAACACGCCAAGCAGAATTTCATTATGATAATGTAATGATGGTAACCTACCGTCCCCCCCAAAAAGTATTGCTGTATCTATTAGGCAAAATGAAGAGTATACAGGCCACAATTGCATAAATCTAACGAAAAATAGAACGTAAATTATACATTTTTTAGGTAACTATGTTATGAATAAACTAGGTTTACTCATAAATTCATTAGTATGGCAGTTATGTATCGGAGTGCATTCATTGTCGCAGAATTATGCTAAATTTTAACACTCATTTTATAAGATTTTATCCCTTTTTTTGTATTTTGATGTATAAAACTAGGAATTCCTTAAGTGAGTGGTACTTTATATGCATTACCATAACTTTCCAATGATATTTCTAATTAAAATTCTTGCATTTTATTAAGATCGATGGCGGTTGCCTGATTATCCTCTACTGATCTAGCATTACTACTCGAATTCCACAACTTTCATTCATTAACCTTGTCCCTCCAAAAAAAAAGTAATAATTCTTGACATATGAGCTAACCTCCAGCCTGACCTCGTTGGGTCGTCATAGACAATGGGGGCACTAAACTACATTAGGGAAATTAGCAGAAAACTCCCAGTAATTTACTCAGTCGGTAGAGTGTGAAGTAACTTGTTGGTTGCGCCCTGAATCTCCGATTAGATAAGCTAACAACATTGGGTGTGGCTAACATTTGGGTAATATATTCAACTCTAAGCTCTAACTTGCCAGTACTTGGATGAGTGACACTAAATTAATGCCAAGCCCATAGGTTGCAGTACCTATCTGTGGTGCCTTTCGTAGGTGCTGGCAACAAAGAGGCCCAAGAAGCTATATCATTGTCTTGCTTTAATTGTACCTTGAATAGAACATTCTCTCTCTCTCTCTCTCTCTCTCTCTCTCTCTCTCTCTCAAACTAAAAGAGCATAAAACTTTCGCCGACACTGCCGCTTTCCCCGAGAATCCATTGTGCTTCTGTTGATTTAAGCAATGAATTTAAAATCTGGTGAGAGAGAGAGAGAGAGAGAGAGAGAGAGAGAGAGAGAGAGAGACAGTACCCCCGTAAAATGGTATGCCTTCACATAATCATAATGGGGAGGGGCCTCGAAGAGGTAATCCTTGGCCACTGGGGTAAAACCATTCATAAAATATTCTCTCTCTCTCTCTCTCTCTCTCTCTCTCTCTCGAACCTGAACCTTATCCCAATGAGCAACCAGTCTTGAAGGAGACAGTTCCATTCACAAAACCCATTTCTTCTCCAGCCCCTTCACCGTTAGTTCATCTCTCTCTCTCTCTCTCTCTCTCTCTCTCTCTCTCAGGCAGACAAGAGAGTTCACGCATGGGCTTTAGCTATCCACTAGCTCCATTCAAGCGGCAATGAGAGTCTGGCCTTCTTGAAGGCTTCAGTTGAAAGCACAGGATAAAATATTTAATTAAGGTTTCGAGATATAATTTGTTTCACACCATTTTGCCAGTCAACCGATTGAAACGTTACGAAAGACCAAATAGAGATCAATTTTACAGTTTTGAGGATGATAAGTTGAAAGCGTAAAACAACATTGAATAAATTATGGAAATAAAGGTCCATAGTATTCTTTAAATGTTTAACTAAGAATGAGTATTTTATAAGAGAAATTAAATCATGTTTTTCTTTTTAAATATTATAAAATATTTCTCCTTTAAATGTAGACGATGATATTAAGTGAAAAAAAACTTAAAAGCTTTTGTTTGTGAGAAAAATATTTTACTTTATTAATCATACATGTAATTTATTTAGTGTCACTTTTGACGCAAAGTAATGACTATTAAAAGATCCAGTGCTGAAACTGGAAGAAAACAAAATGACCAATTTGGTGTAAGATATAAATCAAGGGACGATGGTACAACAATCAGTTTTTCGCCAGGATTATCAAACATCTTGCAATACCTAGCGGGAAAAATACAAAACCTCAAAGGCACCGTTTATGGGTCTGTTATTTGCTGAAATACAATATAATGCAAATTTACTCCATCACTTACAATAGGAATGCAAATGCATGGCCATTATGCAATTGCATCTCCAGCAAGTAGGAGCATGGGAGACCCCTGAAACTTCGGGACGTCCTTCTTCAACGCATACAACTTGTTGCTATTGATTTCGGGAGGGCGGGAGACTGGGCGTGGAGGCTTGGGGGAACTATTTTCAGACTACCAGTATCTCCATACCCCCATATCCTGGACCCTCCTCCCCTTCCCAGTCCCCTCAGACGCATATCTAAGGGAAGATTCTCCTCAGTTTTGCAAGGGGAAGGCAGTCTTCTAAGGAATCTTGAATGATTGATTCCCTGGTGTAGAAATCGAGACGCACAAACTTGCCCAAAATGAACCCTGTCTCTCACGAAAATTGTAGTCATACATATCCTCATTGAAATATAACAAAGGCAGATTAAATGACTTAGGAAATACAAATGAAGGTGGAAATATCCTATTCTTGAAGAAACCTTCGATTTTTAATTAATGTTGAGTGTTAGTTGTGAATTTTTTGCTCATGGTGACTTTTTTCATTGCTAGTTTTCCTTTTTCCTGATTTACATTTATATTTTTATAATTCCTTTTCCTTTTATTAATTACCTTTTCCTTATTTTGGGTTAGTAGATGTCGAACCGGATTCTATTTATCAAAAATAACCTGCTTTTTATTTACCTAATGTACATAATGATGCAGAACTCTCTCTCTCTCTCTCTCTCTCTCTCTCTCTCTCTCTCTCTCTCTCTCTCTCTCTCTCTCTCTCTCTCTCGTTTGTAAGGAGATGGCGGACTAACCATCCATCATCACTTTGAATATTAAGTATTACTTGTCATCCTTACTATACAAATAAATACTTTTTTCAGATACGTTTTCTTACGAAAACGGCCAATGAAATAAGCAGAAATAATGTCTTCTTCAAAAACAGGATAATAAAAAAGCCAAAGTTATGTTTTCTTTAAAAAATGGACCATGAATGGTCTGTAGTAATGTTTTCTTTCGAACCAGGACAATGAAATATTGAGAACTAATGTTTTCTCTTCTTTTGAACAGGGCGCTGGAATACTGCTTAGCGATGGAAAACATGAACCTATCGGCCATCAGGACAATCAGGGTTTTAAGACCATTGAGAGCCATCAACAGAATACCAAGTAAGAGTTACTTTTTCATTTAACTAAAATATGTTTATATATATATATATATATATATATAAATATATATATATATATATATATATTTATTTATATATATATGTATATATATATATAATTTATATATATATATATATATATATATATATATACATATATATATATGTGTGTGTGTGTGCATGTGTGTGTGTGTGTGTGTGTGTTTTATAACATGGTAAAAAGGTTTGCTTATCGCCATGATCAGCTAAAATCTTGCCCATCTGATTATTACCCAATATCCATAACTTCTGTATTATCTTAAATTTGTGAACGTTTTTCGTCAAAATGTCTAGATAAGTATGCTGAAAGTAATCATCTACTGCATAGTTTTCAATTTGGCTTTTGTAAAGGCCTTGGCCCATGTAGTGCCCCTCTTATCATATCCAATATTGTACAGAGATGCTTTGAATGGGGGCAGGAAGTTCGTATGATTAGCCTTGATTGTAGTGCTGCCTTAGACTGTTAATCATGAGGCCCTTTCTTTCGGACTCAAACAGTTGGGAGTTGGTGGATCCTTTCTTAGCTTCATTATTAAATTTTCGTGTAATAAATTGCAAAGAATTGTTAATGGGCACAATAGTGAGTAGGAATGTGATATCTGTTGATCCTCAGTGTACTTGACCCATTAATTTTTATGGAATGTACACGTGATATGTAGTTTGGTCTAGAAAGCCAGCTCATTGCATATGCAGATGGTTTTACTCTATCTGCATCAATTTCATCTCCTGAATGTAGATCTGGGGTTGCTGAATCCCTTAATAGAGATGTAAATTAAAATTAGTGCTTGGTACAAATTATGGGTCTTGAAGTTGACCCTAACAAAACTCAAAGTATGATCTGACTCTTCAACATCCAGATCTCGGCATTGATAATGTTTCTTTAACTCTATATGACTTAAAATTTTAGGAGTGATTCTTGATAGAAAATTCACTTTTGAGAAACACATTCTGTCTTTTTCTTCTTTGATTGCACAAAAAAGTTGGCTTATTAAGAAAGTCCTTAATCTATTTTGAAGAAGCGTTTTAAATCCTTCATTTTGCATTGTTTCGAGTATTGTTATCTTTTCTGGTCTTCTGCTGCTGAATTTCATCTTAATTGGTTTCACAAGAACTTGCAGTCAATTGGATTTCTTATTCCTGACCTAGATCTTAATCTCTAGTACCGTAGTTCAATCAGCTCTTTATACATATTACATATGATTTTTCATAACTGACCATCTTTTGCATTCAATTCTTCTCAGATAGTACCATCCTGCACATAATACTGGGTTTGCAGTATATTCTAATGATCAGGCCTTTTCCATCATAAGGCTCAATATTAAACAGTACTCAAGAATTTTTATTCCAGCTGTGATCAGATTAAAGAATAATCTTCCTAATCAAGCAATTGAATGATGGAACTTCAGAAATTCAAAAATTGCACTTGAATATCTTCATGTTGAACAGGCTGACATAATTCTCTTCATAGTTTATATATGACCAATATCTTGACGTTTTTACTGATCTTAAAATATTTATATGAATTATTCATTACTGTTCATGTAGTTTATTTATTTCCTTGTTTCCTTTCCTCACTGGGCTATTTTTTTCCTGTTGGAACCCTTGGGTTTATAGCATGTTGCTTTTCCAACTAGGGTTGTAGCATGAGTAGTAATGATAATAATAATAATAATTGGGACCAACTATACTAGGTTGGTTTGCTGTAAGCGATCAGCAATGTGCACTGGCCAGCATGTTGCTGAAAACTGGCCAAACTGCAGACATGAATCGACATGTCTGAGGCCTTTGTCCTGCAGTGGACTAGATATGGCTGCACTTCTTGCTTTTGTTGTTATATATATTATACAGTGTATATATATATAATATATATATATATATATATATATATATATATATGTATATATATATATGTATATATAATATATATATATATATATATATATATATATATATATATATATATATATATATATATACACCATATATAAAATGTGCTTTAGTTTTGAATTACATACCTTCTTTGTTTGATTGTAGTGTATAGATGTGTAAATCTTCTGTATATATCTTCTGTTTATTCAAGGAAACAGGTTCCAATATTGCAATACTATTGATATTTGGGGTTGTAGTACTTACGAAATAAGGGATCCAAATGGATATTAAAAACAGGAAAATGCAAATTTACAGTGTTTGATGTGTTCTTTACACATCTTATTCTTGAACTGCAAAGATGGTCACAAAGATAACTAAACATTATCCTAACTTATTATTATTATCGTTACTATTATTTTTATAATTGTTATTTAGTAGTTTAAGTGAATTGAATTCTATTGCACAAGAAATTATATCGTATTCCATGTGTAGGAGATTAGATGAAGATATGGAATCACTTACTGATTGAATATAAGAAAAGTTTAGCTGTATTTGTGACGATTATCCCATGATATTTCATGTTACATTTTTTTTCATTTTTTGTAGTATTTCATATCTTTTGAAATTTAGTGGACACCTTAATTTAGTCCCAGCATATATTAAAGAATATTTATTTACTGTCTTTCGTACACTATCTAATACACATAATTTTCCATATTTTATATATTGAATACGATAAATAGTGCATTATGCATACAATTTAGGGCATTATGCATAGTATATTGTCAATAATAATTTTTATATTATATATGCAATACTGTACATTGTACATAAATTACATTGAATATGTTTCTTTGCAGGTATGAGAATCCTAGTGATGCTGTTATTAGATACCCTTCCGATGTTGGGCAATGTCCTTTTGCTTTGTTTCTTCGTCTTTTTCATCTTCGGCATCGTGGGCGTGCAACTGTGGGCAGGAATGCTTCGACAAAGATGCTTCAGGGAATTACCGAGAAACGTAACCCCCCCTCTTGAGTGAGTAGTTCCTAAACATTGTTTTCTTTCTCTCCTTGACATCGCCATCTTGAAAATAGATGAGTATTCAGTTGAGCTCTTACAACCTGAACAAGGATACATTAGGGCAAGAAGTTAGGGTCCTTTATATTTCATATAATTATAATTCTATTATTTATGCAGCTTATAAAATTGGCCATTGATATTTACTCATAATAGTTCCTTGTGTTTTGTTGTTAGGTAAATGGAATTTTTTATAGAAATAAAACTCATTGTAGGTGTAGAGCAGGTTTTTTTTTCAGAATTCCTATACTACAGTATTAACGAAGTTTGGAGTTTTTCAATAGAAAGAGGACACCCTTAAACATGCCATAGAGTACTAAGCTTCTTATAAGTTAGGGAGGATCTCCAGGCATGTACATACTGTAATGATTTTTCGTGGGAATAGAGAATTATAGGATGTGAAAACTTTGAAAAATTTGTCTCAGTGAGTTGTGTCTCAAAGGGGTTTCAAAGTAAAGTTTAAAGTACTGGAACTTGAATTATTTTTTAGTCTAAAGTATTTATGAATTAAAGAGACTGAAGTATTGAAATATCTATTTTATTAATAAAGCATAGGACTTTATATTCTTGAATATATTGATAGCCTAATGTATTTTTTCTATAATTGTTGCTTGTTTGATGTCAGACCACAATGGGATGCCTGCCTTAATGGTTATATTTAGAGCTTTGTATTTAAATCTTGTTGACATTTATTTTTCATAAAATAAAGATTTAGTTTAATCTAGCATAAAACAGGTATGTTGATCCATGTATTTAGAATTATAAACAGTATATATTTATTCATATCTTTATCATGAGACTGATTGGTAGAAAATGACTCTAGGCTCTTATGCATTTGAGATATTAATCCTCCTTGTTAGAGAAAACATGTTAGGTGTTGTGTAGCTTATGTGTTGAAGGAGATAATGTACAACGTTGCCTTCACCTTTGATATTTGAATATTTGTCTCCTAAACTCCCTCCCCTCCCATTCTGCCCCCCCCCCCCTCTCCTTCCCCTGCTGATGTCATGTTATTTTGAATGTTGAATGTTCCTCAGATATTTTTAGATCAATGTGCTGCTCATATGCAGTCTTTCTATCTTTCTCTATTTTCTGTAATTTTTTAACTACCTATTTTTGGACCCTTTTAAATATTTGATTACACCTTTTGTACCAACCATTTTTTCTCCCTATTTCAGCAGAAGTATTTAGACAACTATATTGTAACCCTTTGGCCTGTGGAACCTCATTCCTGTCATGAATGTGTAATTACGGAGGCCGTGTTTTTTTCTTTTCAATTTTTTTTGTCTGTTTCACACCATTTATATGTGTTTCTTCTTTCTTCATCTTTGTATTTTTCAGTCATGTTTCAGGAAGTCTGAAATAGCTACTAGCAGATTTAAATATAAGAACCCACATATTTCATTTTTTGGTTACTGGTGTTCTGCAGATGTTTGGAATAGACCTAAGTCTTAGAACTTATCTTCGCAGCAATTGTAAATGTCTTAGAACTGAAAATATTTTTGTGTAATGGTAGTTTTATCAGCTGCATTCTACAATTTTCTTTTTTTATTACCAAATAGGAGAATAGTTTTAAAGGATAGCATTTATATTCCCTGAAAATCCAGCTCCATAGACCAGCTTCTGCAGAGAGCAGCTTTTCCAGACATCTGTATGCTATAGTAGTTAAAAAGCTCTAGGTTAGAAATTATAGATTCAGTACAGAAAAAAATGACTTTTTTTGCCTAGGCTTATTAAGTGTATACTCAAATGTCTTACTCTGTTCATTTCTTTCAGATTAAAACCTATTTATTACGAAATCGTCAAGGCAAAAACGTAAGATAAAAAATACAGAAGTGTCGGTCATGTAGCGATGGGAACCTTCATAAGATCAGGCTTTTTTTTTTGCTTGAGATCCACCAAGTATATCTTACTAAAAGATTATATTTCTGAAATAATAGACATTTACTGGTTGCAGAAACTTCCCGGGTCCTTTTCATTGGATTTCTATTGAAATTCTTAATTTGTAAATAGCTTCCTTCTAGGCATTGTAAAAATACTATATCGATATCAGGAAATTCCCAATGATATTTTAGTAGCAAAAGCTTTTTAGGTACTTTAATAGAGACACTATCAGAACTTCTCAATGTTTATTAATAGCCAATAATTTCCCTTGGCAACACATTCTAGAGGAGCTTCTACTGTACAGCTCGGAAAACGAGAATTTCTAAGTGAAATCCCAGATATCTTTTTTTAAAAGGGTCAATTCATTTCACCCAGACTAGTGTTATATTCTTGGGCCTAACTGGTTTTTATTACAGCTGAGACTTTATTTTATGCACTGAATATTGTTTGTTACAGATCCATATCAATGCAGTTTTTCTGTCTCAGGAGTTTTACAGTTGTAGATTACTTATAATCACGTCACCAGTGATTAATGAGAAAGAAGTCATTATTTGAATTACAATTAAATTTAGGTTATAATTAAATTCAATATTCTTTTGGATAAGTATACAAATTTCTTATACCTACTTTTAGTAATGTAATTAGGTTTTGTAGAACCATGGACCATAATTGAAAAGCAATGTAATAAACTACGAACTTCAAATCCATTTTATCTTAGCTAACCTTGTAGAAGTTATGTATGGTGCTTGTGGTTCATTAAAAATTATAGGCTATTTATGAAATCTAAGAGCAGCAAAACAGTTATTTCACAGGACAAATATTTTAAAGATTACAAATAATGCTTTTAAAGTTTTATACGGAATAAGATACAAACATCAAAATAAGATATTGTGTAAGATAAAGTGCGCTTTTTTTCTGGTTTCACATTGCAAGAAAATTAATTTCCAAATATGTAGGTTTTTGGAAGAGGTAAGCTAAATTCCAAGTGTATACCAAGCTTGAACGGACCACATCAAGAATAAAGCAAAAGATGCATGTCTGAAAAAAATACAGGATACAGTAAGATGTAGACTAAAATTGACAGGTTGAATTTTCATCTTTATATTTCATTGAATTCTCTACTAGATTGAATGATGGCTACTATTCATTGACTTTCAAGTACTCACCTTATAATGTGAAGCTTGAATTTCAGGTTTTTTATTTCAAGAGTCAAAGATGACCCAAAACAGAAGTTTCTTCAACCAGACCTCTCCTATTGTATATCTATTTCATTAAGTGCATTAGAAGGATCACTTGCAAGGAAGAAACCTTGTCGTTATATTGTTCGTCTTCGGATTAAATGATTTGTTTTATTTACACATCAACTATACTTTTAGATACTGTATACATTTCATTTCAGGACTTTTTCCATGAGTCAGATGAATGATGATAATAACTGCTCAATATCAATGAGTGTTGCACTCTCCTATGATATTTATTCAGTAACAACAGACAATTCTCCACAGATTTATAAATATTCAAAGATTTGAGTATTTATAGAATGAATTTAGAATTTTGCAACTGGCCACACGAACTGTCGCGATAGGGAAGGCTTCATTATATTAAACAACTTATACAGTCTTTATGCCTGACCATTTTTCATTATGGAGGATAAGTATTTCTAAGTTTGTACAAAGTGATCTTGATTATAACAGGGATTTATTTTTCAAGGTAGAGCATAAAAAGCATCAATACTTTGCTATATAGATAGTCATCATGCTCAATGAAGACTACAGTGTAGTTTGTTACATGGTTGTAATACTTAGCAGTACAGCTAACAACCTGATAAAATACAGTCACATAGCTGCCTATCGCGACTTATATAGTTTGATTTTAAAAGAATAATTGGTACAATACTGTATCATATTTTGTCTTTTGGAGCAAAGAGAATTCTGTGGACCACTTAAATGCATTTTTAAAGCAATCAATTGTGTGTCTTGCTGATTTCATTTTATTTCACATTATTCAAGTTTCAATTTCACTCATTCAATTATCAATTGCTTCCAATTATCAATTGCTTCCAATTACCAATTTCAGTTGTTATCGGTTGGTTTTTCCATTATTCAAGAGACGAGACGAACTGTAACGCACCTATGTTGGTTCTTAGATTTGTTTTGTGATGTGACTATCGCTCCCCCAACCCCCTGTGTGTAGAAATAAACCTGCCACTAGCATTTAGGCGACTCTTTAACAACTAGCCTTTTTTATATACATATATCTCCTCTTTTTTTTGAACTAGCTTTTATCAAGACCCCCATAGAAGTGGCTTGCCCACAAACTATTACTACCACTATTAACTACTACTACTTACTGTTACTAATTACTAGTCTCAGTTCCCACTTAGTTCGATACTGTACTCTTCCAAGAAAAGCACTGTAGTCGTTGATTTTAGACAAAAATAAGAAATTTGGCCTGATGGCTTCTAAATAAACCTGAAAATGGTTTTAATACAAATATCATACTTTATTACCTCGAAACCTATGAAATTTAAAAAATTATTATTATTATTATTGTTATTATTATTATTATTATTATTATTATTATTATTATTATTATTATTATTATTATTATCATCCATCCGGAATACTCTTTGCTGACTTTAATGTGATTAAGCTATAATGTTTTTAAACCATTAACATAAAAAGTTATTATTATTATTATTACTGAGGTACCAAAGTTCACAGTTAGCACGGATAATAGTTTCCCTTTAAAAAAATTTATTATGAGTAATTTTTAAATGGTAGGGATCTTTTAGCAATGGTACACGTGAAATTGTAGTCATAAATACTCTTTATTATTATTATTATTATTATTATTATTATTATTATTGGTATTATTATTAATAATATTACTATTATTAATAGTAGTAGTAGTAATAGTATTATTATTGGTATTGTTATTAATAATAATATTATAATTATTATTATTATTATTATTATCATTATTATTATTATTATTATTATTATTATTATTATTATTATTATTCTTATTATTCATGGAATTTATCGGTTAATGACTCTTAAATCGGAATAGAAAATTATGAAGTTTTCTCATGTCTAGATATTAAAAAAAAAGAAAAAAAAAACTCATTTTTTAGGTTCTAAATCCTTTACTGCTTTTACTGTCAACATTATAATGGGCTTAGAAAGTCAGATCACCATTAAAGATATAATTATAATATGGAACTGAAATATATGACTTTGGATTTAATCCACAACAGTAAGCATTTACTAAACTTATATATATAGAATTGCCCAAATTTCTTGACAGAGTATGTAAGGCAATATAGGCTTTTAATAATTCTGATTGCCATTTTCTGTTGGGCATGAGGATTTTTCAACATCGTTCTGAACAGACTATACTGATGACACTTATGCTTATATCTATGATTTTTCATGAACAGTATGAACTTGATGTAATTCATGACCCATATGGCTGCTTTAAGATATACAGTATTGATTTGATTTGGCATATAGGCCTTCCTGCAAATCTTTGTATACAGAAGACAGGCGTGTATAAGTAATGTTTGGTTAAATGGTTACTCACACAAACATGCATTGTTTAGTTGAACTTAGATTTGGAAAAAGAGAAATGACCTTATGAGGCCCAAGTTTAGCAATATTCTCACACTCAACATTGAATGCCATTTTGATTTTTTGCAGATGATATAGCCTACAAGTGCTGTTTGCTTATTAAAGTATCTATATTTCTAGAATTATTCTGATTTCAGGGTCGATCATAATGGCCGTTAACACCTATCTTAAATTGAATTTAATTATGTTAAGTTGCATAAGAAATTTTTAATAACTTTAATATTATGCAATATATGCTTACAGAAAATAAACCAAAATTGCCAGTAACAAGATTAAAGAGTTCCCTGTAAAAAAAAAAAGTAAAGTATTACAAATTAAGAAGGAAAATGGCAAATAAACGAAGATGCAACTATCAGTAAATACCAAAAAAAAATAACACAAGTTTTCTTCATACTTTGTACATATACTAGAGGTCCCCTTTTACTATATACTTTGCTTTAATCAATATTTTTCTGCCCCCTTATTTCATAAACCACCAATGTGGATCATTGTAAAAAATTATACATACTTTGTACGCTTATGGTTTATCCAGCCTCCCTCTTACACAATTAGTATGTTAATGAAATATAAATTTTTCAAACAAATATTAGGTGCAGATCCCCCACGTTTCTGCACAATCACCCTCCCCCCTTATACACAAACCTTAGAACTTGTACAGATTGTTAGACTAAACTGTGCTCGTGGATTTGGCCTGTTGTATATAAACCATTCATTAAAACATGGTGGTGTGATTGTATAGTGGACTTCAATAACAACATTACGATTTGACCATGCAATTGTTCATTGCTTCCACACTGCATACTATGATGTTCAATCTGTAGTTTTACAGATTAATTGTTGCACAGCATAACGACTAGTTCTTGCTGTAATTGCATAGTGGAATGCTATAGCAATATATTTTGTTTGTGCTGTAATTCTACGGTGCCTTGCATATTAATACAATTTTATTATATAATTGTTTCAGCAATTTTTTTACAAGATTTTAATGCGTTCATCAATTTCAATCAGGGCCATCATTTTTAAAGAAAGTTGTCGTTTCAACGGTGTTAACAATAGATGTACGGTATAATCCTTTCATCAAAATCCCTTTTAACAAATAGTACTTTTTTATTACGTGAGGTCATTAACCTCTTTGAGCTTCAACTTGTGTGATGATTTTATTTTCGAATTTTATCTTGTCTGTACTGTATATATTATGGAAGGATAGAATCAGTGTGTGACAGTGAGAGAGAAAGAGTGAAAGACAAATAGAAAATGCTGTTGTCATATGGAACAAGTATAGGTGATTATTATATTATTCTACCTTTGTTTATTTTTCTACACACGAGAGAGAGAGAGAGAGAGAGAGAGAGAGAGAGAGAGAGAGAGAGAGAGAGAGAGAGAGAGAGAGAGAGAGAGCACGCGAGTGAGCAATAATATACATTTTGTACATATCCTCTAATGATTTTCCATTTATTCGTTTACCATATTATGATTCATATGGCTGAAATTCTTGTACATACTTATTTTGCTTAAAATTCTCATTTTCCATTTGATACTTTAATTTAATACCAATCGGCAAAATCTTAATAAAAAAGTGAATTGACATCACCTTGAACCGCTCATTTTTTTACCATCGTTTTCTGGATGTAGTTGTTAGCTGGGTTATGGCTAGGCTTCCCTCTGAATCTGATGATGGATTAACATAGGAAAAACTCTCCTTTTAAGATCATGATTAACAATGTAGTTGTGAATTTTACTATTTTAATTTAATTTTATCTGGGTATGGACAACAGTGGAAGGGCAAGAAGTCATTTGAAATTCCACATAGACTCCCATTGATCCCCTCTACCTAGGCAATCGAACTTTCTTAACTGTGTATTACTCAACTTTTCTTCCTTCATTGAAGAACAGATCCCTCTGATCATCTCTGATAGTTTAAGAAATAGGACCCAATGATTTTGGTGAGCTGCCTTTGTAATAGACATCAAAATAATCTGAAAGATTAAACTAACGTGTGACCTGCGAAGAGGTGAAACCACGTCCATTTTGCCATGACTCGTGAAGTCAGCCATTCATTCTTATCCTCTTCTCTTTTTTCACATCATCCTCCATCTTACTGTTTTATTTTATTTTTTATCAACTTTCTTTTACCTTGTCTTATTGGGTTTCTTGCCTTTTTTTATTCTACCTCCTCTTCTTCTACATTTTCCTATCTATTTTGATAGTGGAGAATTCCTAGGCAAAATCTTCGTTTGAAAGACATTCATCTTATGGAAAGCCTTTAAACAAGACTTGAAAGCCAATTTTATAGACACTTTCCTAGAATTTTTCTTAGTATTCAATGGATCATTTTGAACATTTTATTTTTCCCTGTTATATATTATTTTTCTTCAAATGAATTCCTCGGTACGTCCAAATTATTTCAGTTGGCCACAATCCTTTCTAGATCTAAACCATTGGCTCTTAATAATTCTAATGAATCACTTCATAGAAAATCTTTTTTCACCATCTGAATCAAATAAACATTTCTCTTTAGAAAGTGTTAATTATTTTTCAGAACTTTCTCGGTACGTCCAAATTATTTCAGTTGGCCACAATCCTTTCTAGATCTAAACCATCGGCTCTTAATAATTCTATTGAATTCCTTCATAGAAAATCTTTTTCACCATCTGAATCAAATAAATTTTTCTCTTGGGAAAGTGTTAATTATTTCTTAGAACTTTCTCATCTCTGGATAATCTTGCT
>NC_090762.1:63250486-63290486 GCF_036898095.1 Palaemon carinicauda | reverse complement strand
GTAGCACTCATGACATGAAAGGAAAAATACCACTTTTGATTCTTTACAATATTATTAAATAGCACTAGTCCGCTTAACCACAATGTAGACTGAGAAGTCCCAACTATACAGTATATAAGAGTCCATATACAACACTTAAGAAGCTGGTTTAATCATACTACCAGCTTCCACTAAAAAGTGTTTAGTCTCTTCCAACTGATGTAAGTAATGTTTGAAGAACAATCTTGAAGATTTGCAGCTCATGTAAGCCTGTTAGCCTGCAAAGGACATAGATTGGAAAATATTTAAGGAATTGGCCACTTTTCCTGAGTCATGACCTGATTGTATACTATCATGGTCATCCCTTCTGATGAAATAGGTGAATTTGGACCTTAGCTGTTTCAGAGAAAGATTAGATCCTGTTGTCTCCACTTTAAAAAGTTGACTGCCTTTAAAGGTCTGGCATTTGGACAGGTAGACCTTAAGGCACTCCATGGGGCACAGAGAAGGGTCCACCTGTAGTGGAACAATCTTCCAGGGCCCCCAGCATTTCGTGGGTAGTTCGTTTTTTGCTAAGAATGCAGGATCTGGGCAAATAATTACCTCCCCTGATTCTGAGAATTCAATATGGCCATCATCCCTTGAAAGGGCCACAATCTCGCTGACTCTAGCACCATAAGCCATAGCAGGCAAAAAGATAGACTCTTGAGTAAGATCCCTCAGAGAGGTAAAGGCGTTATCTATCGAAAAGGCAAATTGTAGGACTTTATCCAACGACCATGAAATAGCCTTGGAAGGAGCATTAAGTTTCAGTTTAGCACAAGCCTTCGAGATCTTATTGAACAGCTCGCTACTGAGTTCAATATCAAAAGCATAAGCGATTGGTCTAGTTAGTTCCGACTTTTATGAGGATAGAAATATAGAAGTCCTTAGAAATAGAATAGGGCTGATGACTTTTCAAGAACGCAACGCATATTTTTCCAGGAAGACAAATATTATCGTCTTGTGGTGTTGGATTTGTACTCTTCTATGAAGTCAATTCTCTCCCTTGCAACTTCGAATTTTATTTGAGCCACAAGCGCGAGAAAATCGTGAGCGTTATCCAAGAGGAAGAAGACAGTCTTCTTTAGAAGATCCTGACAGCCCTGGAGATGGTGACCTGGAGAGTTCCAGAACAAGAGGATACCAATTGCTCTTGGACCACTTGGGAGCCACTAGAGCCGCTGTTCCCTAGAAAGTCTGCAGTTTGTTTAGGACTTTCAGTAGGAGGTTGAATGGAGGAAATAGGTAGAAGTCAGACCACCGGTTCCAATCCAGAGACATCGCATCCGTTCCTGCCGCTTCCAGATCTAAGTTTGGTGGTACATACCGTGGAAGGTTCTTGTTGAAGCTCGTTGCAAAGAGATCGATTTGCAGTTCTGGGATTTGCTCTAGAACAAAACAGTGATTTTGCAAACAGGGACCATTCTGTTTCCAAAGACTTGAATCTCGACATGGTGTCCGCCGTCACATTGCGATTCCCTTCATGGTAAACTGTTGAGAGATGCCAATTCCTCTGTTTTGCTAAAGAGAGCATGGCTAGGATCACATGGTTGGTCTGAGGAGATCTGAAGCCTTGTCTGTTGACACAGTGTACTACCGTACTGTTGTCGATGACTAATTTGATGTGTGATTTCATCTTGGGGCTCAGTCTCTTCAGAGTCTGAAACACTGCCATGGCTTAACATTGATGTGAAACTTCTGAAATATGATCGACCACTGACCCAGCACTTTCTTGGAAGAGGAGTGTCCCCCCTAACCATGTTCCAGGGCATCCTTGTGAATAATCACGGAACGAGGAGGGTACTGCAGAGGGACGTGTTTCGATAGACTCTTGGCAGTGGACCACGGCTTGAGCTCCTTTAGCAGTAAGACCGGGGTTTTGTGGTGAAGATCTCTCTGAGCATTGCATACCTTTCTTCTCCAGACTCCGTGGGTATCTCTGAGTCTTGCTCTCGGGATTAGGTCTGTCATGGCAGTGAACTGTAGTGTACCTAAGACGCTTTCCTGTTTTCGCCTGGTGCGTACTTTTGAATGAAGTAGGCACCTGACTGAGTTTGCAATTTCTTTATCTTGCCTTTCGGTAGAGAGAGGATGTGTGACTTTCGATTCCAGTGAATTCCTAGCTACTGGAATTTCTGAGCCGGAGCAGCCTGAAGTTGATATGGAAGCCCAGAGAATGTAGGAATTTCAAGACTTCTTGGGCTGTCAGAAGACATTAAGACTTCGTTGCAGACCAGACTAGCCAGTCATCCAGTTACACCACCTGAAGGCCTCTGTTCCAAAGTTGTTTGACGATGGCCTCGACTAGCTTCGTGAAAATCCTCGGAGCTGTACCGAGCCCGAAGGGCATAGCTTTAAATACGTAGGCCTTTCTTGCCAGTCGGAAACCAAGGTAGGGAAAGAAGTGCAGACCTATTGGAAGATGCCAATAGGCATTTGTAAGATCTATGGAGGTGGTGTAGGCCTCCTGGGGTAGTAGGGTCCGTATTTGTGAGATATCAGCATCTGGAACTTGTCGTTCAGAATGAATTTGTTTAGTGGGGACAAGTCCAGAATAGCTTGAAGAGTTTTCGAATCTTTCTTGGGCACGCAGAATAGCTGCCCTTGAAAGTTCATGGATTTTGTGCAACGGATGACTCTTTTCCGGAGAAGATCCTGCTCATAACCCTCAAAAATGGCGTTGTGGGTTTAAAGAGCCTCTTGAACTGGGGTGGTTTCTGTCTGCATTTCCAGTCTAGCCCATCTGAGACTATGCTGTGAGTCCAGGAATCAAACTCCCATCGATCCCTAAACGGGTGAAGTCGTCTCCTTACAGGGAGCACCTCATTGTTGTTGTGCCTGACCTGCATCTTTAATCGCCTTGCCTCTATTTCCTCGGCCTCTGGATTGATTGCAAAATTCTTTAACACACAAGAAGGGGTACTCAACTTAGTCGATGAGGAAGAAGCTGAAGTATCCATTTGAAAATCACTCAAAAAGCTAAGAAAAACAGGAAGAAAAACTACAATTGACCATCAAAGATGATGACTGCGAAAATGAATGGTTCAACAGGAAACGTGTTAGTTGTAGCACATTAAGATCAGGAGTTGTAACAGCTCTCTCGCCCACGTATCCTACCCTATGCCTTTACCTTCGAGACAATGTTAACTCTTTTCGGGGAAGAATAACCATGGCTTGTTATTAACATGTCCCTGTTACATACACGATATCTCTAAGGATATTCGCTCTGGAGATTAGAACTCCGTTGATCCCTCTAAGGTAAAATTTCTCTGGTATATCACTTGCAGAAATATCCCGATAGAAGATGCTTATGAGGAACTTCAATCAGGATGACATGGCTCGAGCCCAAATATATATATATATATATATATATATATATATATATATATATATATATATATATATATTTACATACTTACATACATATATACATACATACATATATACATACATACATAACCATATGTCCCTTTCTTAGTGAGGATACCTTAACATGGTGAAGGGTTTGTCTATCACCATGATCAGCAAGGCTGTACTAGTCAGGACCACCCATATTAGGTTGGTATGCTGTGAGCAATCAGAATAAAGTCCATCGGCAGTGGCCAGCGTGGTGATAAAAATGGCCAAATCCTAGATATGACTAAGGACATGTCTGTGGTGTTTGTCCTACAGTGGACTTGAAAAGGCAGGAATTTTTGTATGGATATATATATGTATATATATATATATATATATATATATATATATATATATATATATATATATATATATATATAAATGAATATTCAATATTTTGCTACATACTGTATTACATTTGAAAACTCAACTCGTAGAATGCTGAGAAAGATATTAGGCATTTGGATTTTGATACTCTTGAATCCAGATATCTGTTATTTATAGTAGGTCCTATCTCTCATCTCCTACTCTTCAGTGTGCTCTCTCTCTCTCTCTCTCTCTCTCTCTCTCTCTCTCTCTCTCTCTCTCTCTCTCTCTCTCTCTCTCTCTGCCACATCTAACCTAAAACAATGAATATTTTCTTAGTCCCTGAGAAAATCAGTCACCCTGAATCTTACTACTGGCAGATTTAAGCTAAGTTAATTTTCTTCTAGTTAGTACAAAATTAGAGAAAACGCTGAAAGCTAGGGATTATCTGATTCACTCTTGTAGGCAGATAGATAAACTGAGGATTATTTTATCTTCTCGTTACCTATCTCTTTCGACCTGAACTGATGTCTTTTCATAGTTAAATCCGTAGTTTCGATCATCTGATTAACTGTAACTATGGGCTGTATTGTGAGTAGTGACCTAGGCTTTGGAAAAGTGATTGTTGTTGTAGATGATATTGGTCTGAAAACTCTCTCTCTCTCTCTCTCTCTCTCTCTCTCTCTCTCTCTCTCTCTCTCTCTCTCTCTCTCTCTCTCTCAAGTTGACACAGTCTTGCTATCAGTCGAATGCGCTGTGGTTAGTAGTATTCCATGTCAGTTAGAGTGCCCGTTCATTGCTGTTCATTGTGTAAAAGGAAGTGAAATTATTTGCATATCTTATAGCAGATAACCCAGTCTTCATATAAAGGGCTTGGCTACCCAATGCCTTTTATTATTTCTTATTTTCTAATGATGATATATATTCAATCACAATACCAGAAGTATTTTTCATCAATTAATTAATTATATTGATTTTTCTCCCTTTCCCGTTACATACTCCACATCATTTAATATTCTAATAGGTTCTGGTAACCCTGGCCTTTTTATTTTCCCTGGTTACTGAGGCTATATATACAATTAAAGTAATTGAAAGATAATTTTCAAATATCAAGATTTATGCACGACATTGACCTTTTACCATTTATTGCTTGATATTAAATAGGTTTCAAACCTTAGTGCTCTATTTTGTGTCAACGATGACATAATAAGAAAATAGATAGTTTTCAAACATATTTTTAACTCTCTTCTCCCCTTATCATGGATTATTAATGATTTAGAAAGATATTTCAAGAAATCAACGACCATATTCATTGGTTCGTACAAGGATATATTCGAGAAGCGTTGATATCTTTCTTATTGAAAATTTTGTTATTTAATCCCGCCTTTCCCCTTTTCCCACAAAATCGAATGGTATCCACATAGCCCTAATTCCCAGAATTTCAAGTTTATCAAAAGAGCCGTATTTTATGCTCAAACTTCCTCCCCCCATTAAACTAGTATGCATTTACTAAATATGATGCTACCCATAATTACCATGATATTCTAATCAACATTATTAAATGAAAAAAAAAGAGAGAAAAACTTGTCGCATCTTGGTGGATATATTTTTTACCCTTCGTCTCTACAAATGTCATTTTCTATAGATTTAAAAAGATAGTATTCTATAAAACATATCACTCTCCTGAATAATAAAAAAAAAAAAAAACAGCAACATAGGTGTAGTCCGCTTTCTATATTGGTCATGGCAGGTTTAGAACTAAGTAAATCCCATGTTACGTTTCCTTGAGGGTGCCACCTATGTCTGTGGACTGTGGGTAAAATTAAACTTCTCACCGCTTTACTGAACCCTTTGAAGAGCAAAACCCCATGCTGGCCTAAGTCCAGATTAAGAATCCAGGTTGCCCACCTATATCTTTATTTTGCAAATCATTTCAACATTTTCTATCAGTTTCTTTGTACTCTAAAGGATTACTCTGTTGATGGAGCAATCCAAAGAAAAAAAAAAGAATAAAGGCAAGTTAATGTAAGTCGATTGTTTATTTGGAATGAAGCTACATGAAGAAAAGTAATTTACTCCCAGTCGACAGTCATGAACACCCCCTGGCCACGGACATGACCGCCGTAGAGGTTAGTGAATGACCGGTATGTGTGTGTGTCTCTAACAGGACGTGGTAGAAGTACTTTTGTGAGGTGTGTTTGCTGTAATCTGGAAATGAACTGTGTAGAAAACTCATGTCCTTAGATTTAACAATATCTCTTAGGTTAGTTCCAACAAGCGTAGACCTTTTTTAACACCTCTTTTGTTTCTTTTCACTCACTTTAATACGGTTTCGGTCAACTGAAGCAGTTTTCAATTTTTTTTTTCAATTGTTGCAGATTGATCAGCTGTTGAAGATGTTTTTCGAAATGTTTGGTTAGCTGTTACAAAGTTCTTTTTGATTTTAAATTATCTATGATTATAAATATATTTTTTTAAACGAGCTGTGATTAAAAATCGGAAGGCTTTAAATAAGGTTATTGTTTAAATAATATCACATCAGAGCAAGCTTTTGATGACATTTTTCTTTATTTATTAATGCAAAATATTTTGTTTAAAAAACACTCTTGAAGGTTTTTAAGATTACTGCAATGGAGTTACTGTTAATTTTTGGGAGTAAATAAAATAAAAATCTGATTTCCTTTAGTTGAACGGTAAAATAATCGAATCAATTTTATTTCAAGTTTTAGTTTTATTTAAAATTCAAATTTCATTTATTAAGAAATTGAACTTCCTCTTCAGGCCTATTACAAACTACTTCAGGGTGGAAGACCAAGAAAAGGACTATATATGCTCATTACCAAAAGACAATGGAATGCATCGGTGTGCTAATCTTCCACCAACGGTATATGAAGGTAAGGTTTTCAGGTCTCTCTCTAAAAGTATAAATCTGCAGTACCTTTCTCATTTTATTCTAAGATGTTTTTCCTTTCTCTCTCTCTCTGTGGAAGAAAACAGAATTCTAATTTATAGATCTCTTTAACTTGCCCCTTTCTTTCTCCCTCTCCCATAACCTTTTACAGTGTATTACGACCACCCCTCATTAAACAGATGTACTGTACCATCTAATCCATTCATCCATTACTACCTCTTGATGAAGATTGCATTCAGGTCATTTGAGTTTACATGACAACATTCTATACATTCACATTGATATATGCCTCTCACACTATTATGGTACAATCAATCTATTTGAAGGTGGTATAAAAAGAAGTACATTGTAGACATCTTTTAGCATCTCGTCACCCAAGGATTGATTTGCATTGACAGCCAGGCTGTGGTAGTTTCTTCCAGATTCTGTTTTTCCTGATTCTAATAACCTTCTTGTGGTGTTAAACATGTAATTTTTCTCCACCCCCCCTCCTCCCCCACATTTTTGGTGGAGTGTCTGTGCTAAATAATGGCAAGGCACTTCCCTTTCAGTTGACCTCTGAATTAAAGAAAACGAAATTTTCCCACTAGTCACCAAGTCATCCTTATATTTTCTTCAATATTGGTGCAATAATAAAGTCATTTGTGTTCATCGGGGTGATGACTTCACACAAATATGACCATATCATACTTCATATCTCATGTCAGTGTTAGCTATTTGAAGCAGAGATTGGAGGAGAAACCCTGAGGGTGCATGTAAAAGTTGGTAATGAATTACTTCTCAAGATGAATCCTCTTTTGAGAGTAGGACAGCTTCATAATAAATATGTTTTGAGTTTTGAGATTATCTCAGCTCTTTTCTTTGAGCTGCTATTTTTGTTTAGATTATTAACATATACAGTATTTAAATTTTACTTTTTATCCTTTGCCTGTTTCCTGACTGCCCCATTTATCCCATATAGGCATCCTATTCTGAGGAAGCTTACTTGGCAAGGTTAATGCCATTAGCTTTATTTCATTTGAGTGCATGTTCATTATGAATAGTAATGATGGTAATTTGTTTACAGACCACGAATGCAACGAGACTGCACTGCCATTCTCACTTAATGAGCCCACAAATGAATCTTGTGTCAATTGGAACCAGTACTATACTGATTGTCGTCCGGGTGATAAGAATCCGTTTCAGGGAGCTATTTCTTTTGATAATATTGGCTTAGCTTGGGTAGCCATATTCTTGGTAAGTCTATCTTAACTTTTGGCTGGTTCTGGCTTGATTCTTATCAAATTAAATATTAATTTCTAATTTTGTCGTGATAAAACCATTGTTTGCCTTTGTTGGATTCAGAGTGATTGAATATTAGAAATGTATATATATATATATATATATATATATATATATATATATATATATATATATATATATATATATATATATTAATACTTTTAGAATTTATGACTATTAACAAGCTTTATTTGTACAGTACTTAGCTCTTTTAGAATTATAAAATTTTAAAAATAATGGTGCAGACTTATGATTTTCATTATTTATGAATATATAAGATTTAATATAAGGTATTTGGTATTGAAAATAAATATATTAGTTTGCATGATATCAGAATTTTATAAGCTTTTATATTTCATATTTTTTATTACATTAAATGCATCAAATATGCTTACTATATTTTATTTGCTACATTTGGAGACTCTTGATCACAGAGAATAAGATACAATTATTGAAATGATTGGTATTTCAGGTAATAAGCTTAGAGGGATGGACGGACATTATGTATTACGTGCAAGATGCCCATTCCTTTTGGGATTGGATATATTTTGTGCTACTTATTGTGGTAAGTAATCAAAAGCATTTCAGCTAATTCTAATACTGTACAGTAAATTAGACTTATTTAACCTCATCACTATACAGAAATTAGATAAGTTTCTTTTCTTATATTTAAGGACATCTCAGTGATTGTAAAAGCTATTCATATTCATCATTCTAATTACATAGATGAATTCTAATTTTTTTTCCAGATTGGATCGTTTTTCATGATCAATTTGTGCCTAGTTGTCATTGCCACACAGTTCTCTGAAACAAAAAAGAGGGAAATGGAGAGAATGAAGATGGAACGTGCAAGATATCATTCAACCAGTACTTTAGCCTCTGGATCTACATCAGAGCCAAATTCATGTTATGCAGAAATTATAAAATATATTGCTCATTTATGGAGGCGGGCAAAACGGAAACTTTACTCTAGGTATCGGCAGTATCGTCGCCGCCATCGATCTGATCATCCCCGTCAGTTGAGTCTTAAAAAGCAACGACGTCGTCGACAATATGAGGCGGCCCAAAGTGCCCTCATAAGTCGAGATGGCATGGGAATGACCAACACTATAGTAGCCATACCTTCTGGGGGCGTAAGCCCAGCAGGAGATAAAACGATAATGAATAACATCAGTTCTGTCTCTCCTCAACTCTTATCACCTCACGACCCCTCTGAAAATGTAGAAGACTTCAGGAACTCTAGCGCCCCTCGTGCAAGCCCAGAATTTTCTGATGTGGATCTTCAGACATCTCCAAGAAGACCAGTCCTTTTGAAAATTCCTAGTGGTGCTAGTGGAGATGGAAGTACCTCCGGTAATGAATTAGTCCCATTGTCCCCGGGTGGCCAGGCCATATGTACACCACGGCAGAGGCGGCGTAGCTCCGTTATGTTCAGTGATGTAGTGCTTCTTCACGGCCATTCCGGGGACACAGCTGCAAAGAATGTATGTCACAGTGAAAAAACGACGCAGACAGACGATGAACCTTTGGATCCATCATATTTTCGTGAACCATTACCATCCTCACCTAATACTTTGGGACCACCTGCCTTGCTCCCACCTGGGTTAATGTCAAATACTTTGATGCCACCTTCTAGAGCAAAGTCTTCCTTACGGACTGTATCAAGAACCCCTTCGTACAATGGTTCAGGCGGTAAAGGTTCTTTGACGTGTGGAGAACTTCTTGCATTGAGTGGAGCATTATCAGCAGCTCTTCCCACTCATCTTGGAATCGATTCCCGCTCAGTACATACTCTGTATTCTTCTCTTGCTAAAGGTGTCAAGCATTTTTCTGCACCCACTTTATTCTTCTCAGCAGAACAAGCCCCTGCTGGTTTTTCTGGCTACTACTCTCCATCAGACTCGTGCAACTCTGATTCAGAATGGAGTGAAGATAATTGGAGTGAAGAGGACCAAAAGCCCCCATCTGCCGTGAAAAAAGTCTGCATGCAGCTTCGTCTTTATGTTAAAAAATTGGTTGAGCATGAGTATTTCCAACGGGGTATCCTCGTTGCTATCCTTGTTAATACTCTAAGTATGGGTATTGAATATCACAATCAGGTAAGAAAATAGAGCCCTTTTCTCAGAGGAATTGCTCTTATTGAATATTGTTATATTTAAAGTTATGATATATTGTACAGTATTTAATTCTAAATGTTATAGTATTTTATATCACAAATTATCATTTATATGAATTACTATATTATTATAGACAGAATGTAGTTCTCTACACAATGATAATATACAAACACGATCTGCAGGTAAAAATATATTCATGCTGTTTTTTTTTTTTTTACAGCCTGAGACCCTGACAATGATTGTGGAGATAAGCAATTTAATATTTTCGGCAGTTTTTGCAGTAGAGATGTTGCTGAAGGTTGTTGCGGAAGGTCCATTCGGCTACATCAGCAATGGTTTCAATGTATTTGATGGCGTTATTGTTGTCTTAAGGTACTCAAGACTTTTAACAAAATCATGTGTATTATTTTCTGTGGCCTTTGTAGATAAATTTTCCGGTGTTTAATGCTCTCGTGCCTTAGTAACATGATTGAAATGGAAATGGAAAATATTTAATACCCTTTAATTTTTTACAACTGCTAGATTACATATACTATGGATTTACTGTCCATTGTTATTGCTAGTTACTATAGCAATAACAGTATTTTATAATAGTTAAATGGTCTATTGAACTTACCGTTACATTTATTAATACTTGTTAAATTTATATACCATGTCTAGAAACTTTGTTTCTTATTTTCTCAATATCTAATAATTTTTATTATGTACTGAGAGTAGAGATCAAAGAAAACTGGTTACAGTAACATCTCTTCGCGGGATTAAAATATTTCATAAAGGTTTTTGGCTCTGTGGCAACATTACTAATGAATTTTCTATTTAGTCCAAATAATTGGATGTTTGGGTTCTTAAATTTGCTCCACAATGCATGCATATCATTAGCTGCCATGATACTTGTTTCACTTCGGCTAGGATTTTGAGAGGGAAAAGTTTCACTTTCTTTTTTATGCAATATATAGTATACTATTAGCTGCAATAACATATGAATTTAATCTCCATTATGATTAAAAAAATTTGCAAATATTTTTGTGCGGTACACCATTATTTGTGTTGTTATTTATATCTCTCTCCTCAGCCAGGATTGTCAAGATTATGGGATTAAGATACATATATTACAAACAAATTTTAGAGTTTTCAATTAACTGAAATAAAACTGCTCTCTCTTTTCCGTGACTTACTGGGATTAGAAGTGTTGAAAAGAATTATAAGTTTTATTTCACTTCTTGTGTCAAATTAAATCTTCTCTTTGTCCCTCGGCAGTGTGGTTGAATTATATGAGAGCCACACAACAACAGTTGTTGGAGAGCAAGCTGGGCAAGGGTCAGGCCTATCTGTGCTTAGGACTTTCAGACTTCTCAGAATTTTAAAGTTAGTGCGTTTTATGCCTCAACTGCGCCGACAGCTCTTCGTCATGCTGAGAACCCTTGATAATGTAGCCATATTCTTCTCTCTTCTCATATTGTTCATTTTCATATTTAGGTAAGTTGTGTCCCGTGGTGTTTTCTCTTAATCTTTCATAATTCACATTTTGAAATTTTATCTCGGGTGCTTTATATTTTTATATTCATGAATTTAAACTTATGTTTTACAATTTCTTTTTCCAGCAAAAATCTACTTTATTACTTAGTAATTGGAAAATTTTTCTGTTATACAGTACAGCATTGATGTTTTTTTTTTACGGTCACATTTATACTCTATTTCTTGAGAGAATATTTGGAGACTTATGAATTACTAATTTTCACTTATGAGTTCTGGATTTTAAACTTTTAATTTTACCCATTTCTTTCATAGAAAGCTATAATGCCACTTATATAAACTGATGAATAATTGTTTTTTTAAATTATTATTTAGGAATTTTATTTAAAACTTTTTTTTAGATTATATTTATATATTCTGTGTTTGTAGGAACAGAGTTTGTTTGTCTTTACAGTAGTGTGTACCCCATTTCAGTAAATTTGACTATTAAGTCCAAAGAGCGGTTACAATAGATTTTGTTTTGTAAAATTAATTTAAATGTTCTCTAATTGTTGTCATTGTCAATTAACATTTTTCCCCCATCTCCTTTTCCCATTAACTTCACAGAATTAAATATGCCATTCCTTAGAGAGGATAATACAGGTTCATTGTAGTTTCCCTTCAGTCCACAGCTAGCTATCCAACTTCTTCAAATTTATCTTTATCCAATCTGCACATCTAATCTAGGAAGATTTGAATATAGTCTACCTTAATTATATTATTATAATGGTTGGTTATTAGGTCTAGGCTAAAATTAAATGATGGTTTCCCTAATGATATGCAACAGTAATTATAGAGAGGTATTCTCAATAGATTAACAAGACGTTATACTTAAGTACTTTGGTGGAAAGTAGTAATGCTTAAATCTATTAAATAAGTATTAGCTAAATCTTTGACTAACTCATTAGTAAGTTACAGCTGAGCATCTTTGGTAATTAGCATCTAAACATATTAGCTAAGCAGTAAATCTGTAAATTAGTAATAATGGAATTCAATATGTGTGCAGTAATTGAGACAGATAAACAGATTAGGTATCCAGTAAGAAAATATCCAGTATCAATCTTAAAGACAGGAAATTTTGACCATAAAATTTCCATCGTTTAGAGCCCATCATCAGGTGTTAAATCACTGAGTTGAATCTTAATACAAGAACGCATAAAAAATATGATGTAAAAGTCCAACTCTATTAAGGTTATCTGCTATCAAGCTAAGCCTATCAGAAGTTAACATTTGTAAAAGTAAATCCATCAAATAAGTCGGTTGCTTGAGAAATTAACTCCTTTAATATTTATCAAACCTTGCAAAACTTGAAAATCAAATCCATCAAAGCTTGATTAAAGATGTCAAAAAACTACTGTATAATAAAACTGGAGGCGTCAAAACAACTTATCCTATAAAGTCATTTGTTAGTAATTGCATATATCACCAATCTAGACAAGTTTGCTTAACAGTTAAGGTCATAAATTTTAGGTAACTGGATAAGGCTATCTTAAAAACTGTTCTAGTTTTACACATTAGCAAAAACACATAACATCACTTTGATTGCAGATGTCTTCTATCATAAATAGAACAGGTAAGAAAACTTTTATATTAAGTTTAAATAGCAAAGGCATAGTTTTTTTTTTTTTTGCCACTCAAAACCTTTTTACTGCATCATAGCCAGAGGAAATGTATGTAATTGATATTTTATTTTCTAACTCCAAGTGACTGGATCTGACGAGTTGGGGGAAGTTGGAAAGTTACTTGTATGATACTATGTATACACTATAGATTATCCTTTTTTCCAAAGTATTTTCATTCATACTTTGGAAATGCATTTCAGAGATAATTTCATGAAGTATACCTTTCATATAGTACCTTGGATGTAGGATATTGGATCAGAACTCTTTGGACTTGATATAGAATAATTTTCCCATATCAATACCCTTTAGAGTAGGGCTAAATAATGTATTTTTTTGGACAAAATGGATTGTAGCTGATGTGTAATCTTAAACTTAACAGTATTGAATAATGAATCTTTTTATTTATATATATCTCAGGATGATATTTTTTCTAATATCATTTACAAGTTAATGGCACAAAGAACAATGCAGTTACCTCTCAAATAGAAAAGAATACAATGGCCAAAAAACCTATGTTATAGAGTTCTAAAGAGAGGTGGATGTACATATGATGAAGGAGAGCATAACTTTTTGTTTTAGATTTAATAACTAAATAGCAATAGGAGGTATATGTCCTGTGTGGATGTTGATTGCCTTTTGCATAATCCGTTTGTTAATCTTGGTACAGTATTACTAACACAGTACAGTATATTAAACTTGTGCATAAACTTACAACAGATTGAATTATCAACAAAAAAACTGAGTTAGAGGATTTTAAGGGTTTTGGAGCAGTCCATGATGCGAATTATTTGAAATCTCAAGCATTTGTACAAATTATATTTTAAAAAGGATTATTGGTAGCTTTACATATCTTGCTTCTGGTCTTTTCATTTGCACAGGGAAATACACCATTCAGTGGCATGTTTATTGATGAATAATTTTTTCATATTTTCATATGATGGAAACCTGTTACAGTATTGGATATTTTTCTCATTCAGCAGTTTTTTTTTTACTTTTCAATTTTTACTAGATTTATTGATGCTTGTTGAAACACTAGGTATTTTTATTTTTTGGTCAAGGGATCTTGTAGTTGATGTATTGGGGTAATGGTAAAAATAGAATGATTGGACACATGAAAAGACAATAATAACAGACTTACATGATAGAGAGCAAGATTAATATGTTTTATATTTCAAATTTTTTTTCATCCACAATGCTTTTCCAACTGAGGGATGGACACTGCTGCTTTTTTGTAATACATAATATTTGGGAAATGGCATACATACAAATCAAAACTTTATCTCATGCTTCTTTTCAGGACTTCTTAAGTGAATGATTTTTTTTATATTTGCAACACCCCTTGGTTACAGGAAGAGTGGTTTTAACCATAAAATGTTTGGTGTTTTTGTAGGGTAGTATACCGTAGATTTATAAATATACCTCCAACTTGAGTCAATAGGTTTTCTAACATGCCCCTTTCTTTCAGTGTTATAAGCCTTAAACACATCTACTGGTATTCTGCATAAGACTTATGTTGCATCTAAATATCATTATTGTTAATGACGACTTGTCGCGCTTATTCTTCATGCTTTTCTTCTGTTTATTTTTCTACTTGCACTCAAGACAACAGGAGTAACATCATAATGAGTCACAATGGATTTTGACACACCAAAAGCCCTCTCAATAGTACATCAGTTGATACAAAACAGTTCCCCATTTTCTGTCTTCTCAAGTAGATACAGTTCTTTATTGTTTTAGTAGGTCTACATTATATTCAAGATGCACATTCTTGCTTATTCTTGCTTTGCACGCTTCTGGAGAAGATCATTGCACTGAATGGAGAGAAAGTTTCATCTGTAGACCCAACTGAGGAGTTCTAAATTTCATTTGCTTACGTGAAAAGATCACAGATCTGGGCTAAATATAATCTGAAGCAGAAATTCTGTATGGCACATTAAGCTGCGCTTGAAAGTGCAGACCATTTTTTAATACTATCCTTTACTGCTTTTTTTCACTTTTAAAAGTTCTCCCTATCACCATAGATTTTGCTTGCTTTTGGCTTAAAAAGTATAGCTCGTAGGCAGAGAGATAAATCAGATGGGGAAGATTTTGACCAAAACACACTCAGCCATCATAAGTTTTCTTAGTGTATTTGACCTGGAGACTAAAAGAGGATATATACAGTGTGTCATTTTCTTCTTTCTTTCTAGTATTCTGGGCATGAATCTTTTCGGTTGCAAATTCAGCAAACAGAACTCCGATAATTCATCTTCTACTGACCGGAAGAACTTTGACTCTCTCTTATGGGCCAGCATAACCGTGTTCCAGGTATTGCATTTCCAAACAAAAATGAGTGTACTTAAAAAGTGTGTTTGTGTGCGTGTATGCTAATCGCGGGTTTCCAATTACTGAGAGCATTCATTCAACAATCTAATGCTTTGGGCTGGTCCATACGTCTTTATTAGGCAAGTAGAAAGTTAGGAGAAAAAAGGATACTTTTGCAGTGTTTGTATATAATAGAGTTAATTTCTGACATCATTGTAGTTCCATTAACAGTATGATGAAGCTTTTTTGGTGCTTTTATTTAAGTTTGTCTTGACAGTTTTGTAGTTTTAAAATTTTAGATTGCAGAGACGTTTTGTGTTCTAGATACAAAATATCATTTTAGTGTAGCCATGGGTCTGTAGTCTATTAGAACTGGAGCTCAAATCAACAAAGCAGGATTATGGCTATGTGCCAATACAAACCATCAGGGGTACGGAGGCATAAATTGCAGAAATGCAACTCTGCTTTGAGCTATGTTCAATTTGCTGATGCTGCAGTGATGTGTGTTCATTTATGCACTTGTAGATGCTCTTTCTCTTAGGGAAGGATAATAGAACTGTACATTGTTCGTAAAGAGCTTGTGCCCCTGAGGGTTATCCAACATCATTAAAGGAAAATGGTGAGTCCAAAACACGATCATTTTATTTTATATACTGCTTTCCATAAACACATAATTTTGTACAAGCACGTTCTGGCCTGGTAGATGTAGGCAAATGCAAAACTATTCAGAATTCTTCTATTACTACTATTACTACTACCACTACTACTTCTACTACAACTACCTCGCAAGAGGCATGAGCTACTTGAAGACTTCAAAAATGAGGTTGTTGGTCACTTGAAGAATCCTCCTGTCCAATCTTGTATGATACAGCTAAGGTGTGTATCAGAGCAATACCATACCAGCTTTTTTCTGCCTTGCCTGATAAACATATTACGTCACTGTAGCTTTTGTACTTAACATACACCTAAAAGCATCTTGTTGGCATCTAGTTGGTGTGCCATGACTAAATAAAGTGGAATTCTTTTTCACTGATAGAAGAATGTGCACGACCTTAAAATCCAGGGAAACGGTGATGGAAATAAAAGTTATCTCTTCGTTACTTCAACTCTGAATTGCACGATATGGGTACTTGTGTGCAACACTTCTTCATGGCACTGCATAATAATAATTATTTTTTTGTTGATATAGTTTACATTAAACACAATAGATAAACTTTTTACAGTACACACACGACTCTTCATCATTCTTCACTGGCACTTAGGGTACTCAGGTTTATGTAAATTATTTGGTATGATATACTGTCAGATGTACTCCATTCTTTCAGTTCATCCTCAATTTCCCTTTTGTTTGAAACTTCATTGTTGTTAAATATAATTTTGATAAGCTGGCTAGGAAATCTCTATTTCATGGTGCATTCGGATAAGTAAAGGTTTTTCATCCATACAAGTCTCAATGAGTGAGCGGTTGTCTGGATAGTGTGTCTTTAGAGAGAAAATATGAGTGAGGATAGAGGTGTTTGTGTTTGATGAAAACATTGAAGGACTTGGGATGCTATTGTTTTGAATAGGCTGTATTCCACTTCTGCAGAGTTTTTAGTAATAGTCTTGTTTATTGTATTTCAAAATCTGCCATTACTCTATATGTCATTGTTATGGTTACAATTGATCTGTTCTAAACGTTTATATTTAGAAATATTGGTAAAACATGTCAAGGGGCTTAATACTGTCATGTCATTTAGTTACTGTTATTTTAAACCACCTAAGGAAAAGTTTTCTAGAGAGAGGTATTTGGTTTTCAAACTAACTCAGGCTATTGTTAACAAAACGGGTAAAAAGAAATTGAAGTATTTCTAGGAATAAAGCTCAGATTAATTTGGCTAAAGTAATTGGTTCTAATTCTGGTTCTAGATACATAACTTTTCTTGAATAATAATTTTAAAGATTGTTTGAAACCAGATTCTTCAAGAGTTTATTTAGCTGAATTCTGAAAGGCTACATTCCTGTTACCTTTGACATGGACTGTACCCAACTGAAACTTACTCAACTTGCGTCCGTTTACAATTTTGATGAAAATTATTAAGAAATATGAATAGAAGAATTTTACATGTAAAGCATACTTGAATCATGATGATTTGATACACATTTTAAAGGTGAGAGCTACTATTAAAAGTATGGTTATGTTTATTAAGAGAGGCGCATATGATTTAATTGCTGGAAGACCTTAGTTTGGACAAGATTCAATTCCAGTGTGTTCAAACTCATCTGTAATTGGAGCATGATGTGTATAATGTTCAGTTAGAGTATTGGTAATCTTTTATAACTAAAGGTTTTAAGATTGGTGAATCTAGTTTTTGTGTTGAATTATTTGAAGCATGTGCTTTAGATGAGATAAAAGAAAATTACTTGTTTAGTATACTAATTAGAAAGGTTAAGGAAGAAGAAAAGGGGTTTTGATGAAGGAAAGCCCTATTTTGGAGGGGTGGTGTGTGATCCTTAAAGAATTAACCATAAAGACTTGAACCGGGAATCCAATACGACATGATATAACAAAGAAATGTTGTCTGCTCTGCTCTAAGTTAGTGTTTCAATGCAAAAGGCATGGACTCAATGTGCACAAGGGAAACTCATGGGTTCAGGCTCTAATGAACCCATCACGGCACTTCCATTGCTAAATTCATCCGCTAACTGATTATATAATTCAGTGAAAAGCATTAATAACACTAGAGACAATGTTTACCTAGGTGTTTGTTTCTTGTCCGGCAACCATCTATTCAATCTAGGAGAATGTATCAGTTATGTCCCACTTCCCTTCACTTCACTAGTCTAGGTAGTGGGGAAGGTATTGGGGACCACACAGTACCCACCCAAAAATAGGTTTTACCTTCATCAAACCCCTTGTTATTTTGGTTTAGTGGTTGTGTGGTCGTCGAGGACTAATACCAAAGTATAGAAAAAAAGGTCAACTCATGCACCACAAGGTTCAGGTCACTTATAACCAAGCAAATGACTTGACAAGTCAACTTCTCACCTCATTAAATGAAATCCCTGGAGAAGGAGCTAGATGACCATCATGGTGCCTTTGCAGAGGGATCCAGTTAAGGTTCCATCTCTTCTACCTGATTTTACCCCCTATAGGTGCCACAATTCAGCTAAGCACCATGCACTCATGCTTTTCCAATCTCACATGTTTCACGTTTAAGGTTTAAAGGCCACTCATGAATGGCAGAGACAAGGGAAAGTGACAATGCCCTAGAGACTGACCTTAGATCCATATGATCAGTGCCCTAGTCCCCTCTTCATTCAAGCTAGGACCAGAGAGGGCCAGGCAATGGCTGATGATGACTCAGAAGGTAGACCTATTGGCTCCCCCCATCCTTAGCTCACTAGGATATCCCCTGTCTTTAGCTCACAAGGATGGTGAGATTGCTTACATTACAAGAAACTATTGAGCGAGGGCTGCTAGTGTATTATAAACACTTTTTGCTCAGTCCATTATCATTATTATTATTATTTTTATGATTATTATTATTATTATTATTATTATTATTATTATTATTATTATTATCATTATTACAAGTTAGGCTCTAATCCTAGTTTGAAAAGCAAGATGCCATGAGCTCAAGGGCTCTAACAAGGAAAAATGACCCAGTGAGGAAAGAAAGTAGGAAATAAATAAACTACAATAGAAAAATGAATAATAAAGATAAAATATTTCACGAACCGTAACAACATTAAATTAGATCTTTCACACAGGACACCATTCCACGACAGTGGAAGGCCATGGTACAGAGGCTATGGCACTACCAAGACCAGAAAACAATGGTTCGATTTTGGGGTGTCTTTCTCCTAGAAGAGCTGTTTACCATAGCTAAAGAGTCTCTTCTACCCTTACCAAAAGGAAAGTAGTCACAGAATAATTACATTGCAGTAGTTAACCCCTTAAGCAAAGAAGAATTGTTTAGTAATCTCAATATTGTTAGATGTATGATGACAGAAGAGAATGTAGCAAGAATAGGCCGGACTATTCGGTGAATGAGTAGGCTGAGACAAAAGGAGCCGTAACCAGAGAGAGGGATCCAATATAGTACTGTTTGGGCAGTGGAAGGACCATATAACACTCTAGCGATAGTATCTCAACGGTTGGCCAACCTACTACTTAGCATGATTTATGTGCAGTTGCAAAGTGAGGGCACAATATACATAACACATAGGTCTTTATGACCTCCCCAACCTCACTGATGCATCTACGTAAATTATCATGGGTATTGGGGAGGGACCAAAAGGACCGACGTGGAGAGAGCTTTAGTTGAGGTTCATGGTCTGAGAATCCTTTTGCAGCAAATGGGTAACTGAGAACGTCTGTTCCAAAGCTGGGGTCTTTCAACCTCCTCTTCAGAAGCGGGTCGATGATAGAAGTAAACTGGAGAAGGCCTAAAACCCTTTCCAGTTGCTGTCTCATGGAAAAAATTATTCCAAAGGAAAATATTAATGATGTATAAGATTCTTTTCTGAGAGATATTGAGAATGAATGCTAAGGGTGGAATTTGATATGTTTCATTGAAGAACCAACCTCTTGAATATACTCTATGGAAGCAGCCTTGATTTTTAAGTTGATCAGAAATCCTAGATTTTGAAAAACTCGAATGACATGATTTGTGCACGAGAGTCATAATACTCTCGTCTTTACCCAGACTAGACAGTCGTCCAAATACGCAATGACCGGAACTCCCTACTGCATTAGTAATTTGATCACTAACTTTGCTAGTTTTGTGAATACCCTTTGAGGTATATTAAGGCCAAATGGTAATGCATGTACAGTACCCATACTCTGAACCTGTATTAACTCCTCCCGAGCCAAAACACTAAGAAGACCGAAAGTGAGGAGTAATAGGAATGTGCCAGTATGCTTCTTTGAGAGCTATAGTACACTTTCAGGCCCCTTGGTGTAGTAATTAGCAGATTTGCTCAATGGTCTTCATGTTGAATACATCACATATGATTTGTTTGTTATGACAAAAGAGGTCAAGGATTACTTTCTCTCAAACACTGAACAGTTTTCCTAACAATTTTCAAAATGTGTATTTTTCTATGACACTTTTTCATCACTTGCTGACAAAGGACTTGAATTCCATGGTTTTGGCTTGAAATATGTTTTGTCACTGAAGGGGTTTTAATTTTTGCAACCAGACCAAACCATTGGAGACTATGCTCTGTCTCCAATAAGAAAAGGTCCATTGTTCTTGGCCTGAAGATATTTATTGTTGAGGTCATTTGCCATAGCCTCTTTAGCTATGGTAAGCATCTCTTCTAGGAGAAGGACACTCCAAAATCAAACCATTGTTCTCTAGTCTTGGGTAGTGTCATAGCATCTGTACCATGTCCTTCCACTGTCTTGGGTTAGAGATCTCTTGCTTGAGGTTACACTCGGACACGCTATTCTATCTAATTTCTTTTCCTCGTGTTTTGTTTAAGTTTTTATAGTTTATTTAGGAAATATTTATTTTAATGTTATTGTTCTTAAAGTTATTCATTTTTCCTTGCTTCCTTTCTTCACTGAGGTATTTTCCCTGTTGGAGCCCCTGGGCTTGTAGCATCCTGCTTTTCCAACTAGGGTTGTAGCTTAGAAAATAATGATGATAATAATAAAACAGCCAAAACCCTGTTCTCCATTAGCTTGCTTCCTACATTCTTCAGATAAGATGGAACCCCCTTTCAACGACATACCCCTCAATGATTCCACATTCATCTTGACCAAGATGGATTTGGAATCATTGATGGCTTCTTAGGGGATAGTTCCTCAATAGGCCAATGTAAGAGAGGGACGGTATCAACGTCCTCAAATTACACTCCATTGAAGGGTGTATATATACCTCTACAGTATTATTATTATTATTATTATTATTATTATTATTATTATTATTATTATTATTATTATTGTTGTTGTTGTTATTATTATTATTATTACTAGCTAAGCTACAACATGGGTTGTAAAAGCAAGATGCTATAAGCCTAAGATCTCCAACAAGGAAAAATAGCTCAGTAAGATAAGGAAATAAATAAAAAATATGAGAAATAATGAACAATTGAAATAAGATACTTTAAAAACAGTAGCAACATCAAAATAGATATTTCATATATAAACTATAAAAAGCTGTTCTACTGCAAGTTTGAACTTTTAAAGTTCTACTGATTCAACTACCCGATTAGGAAAATCATTCCATAACTTGGTCACAGGTGGAATAAAACTCCTAGAATACTGTGTAGTATTGAGCCTCGTGGTGGAGAAGGCCTGACTATTAGAATTAACTGCAATAGCATGCCTATTACAATATTGCGAACAGGATGGAACTGTCCGGTAAGATCTAAACGTAAAAGATCATCGGAATTATGAAACATATTTTGTGAGGTCAGAAAGCGAATCTTGTGCGAGATTGAAGGTGTTATGATAGGTTCAATAAAGCCTGAACCACTAGGTTTCCCTTATACACGTCTATCCTATGCATGTTGATACACTGGCCCTAGGGCATGGAAGACAATACAGTATTTTTTTTTTATTATACTGTACCATATTGTCTTGGATTCCTTGTTGTAGCTGGTTCAGTTCGGTTATGATTGCACCACCTTGTGTGGAACATGGGCTCTTGCATTGGCACTCCATGAAAAACTTCTATCCATTACAGGAAAGTCCTTGGGGACCACACAGTAACCTAACTCCAAAATATATCGGACTGAGAATAGAGAGATAATTATAGTAGTGAATACGTGTTGAGTACATGTAGCCTACATTATAAGATTAAAGATGCTGTTTGATTATATTGTAATTTTATCTTTAGAATGAAAGCAGTAAGGTGAATGTTAGAATGGAAGTTTTAAATGAGAATAGTATTAGGTGTTGAGAAAAAATAATTTTTCCTTTACATTTAAATTCCATAATGGTAGGAATTATTCAGGAGTCGTTTGATACATTTTTTTTAATTGTATAATCATCCAAATATCATTTCATGTTCATTGGAATTAGTGCCTTTTATAGGATATTCGCTGTAATCCCTTTTCATGCTCGATGTATCCAACATAATTTAACTGGACAATATAAAAGGACTGTCATGGGTAACAGTTTTTCATAGGTATTATATTTATATTATCAAAGGTATTAAAGCTCATACTAGCATATAAAGTAATATTTTTTTTTTCAAAATCTTCAATAAGATTTATCTGTCAGATATTAGTTGGGATTCAGTTCACCAATATCATTTATATTTCAATGCCCTGGAATGTTGTTCTGTCTTTACTGAAGATATCTCTCTCTCTCTCTCTCTCTCTCTCTCTCTCTCTCTCTCTCTCTCTCTCTCTCTCTCTCTCTCTCATGCACACCAACACATGTCCCAGCAAAACACTTACATGTTTTTTCCTCACAGTTCATACTGTATACAATCTATTTGTCCAAACACATTACATACTCTTAAGTTTTTCATAAGCATATTTATTTTACTATTTGATTGTATGTGTTGTGTTACAGTGCTGACCTATGATTTGTGTACCACTTTCATCCAGATGTCATGAAACAAATGTTTTATTTATTAATTAATATCCCAGTTTCAGAAAATATATTGTTTTGCTAACTAAAACTTTCCTACATCATTGACCATAATTAATATTTTTTTCTCTACATGTATCCATTTTACATAGAATTGTGTTTTCTAGGAGGATAAAATATTACACACATGGTATTTACAATTATTCTTGTTGTGTTATGCACATGGGATGTTTCTTTCCTTATTTAAAGCGCTCTCCCCCTACTTTCTCTTTTTCTGATATGTTAATGCAACAGTGTCAGAATGCAAGAGAATGGGTGTTGTCTTATTTTGTGGTTAAACTTTGTCAGGTTGGTGGAGATTGAACCCTTGAGCATGAATCACACTTTCAGATACCAAATTTCATTCTTTTTTATGAGACCAATCATTAATGGCGGCTTTATAGTTTCTTGTTGGTAAAACATTACTATCTACTCTATGTAATTAAAGAGGGGTAGACAAAGCATACTCATCTTGCAGTATATGATCATAACTGTACTTACAGTTGAGGTGCCTATTTTTATCCAACGTAATATGTCCTTAAGATTAATTATATTTCCTTCCTCATGTAATCCATTTATATCGGTTAATTCACTTTTATAAGCTAAGGCCTTTAAGATATTACTTTTTATAAACCATTTGTGTCTTTCATCTTGAATATTAACTAAGAATATGTGCCCCTCATACCATCTACAAAATTGATGGTTTTTTTAAATGACATTTTTGTCCTGAGTGTAGGTGCTTTCCCACAAAATCCTAGTTATTTGTCCTAGAGGGAAGGAGCTTTACCACAAAACTCTATTTATATGCATACAACAATGCAATGGGTATGAAATGCCAGTTACATTTTAATGGTTTAGAATGAACTTTATTTTCACGGTATTGAAGTGACAGAATATCTCTTTAAATCAGGATGCAGTCTCAAATTCAGAGACTTAAAAAGAACTTCCTGAACATATGTTGCTATTATATATAGTCTAATTTCCTAAGTGCTTATATGGAATATTTGCAGGGGTTAAACATTAACATGGGGAAAAGTGCATTATTTTAGTACAAGGACAGGGCTAGTGGTATTTATTGAATCATCTTTAAATTTTTATTAGTAGAAACATAAATGTATCTAAATTTTCACAAGGTTTTGGCAATTGGCATTGGGAATTATGTAAATTGAAAAATGTATTCAAAAGAACATATGTTTAATGGGATGAACAGCTGAAGTTTTTTTAAGATAATGCAACTAGCTAATTTATATTTCTAGATTGAACTTTTGCCTTCAGAACTTCTTTGATGACTGTCAAAACTTATTATATTTTTTTTGTCATTTTTTCTGTACTGTATAATTGTAGGAAATATTATTTACTGAAATGTCCCTATTATAACAAGGTTGAAGTAACATTTATTGGTGTAAATTACATGACTGAACCTGGTTGCCAATAAGAATGTACAGTATGTGCAAGGTAATGAGGATAACATTGGAATTTATTGAAGTGATTGGTACTTATCTGTGTCTTGAACTAACTGACATCCTTTCTTCCTTTCGCCTGTATATAGTTACTTTGATACATGCTTTGTCATTTCCACCTAAAGGCTATAACAGTATCCTTCTAGTAGGGCTTTCAAAGTGCAGTGCTGTGGTAGTGTCTTGTTGGCTGCCGTAGATAATAAAAGCAAACCATTCATTGCCCTTTGGCTGGTTAGGGCAGCTGCTTCAGTGTGTGACAGTGTCATTTGGTACTTTGTAGCTTTAGATTATAATAGCTATTAACAATAGGATGACCACCTTCCTGACTGCGTAGTATTATGCTAGTCTATAATTTTTCTAGAGTATCCCAGATTCTTTGCTGCTGCTGCTGCTGCTGTAGTCTATTAGAGTCTTTCCAAAGGTGCCAAGTCTGCAGCAGCTGCTAAGCTTGTTTCCAGTGTTGCTGTTGGCGATCTAGGTTCATATGAAGGGCAGACTTTGCAAGAAATTCCTGTTTTCCTGTAGAGATTTAATAACATAGTTTTCCTGGCTAGGATTTGACTGTGTAGATCCCTAGGCAGGCGTTGTACATGGCCTTCTGTATATTCAATTGTGTATGTATACATATTTTTGTGAAACTGTCATGCACAGAAGAGGAGATCCAGATTTTCTTTAGATTATGTATAGCATTATTGACAGTTTTCATACTACAGTATTCCCTACTAACATTCCCCACATACACATTTCCAGTCAAATCGTCTTAGCTTCTTAAATACTAGTACATTTTGTTTCTGATATTTTATAGTAAGTAAGCTAATGATATTTTTGTTATCGTGGTTTTCTGGATAGAAAAAGAATGATTTTAAGGAGCTTTTTTTATGCAAAAAGTACAAGATAATAAGTTTTCCCCTTTTGAGGTGTCAGGATCTCCTTTTTCTTTGAGTGTTGCGTTTAAGTCACCCCACTCAAGTGTGTGTGGCCAGCCAAGGTTTTTAGAATTCCACCACCCTTGCCTGCTCACTCCATCACCTCTAGCATTGTCCATGTCCGTTGTTACTTTTCAGTGTACTAGGCATGTTTCTGTTTGGTGGAAAGTTTTGCATTAAAGCGGATGGAAGTGGCGATTGCACGTGCAGAGAAATCCTGGATCCAGGAGCTGGATGCCAGTGCAAAAGGATGCATTTTAACAGCTTCTTGTGGGCTACCGTCACTGTTTTCCAGGTTTGTACTTTGCATACAGTGTTTCTTTTACTCATGACATATTTTTTCTAATGTATCGCACTTTTATTTTTATTTTTTTTTTACTACCAAAGGTTTTTCTTTGCATGGAGATGTTTTTATTAATTTTCATTCATTGTCATCAGAATTTTTCCATTACCTTTAAGTTAATGTTTAGAAGTTCACTGAATATTTTATAATCCATTAAGAAAATAGACCATACATGAAAGTAAACTTTATTGAGGGTTGTGGTGATAATCTACTTATATTCAGTGACATATAAGAAAGTGTTTAGTAGTTCATTCAAATTTTTTCATCAGGCTGAAATCCTATATCAACAATTGATAAGGTGCTGAAAATTATTACCGAATTCATTACTAGTACAGTATCATGGCATTCAATGCATTGAAGAATATTGGAATCTAACTACTGTATAGTTGGCTTTAGCATAGATGACTGAGATTGTGTAAGATCTCCCATTTTCTTATCTCTGGTGTAAGGTCCATTACAACATTGTCTAGATCTATAACAATTGGAAGATTACAATGTTGTGAAAATAAAAAGTCATAATCCTAGGACTGGATATTTGAAAAGAACTACCATATAGCCTAGCATACAACTTATAGTTTCACTTTAAAACTTAATTTAGGATGCTTGGAAATTTCTACTCAAGTGTAGTAGCTGCTACTCATATTGTACAACAATTCCTAATTTCAAATTTCAATTTTATTACACACCAGACTGTAAAATTTCTCAAATATTTTTATGTCTTTAGATATAGAAAAATATTTTTAAAAGTTTGTAAAAAGAATCTTTGGAAATTCAATGCATTCATATGACTCGTGGGTATGAAATATTGGAACTTGTTTGGGATGATGGATGTGGTTTGCTCCTGAGAAGCCTCATATCGCACATTCTTTTGTTAGCTGCGTGCTTTCATGGTAAAAATTAAAATTTTCTTGAGCGTTTTCCAATTTTATTTTCTTTGTTAATTTATGTCAAATTGCAATACTGTATACTATATCATATTTTGGATTACAAGCATTTTATTCCTCTGTGGAATTAAAAATCTTGATTCCTTGAATAGCCTATTTATGTGATTTTTTTTATAAATATCCCTTTAGTTTTTTTTTATTTATTAACTTTAATTTGCATATTTTTTGTGTGCGTTTTAAGCTTTTTGACTTCACCTTCATAAGGTACATCTCTTTCCAAAGAAGGGCGAAGCTATCTGAATGATCAGCAAGATCAAAAATATTAAACAATCTGCAGAGGTGTAAAATCAGAAAGGGATAAACAAAGATTTTTATTTGTGATCAATGCTTGATACAGCAATAGCAGTTCAAGAAGAAGAAAAATAGAGGGATGAGGAGGTCCCCCTCAGAATTTGGCCAATCTTTGCCTTAGAAAATGGAGTTAGATGTTTTATTTCAGGTAGGCTAATTATTTTCTGGGAGATCAGCCATTGTACCATCAAGTCAAGGCAATTGAAGATAAATTATCAGATATGCTACAAGTCCGTAAGGTATGCACCAAACCCAATAAGAAAAGTTGAACAAACTTAATACAAGATAAGGTGTGTGCTATTAATGATTAAGTAAAGAAGATATGTTTATCTGAATAGCTAACAGATAGTTGGAGGACAATGCTATGTGAACTACAAAATGAATAAGAGAATAAAATTACCTCTTCCATGAACCCGAAATTAATGTTCCTGACTCTCATCAATGGACTATTTCCCGTTCACCATACAAGATTTCCTGCAATAAGTCAGAGGAAGCTCCTCTGGCAACACCAAAGCCTACAGAAACTTGTCCTCAAAACTATTGTCAACACATACCTGTGTTAAATCGGCATTCATTTTGCTGTTCTCATTCCCAATTGCTGCCAATAAGTTTGGTTTGCATTGTTTTTGGGTTAGGAATACTGTGGTTCCAAAGGAATTTCCTGTTTGTATAAAACATGGAATCCAACATAAAAAGATATATACCATAAGAAAATATTTTTTTTTTTTGGTTTACATTTGAATTATATAGCACAGTAATTGATGGGTGGTAAACAGTTTAAACATAATGTAGCCTAAGAGTTTTAGTCACACTTAATTAATTTTAGTGGAGCTTCCCCATCATCTCTTATTGCTGCTCACCTCATCTTTTATTGATTCTGTAAGAATTCCTGTTCAGAAGAGAGAAAAAGGAATAGGGCTAATCTAGTGGTATATATTGAATAAACCATATAATCATGAAGTTTATTTATTCCTATGGGAATACAAATCTTTGTCCTTTAGTAGGGGTAACCTTTTGGTAAAAGCTGGAAATGGCCAATAAAAGATTATCAAGGTTCTGGCAACTGCCACACAGTATCCACTGGTGGTATGGGTCTGACAGTGCTCAAAGCCTTAATTATGAGTCTGGCCGTCAGACTGCACAGACGCGAGACATGTTCTCGATGCTTTGAAGTTTTTCTAATTTTCTCACTTTTTCTCATTGCAGGATGAGCTTGAAGGAATATGGCAGAATGTGGATGTGTTCAAGTCTGTCAGATCATCACTGTGGCACCATTATTATTAAGGTTGAGGTTGATCCTTACCATTTGTATCCTATGTGTAGACGGCAGTGCTGCACTTCAGACTCCCCTTGTGATGTGTGGAGGGAGCGGTTGACCTCCTAGTGGGTGAAGTTTTGGAATAGGAGGAAGACTAATGGGTGAGGTTTCGGAGTAGGAGGAAGAAATCCAAACATGATCATTCTCCCTTGAGTTCATCCTTGATGTTGGAAAAGTCACCGAGATTCTAACCTCTGATTACCAAAACTTGTCACTCCAGCCCTTCTTCAATTAACTCTTCAAAGGGCAAACCAAAGAAGATTGACAACTTTATGATTACTGGGCAAGCTCCCAAGGTAATAGATCTCCCTGCTTCCCCTAGAGAAACTAGTTTCTGATGAGAAGTGCCCTGATGTGTCTTTGCCCTCTTTGTCGCCCATGTGCATTGACTCCTATGACACACTGTTTCTGAATTCTCTACCTACTCTTCTGGGATTGCTGTAAACATTTTCTAAACCAATGAAGAGCGCCCCTGTATCTGTTCCGGGCTTCCGTTTTCGAAAGATTTGATTACAAATCTCCCAGCAGCAGGCTAAAAAGAGCCATTGCGAAACATGTCATTCATTAACACATTCTCAGCCTGTGGCAGTGGACCACCATAGAGAGTGCAAACCTCAGGCATGCGACGACTCACTTGTGGGTGATAAGATATCAGAAGAAAACCACCAAGAGGTGCACCAACCTTGACAAGCATGCTGTTCAGTAATAAAGTTCTCTACAAGTGAAAAATCCAAAAGCGAAGGCTCCATCAGTTGAGCGACCAGTTCCTTTTCTAAGGGTTGTAACTGATCATAAGCGGAGCGCAAACTTAAATGCCCATCAGAGTTGCTTGTGGTTCCTCTGAACACAAAGAAAGGAATTTCATACCCTACAGACCCTAGGTTAGGGCAATCGAAGTTTAGAGGTGAACATAGCTCTCTCTTATTGATATTGTAAATTTGAGATGGACGAAACCTAGACAAGTGATATCACAACCATGTCCGAACCCAGAATCCCCATATAAATGAAACTCTTTCTCTGAACCTCACATTTTTCCTTGCCTCTCTCCCTTTTCCGGAGTGGAGAAAGTCTGGGAGAAGTACATTGCTTCCAAAAACAATAGATTGAACAGGCATCATCAGTAAGAGACTTTTTGGAGTCCTACCTACAGATAACTCCTCTGAAGAGAGCAAGTCTTGTCTTCCGCAAGCCCATTGAGCCTTCCTATGTCATCGACTCACCGGCTCCTGCTAAGTTGAGACCCTTGGAGTAGTTAAGAACCAATGTCTTAGACCTAGAGTTAGCAACCCTGACCTCCGGGGACATCAGTAGAAAGGCTCGCACAACAAGCATCAGTTTTCTCAGCCTCAGAGGGCATGAATATGGAGGCAGCAGCAATGCCAGCTTTGCAGTCTTTCTCTCATATTTTGCGGCATCTCAGAATTTTGCGGATTCTTAGATACACAAACAATATGAGGTGCTCATCTTTTCAGATACAAAGGCAGTAGAATTTTTGGTAAACCTGCCTGCATATAGAGGGGAACAATTTGGTACTAAAACGACAGGACACAGTAGTCAATAAGTATTGTCAGACATATGGCATCAAAAGACACTTTCTTTATGTACTTTCGCATTGACACAGAGCGACTTCCACTTTCCTCCAGACAAAGTGGATGCACTATTAGCAAAGTGGGAGAAAGCTAGTCAAGCTTCCTTCTTCATGAGAGCTGACACTTTCAAACAGCCTCCAATCATTACTAAATGTAAGAACTCTTCTCCACAAGCCGCCTACAAGACAGAGGCGAACCAACACCAACCATCTTCCATATAAGAGAGTGAATGAGTAGGGCCAGCCCTTTTGCTGAAGACACCAAGGCAGACATGGACGAGGCAGGAGAGGACCTTGTTAAGGGTGGAAATAACCCCCGTGTCAACACCTGTGAGGAAATGCCTGACGAGTTGGTAGATGAGGTGACAATTCCATGGGGCAAAACCTTGAACTGTAGAGGTTCTTCGTGTCAGATACTGCCCCCATCTGCCAGCTCCATCCCTCCTCTCACTCCAGTGCCGATGAGCCATTCATTGTATTTTAGAGGATCTGTTAAAGACCTACTCCTTCGGGAGAAGGTTAAAATATGTTAGACAAGAAAGCAGTTGAGAAGGTCAACAACTTGTCTCTGTGTCTCTTCAGCAACTTATTATTATTATTATTATTATTATTATTATTATTATTATTATTATTTCTTGCTAAGCTACAACCTTAGTTGGAAAAGCAGGATGCTATAAGCCAAGGGGCTCCAACAGGGAAAATAGCCCAGTGAGGAAAGGAAACAAGGAAAAATAAGATATAAGACCAGTAACATAAAAATTAATATTTCTTATATAGACTATAAAAACTAACAAATCAAGAGGAAGAGACATTAAATTGAATAGTGTACCCGAGTGTACCCTCAAGCAAGAGAATTCTAACCCAAGGCAGTGGAAGGCCATGGTACAAAGGCTATGGCACTACTCAAGACTAGAGAACAATGGTTTGATTTTGGAGTGTCCTCCTAGAAGAGCTTCTTACCACAGCTAAATAGTCCCTTCTACCCTTACCAAGAGGAAAGTAGCCACTTAACAAATACAGTGCAGTAGTTAACCTCTTGGGTGAAGAAGAATTGTTTGGTAATCTGTGTTGTCAGGTGTATGAGGACAGAGGAGAATCTGTAAAGAAGTTGTCAGGAGGTAGGAGAGCAGTCATTGACCTGTCCCATCTGACCAACTTTGGTCTGCAAACAAAGTTCAAGATAGAGACCACCAACACGGTCCTCCAAGCAATAGGACAGAATGACTTCTTGCTGTTCATAGACCTGAAGGATGATTACTTCCAAATTTCAGGTCACCAGAACTTAAGGATAGACCTTAGGTTTGTCTTGGGGACAAAAAAAATTGTTTTTGAGTTTTCTGTTTCAGATCTTCCACAGCCCCTCAAAGTGTTTACAAGAGCGTTCACACTTGTTTCAGCCTGGGCTCACATAATGGGAATAGGACTTTGATACATTGATTATTGGCTATTGCTGCTGGAGTCAGAGTCCCAGATTATACACAACTGAGACATCCTTTTCAATTTTTTTCACGAACTAGGGATCTGAATAAATCTCAAGAAATCTGTACTCACCCCACGTCCAAGCATTATCTACTTGAAAATGAATAAAGATACAGTTCAAGCAAAAGTGTTCCCATCACAAGACAGGCCACAATGGTTGAAGATGGTCACAACACCCTTTTTGACACAGGGAATCTCTCACAGCCAAGCACTGGCAGAGGGTGCTTGGACATCTTGTCTTCTCTGCAACGTCTAGTCTCACATGTGAAGTTACACCTTCATTCTGTGGTGTGGACTCTGAAGACTTGTTGGAGACATAGGTCCGACCCTCCAAACATACTGGTCAGGGTGACAGAGGAAGTCCGAGAGGACCTGTCCTGGTGGCTGCAGGATTAAAACCTGTTAGAGGGATCTCTCCCCTTTACAAGTTCTTCCCCCAGAGCTTATCCTTTTTTTCAGATGCATCCAGAGAAGGGTGAGGAGCACACATTCTAACTCGGTCTATTTCAGGTCTGTGGCACAGGAAGTAGACAAAAGGCCCCATTTGAACGTATTGGGACTGAAGGCAACAAACCTGGCTCTGATCCATTCCTAAGATATAGCAAGAGATCACTTAGTGGTGTTGATGAGCGACAGCACTACTATAGGGGCTTATGTTAACCAGCAGGGTGGGCCTGTATCTTGAACCCTCTACCAGTTGGTGTTGAACATGCACTTCTGGTTAGGGAACAATATAGTAACCCTGTCAGTACATATCATTCGAGGGAAACGGAACATGATTGCATACAACCTGAGTTGTCATAATCAGATTGTGGGCTCAGAATGTTCTTTGAATCCTCTAGTGGTGAGGGAACCCCTTACTTTGTGTGGTTCCCCGATAATAGACATGTTTGCCATTCTCCTAAATAACAAACTTGACAGTTTATTGCTCACCAGTGTCAGGCGAAGCAGCAGCATTCGAGGACTCATTCCAATATCTGTGGGACAACCTCGAAATCTATGCTTACCGACCTTTTTGATTCACAAGGAAGGTGATCAGCAGAGCCATCATCACTGCCAATCTCCAAATGACTCTGGTTTCACTGAAATGGCCTCACGCAGAGTGGTATCTGGACCTTCTAAATCTCCTGAAAAACTTCCAAAATAGCTCCTAACTTGGTACGACCTCCTATGTCAGCCACAAGTGAAGAGATACCACAGAGTGATGAACTGGATGTCACTTCATGGTTGGAGGTTATCCAGCTTCTCCTGAGAGAGAGGCTTTTGAAACCATCCTGCAAAATAACTCCGAATACCTCTGAAAGTCTTCAACAGCAGTCTACCAAGCAAAGTGGACACTCTTCTATGATGGTATCCTAGGAGGAACACTTCTCCACTTGAAGTCTCTGTTGCACTAGTTGCAGATTTTCTTGTGTAATTGCATTATGAAAAACACCTGATTTAGGCAGTTAATCGCTTAGCTTTGAGCCAAGTCTTCAGGCTAAGAGGAGGAGACCTCTCTTCCTGTTGGGAATTACTGTATCAGCTTTGATTCAGAGTTTTGAACAATCTTGTCCTCCTTGGGAAATCAAACCCCCCAGCTTAGAATGTGACCAGGGTCCTTAGATCCCTCCAAAAGGCTCCATGAAAACCCTTGATGAGAGCCTCAGACAAGGATCCCACTTAAAACATTGTTTTTATTAGCCTTAGTTTTGACCAAAGGAGTGGGAGAGCTGCATGGTCCTCCATACTTTGAGTCATATTCCTAGCGGTGGAGACAGGTCTTGTTCTCATTCCATTCCGAATTTGTGGCAAAGACCAAAAACCCATCAATCTTTGAATCGATGTTTGACTCCTTTTCAGTCTCATTGCTAAAGAAAATGACAATGTTGATGACATGCTTCTATGTCCTGTAAAGGCAGTGAGGCTCTACATAAAGCAAACGAGGTCATGTAATCCCCACTTACAGAATCTCTTCGTTAGCACAGGGAGGACAAAGAAGAAAATCTCCAGAAATGCCATCTCCTTCTGGCTTCATGAAGTCATCAATAGAACCTACAGGGAGCAAATTGATGCACCCTAGGCCTCAGCCCCTCTCAGAGCTCATGAAGTCACGGGATAGGTACCACTTTAGCCTTCAGAAAGAATCATTCAGTTGCCCAAGTGGTGAAGGCAGGAGGCTGGAAGAGAATGACCACCTTCACAGCACACTAACTTCGGGATTACGCCCACAAGTCCCTGGGTACATTTTCCATAGTACCTATGCTAGTTGCTCAGCAAGTAGTGTAGCGAGCCTGACTCGTGTTGAAAAAAAGAAGCATCGTGTCTAAGATGGCATTTACATCTTAAGTCTGTTTAAGAGTGAGAGTGTCAGCCCTTCTTAACTCTTTTCCTTCCTTCTGTCTGTTTGGACCTGCTGGTGTGATGTTAATGAGCTTGTACGGACACTGATATAGGTGAGCACACTAATGACGGGTAGTTATTTTGTCAAAATAGTAGAAGTGTAGAATCCCCACACATCCTCCAGAAGGGAGTGTGACAGTTAAGACAAATCCAATACTTATATTAGTCTTTAACAGGAAAATTTTTCCCACTGAAGATAGGTTCTAGTATGAAAACTCTTGGGCTGCGATGCAGTAGGTCATTTAACCATGGATCAAGGGATACAAGGATCTTTTGCTCTGCTCTCCTTACTGGACTGAGCATCGTGATCCCGGTTTACTAGCCACCCAGTTAGGCAAGCGGGACTTCTCCTTCGTGAGAATTACTCCTCTACTAAAGGATGAAGGTTTGTATTCATGTAAGAAGAAATTAAAATTTTAAAAGTAATTGGTATTTTTTCTAGCTTACACACAAAGTTTTTTATGTCTTACTTCCCACTGTAACCACCCCACAAGTTCCAGGCAGAATCATAATGAAGGCTCTGAGCACACCCATAGTACCAGTGGATACTGGTTAGTAGTTACCAGAACCTTGATAATTCTTCATAGGCTGTTTCCAGATTTTGCTGGAATGTTACCCCCTGTCAAAGGACTTGATTTTGTATTGCTAGGAAAATACAAATTACTTTCAATATTTGTGATATTCGTTATTAATTTTATAATAGCATTTGCCCAAGTTTATAGGCTTACAGTGGCTTTTTTTGGGGGCATTTTAGATTTATAAAATTGATATTCATTACTTTTTTTTACACATACACAGGTATAAAAACCCATGTATATATTATTATGGTTCCTAATGACATGTATAGTAAAGTGAAAAGTTTTACATATAGTTGTGAAACTTATATTTATTTTCATTTTTATAATTATAATTGTAGATATTAGCTTATATATATATATAAATATATATATATATATATATATATATATATATATATATATATATACATACATACATACATATATATATATATATATATATATATATATATATATATATATATAAGATTATTTTTATGATTGCAGTACATATGTGTGAATAAACAGACCCACATATATTTTATTTTGGGTCTTAGCGGGCTTTTAAATATTCCAAGTTTTCATGAGGCCTATATTGATTATTCACATTTTGGTATTTTAGGAATTGATTTGCAGTCTTAGAGACTTTAAGAGATGAAGAACAGGCAATTAATGAAGAATGGTGTGAAATTAAGAACATATATCAGTCAGTTGGTAATGAAGATTTGGAAAATGCAGTTACAAAGAGAAAACCATGGATATCAAGTGATACTTGGGATACTATAAAGAGGAGACACAGACAAAAGTTGAATGTTGAAAGTTTCTGAAGAAGAAATTGAAATTACAAGGTAGAGAATGTTTAGTATTCCAGTACTGATAGTGAGGTCAAAAGAAAAGCCAGAAATGACTAGAGAGAATATTTTAACAGGAAAGCAGATGAGGCTGACAAAGCTATGAATTCAGGAAGTGGCTATGTTGTAAGAATTGCTCATAGAATTATTGATTAAATCTCTACTGGGGCAGAAAAGAAAAAGTATATATCCATCAAAGACAGAGATGGATCTGTTATAACAACAGAAGATGAACAAAGGCAATGTTGGATGGAAGACTTTAGTGAGGTCATAAATAGGAGATATGACGGGAGTAATTTGATTGTTATACCTGAAGCTGAGGAAGACCTTGGTGTGCCCATGAATGAATTTAGTGTTTTAGAAGTCGAAGCTATCATTAAAAAACTAAAGAGATGGAAAGCCCCTGTATACAATGGAATTACTGCTGAAATGATTTTGGCTGAAAATGAAGCGAATCAGAATACTTACAAAATTATTTTGTAGAATGTGGCATTAAGAGGCAAAACCTGACGAATGGGTGCTAGGAATGTTGGTGAAAAATGCCAAGAAAAAGAGATCTGACTGATTGCAATAATTACAGAGGCATCACACTTACATCAATTGTCATGGAAATATATGCTCATTCTAAAGAGACTAGAGAGAAAGATTGATGAAAAGCTGAGAAATGAACAAGCAGGATTTCAAAAAGGTATAAGTTGTACTGACCAAATTTTCATTTTGAGACATGTTGTACAGCAATGTGTAGAATATAGAAATTAACTTTTGATGGTATTTGTGGACTATTAAAAAGTCTTTGATAGTGTGCACTGATCAATTTTGTGGAAAGTCTTGTCATTATGGAGTTCCTCTTAAATATGTAAATTCGATTTTTCATGAGCATAGCAAATGCAAAGTTAATGTTAATGGATTCCTATTAAATGAATTCCCAGTGAACAGTGGAGTACTCCAAGAGAATGTGTTGTCAGCTTTGTTGTTTATCCTGCTCATGGATTTTGTAATGCATAGAACAGTTGGCGATGGCGGCGAAGGATTGGACTGGAGTGGTAACAGGAAATTAGAGTATGCTGATGACGCTGTCCTTATTAGCAAAAAGCCACAGGACTTCCAAAGCTTGCTTACCAGAATGGATGAAATATCACATGAGGTTGGGCTCAAGATGAATAGAAGAAGACAGATGATGAGAACGGAATATGCAATGGAAGATGAAATGTCATTGGAAGGAGAAAGGATAAATGAGGTGGAATCATTTAAATATTTAGGAACTATGATCTCTAATATAGTCTTTAGAATTGGAGTTTAATGAAAGATTGAATAAAGCAAATCAGATAATGGCTAGATTAAGTAAAATTTGGAAATCAAATCGCCTGATGCTACGTATAAAAATCAGACTATGTATCAGTTTAGAGAGATCAGCGTTACTGTACGGACTTGTCGTGGTATGACAATGAAACAATACCCAACAGATTTAGTAGATTTGAGAACAAAACTCAGAAGAATATTGGGAGTTAAGTGGTAGGACAGGATTAGAAATGAAACTATAAGAGAGATTACTCAAGTGCCACATTTGGATGAAATCATGGTGAGGGGTAGATAGAGATGGTTTGGGAATGCTCTTCGCACTCCCCAAGAGAGATTACTTCACCAAACTTTCAACTGGGCTCCACAAGGCACTAGAAGAGTTGGAAGACCCAGGTCTACATGGCTGAGGATTATGAAGCATGAAGTAGGAAATGATGAATGGAGAAGTATTGAATTAAAAGCTCAAGATAGAGACGACTGGTGAAATATACTGACAGTAGAAACCTTATTATTATCTTCAATATTTATCTAATACTTTTCAAGAGCAATGCTCATTTTAGTTCTTTGAAAATCCATCTGCCCTTATTTGCTGCAGTCCATTCTTATACTGGGAATTTTAAAACAAAGGATATACTGAACTCCTGAGGTCACTGGAACCAGAAATCATAACTTTTTGCTCATCATCATATGCAAGAGACATTGTGTATCAAGTTGTTCCAAGTGATAACTTTTTGCATTAAAAAACCAAATTTTGACCATAACCTTAATCCTGTTAAAGAGAGCAAGCTAGTTTGGTGTCACATGTTTTGAACATTACCTTATTTTTTATAGTCTCCATGCAGATTATTATACTTAAGTCAGAAAAGTGCATTGAAATATTTTACTTATAGTGTATATAGTTAGAAAAATTGAATAAAAAGTTTTTTATCCTGCCAAATAATTATATTCACATTATATTCTTAACTAGGAGTTCATTTTAGCCTGTGATCGCATGTACAAATGAGTCATTAGTAGCTAGGAAACAGCCCAGGGGATATTGAACTGTGATGTAGTTAGCATGCTTTATTCTCAGAGATTATTGTGATAATACCCAATAGATGAAAGTCAAAGTACAAATACAGTCATTTCTCTTGAAAAAAAAAAAAAAAAAAAAAACCTACTGCATGTTGTTCATGATCAGTTGTTTCTTTTTCAAAAGTTAATTGTCACATTGAGAAATTGTTACTCATGATATTCAAGAGCATATGTGCTTATAACAGCTGTAAGTTCACAAGCACACTTTTAAGGTAAGTTTAGTTTAGGATATTGTTTCATAATGATTTTCTATATTTGATGCAAATTATTCTGTGAATTTTCATCTGTGCTCAGATTCATGCTATATAATTTTAACTTTGTGAAATATACTCAAATGGTGGCAGTTCAGTTAAATTCTAATATTCATTATATTGGAGTTTTTCAAAGGAAGTCTTGAATGTACTCTAATATACAGTAGAAGCCATATGAATATAAAAGAAATCTTTTGATTTGCTTCATGAAACGATGTTGACATTACGCTAACCTACGAGGAGGCCGGTGACAAACTGCTTTAAATAAAGTCATTCATGTTTTTATTGACAAAACTGCTATGTCCTCAAGCTTTTTTAAGTGGTATCTTATTAAGTGTCAATGCAATTATATTAGTTATTAATTTAGCCTGTATGTAAATTTTCAGTTCAGAATGCACCTTTTATTAGTTTGTATTTACATCACTTGCACTTTGAGAAAGTACTTTTCTTTTAAAGCTAGCCTTGTTTCCATATTGAAACTTCATTTGGATGAGTATTCCTTATACCATAATATATATTCACTGATGTAAACAAGGTTGTATGTTTAGGAAAATGATTAATCCATTTAACTTGGAGCAGATACATTCGACCTGAGGCATATAAACCCAATCAGTTTTGATTATGTAAACTAACAGATATTTTATAGCTTAGAAATTATTTTTCATTGTCTTTATTGAAACATCCTGAAATCAAGGTAGTACTGTACATGTAAAAGACTTCATTAGTGATATGAGATATGATTTAAGAGGTATCAGCAGTTATAAATATCTTTAGCTAATCATTTTATTTCATTTCTGAACTTCTTATTTATGTATGGGCTTAAATGATACAAGATTCTTTGTAGAAATTAAATAGTATAATGATAAGTAAAGAGCTGTTCCAAGTATGATAGTGAGATTTTGTTGAATGATGCTGCTATTTCTCATGCAGTACTATTTAACATAACTTTTTGAACTTAAATACATATATTTGACTTTGTGATCATTATGCCAATTCTATATGACGTTGTATAGGGTAATATCTCATCATTTTTTTTTTCTCTTCCTCTTTCTTTCAAAATTTGCATATCAACACACCGCTTCTGCCACCAACAATCAACGTCTGAATCTCTACGTCAACAAACCTACACTGATTCCTAAAACCATATATTTTCATGTTTGGCTTTTCATCATACTCACATTCTATGATTCCTACATTAACACCTGGGAGCCAGATCTTGACACAGGAAGACTGGAATGTAGTCCTCTTCAATGGCATGGAAAAGACGAGTCACTGGGCCTCCCTTTATTTCGTGGCTCTCATGACATTTGGCAACTATGTCCTCTTCAATCTGCTAGTTGCTATTCTCGTCGAGGGATTCTCCGCAGAGGTAAGCTTTAGAATCTCTTTTGTGTAACTTACTGTCATGTGTTGATTTGTTTAAGTAATTATGAAAGTTGTATTTAAAGATTCAATGTCAAGGGTTAAGTGTTGAAGGGTTAGATCTAATAGTTGCTTATTATATATAGTTTTTACATTATTTTCGATGAGTTGACTGTAAATCACTGTTTATAGCTCTATGAAATATATCCATTGTCTTTCTTGTGGACAGAAGTAAGCCTTAGTATGTCATCCAAAATAAAAGAAGAATATTTGAAGAGCTTTTGCTCATAACGCTGCTTGCGGTGACATAATATTTCTAAAACATCTTTGAAAGTTTTAGGATTTTTTTTTTTATTTTATGTATTCCAGGTATTGAATGCGATTTAAAAATAAATATTGCTGCATTGAATTTGATAATGTTTAAATATTTTTGTCATATTACGTTTGATTCTTGTATCTTCAGATTATCATTGGTATGCATTGATTATAGTCATATTCACCTTCATCTACTGATACTGTTGGTTAGGAATCTTAAGCAAAATTGCAGAAGAAAATGTTTTCATTCATTGTCAGTAGGTGATACATTTTTTCATTCAGTTTTGTATCTCTTAGAATTGTAACGTAATTTTTTTTTTACACACCTCAGTTTCCATAATTTGTTACTTCTTTAATTGTCTAACCACTCACCATTATTTATGTCAGATACAGTATTATTCTTTTTTAGGATACAATGGATACTAAACCATGTTTAAAGAGTCATAACTATACTAAGTGATTTTATGTCCCCTCCTGTTGTAATTTATCTTTAAACAAGAAAACAACATTTAAGTGA
>NC_090762.1:62982986-63240486 GCF_036898095.1 Palaemon carinicauda | reverse complement strand
ATGTGCCTGGTTGATAATGCCTTGATGCATTGCTTTTGGTCCCTGAACATTTTATGTGCTGGTCCCCTATATGTGTAGCAGTGTGAAATATGGAGCACAGTAGTCTGTTTTAGTAAGATATCTTGATCAATGAAGGCGTCTTCTTCATTCCTAAGACTCCATCAAAATCTTTTGTTCATATAGTTTCTTTCTTCATATTTGGAAATGTGTGTTGTGTATCTGCAGCGTATTTGCTTATTTGTTTGTATGTATGTATGCTGTATGCTTGTACATATCTATGAGTAATCCATTCTATATATATATATATATATATATATATATATATATATATATATATATATATATATATATATATATACAGGACAATCTGTCCGAGGAGAAGCTGTCATCAATGTTTGGATGCTGCTGATATATATATATATATATATATATATATATATATATATATATATATATATACATATATATATATATATTTATATATATATATATATATATATATATATATATATATACATATATATATATATATATACATATATATATATATATATATATATATATATATATATATACATACATATATATAGCATATGTTTGTGTATGTGTGTGCGTATGTATACATGTTTTCCTAAAAGGCTATATTCCTTAATGATTAGGATTCTAATATAGTGTATTATTTCATGAATTTGAGGGATAATATTGAAAGTTACTGTGAGCCCCAAAGTGGCAGATTAGTATGATAACTAGGTGTTGACACATTTTCCTTAAGTTTTGAAATTTTACAAGGAAACTATGTCATAATTTTAACAAAATTCCATTATAGTATTTTAATTGAAATATAATGACCATTGATTATGTTCAGATATACCTGTTTTATATTTTATATATTTAGCAATTTTTTTTTTTTAGATAAAATTCTAACACACTAATGCATCATTCAATTCATCAGAACATGAAGTCGTACTATACTCAGTCACAGAAATATAACACGTGTTTATACATTCTGAGTCACAGTAACACCAGCATGAAATTGCATTTGGTATTAGACACATGAAATGGTATATAATGTTACCAAATTTTTATTGGGCAGTTAATCTGAAATGTAAGCCACATTTGATATTTCCTAAAATGGATCTTAGCCACATTGGACATGGCTTAACTATCTTTTTCTATGTATGTCGGTGTAATTTCAGTATTGCCGTGATGTGTGGCATGAGTCTGAATATATGTGTTGTATCAATAAATGGTGTATTTCTATGTCTTTACACGGTCTACCATCTGTTTTTCTTTAACATGGCCAAGGTAATGAGTGATTCTCGTTCCTGATTCAGTATCATTTTAAAGTTATAATACTAGTTATTGGGAAGCCTAAATATCAAGTTAATGTTTTTTGCCTCATTTGCGCAATTTATTTTTTATAATTGTGGTATAATTGATAATTATATTTTTGAATAGATACTCTTAACTCTTTTCAGTGTCATTTGTACAAGACACCTAAGATATTTTATAACGGTTTCAAGTCATTATAATTATGATATAAAAGATAGTCGGAAAATTCTTATAGCTTTATTGACCTCATCCGCAGAATTTTGATGAATAATGTAATAGTATCTTGACACATAGTTTTTTTTATTTATTTGCATTTTATTACCATTATTGTGCAACTTTTGTAAGTGACCAAAGTGACAAATTCAAATTTAATGTTTTTACATTTTTTATTAATATAATTATCCATTTTATATTTCATGTGCTAAAAATATTGAATTTTTCTTATGATAATTTATGGGACTTTTATTTATAGCAACTGAGAATACAGATGTTGGCCATGTTTAAGAAACTCATTGTTCTTTCCAATTGCTGTTTGTGTATTTACCAAGAATGTCTTGCTTCTTCCATCGTTTCATCATTTCATTTTTACACTGATAATGTGGCTTCATTTTCAGTTTCAGGTGGAGTATTAAAAAGTGCAAAGTAACAATTTTTTATATCTATTATTCAGATGACATAATATTTTGTCATGTTTTATTACTATTATTATTGTTATCATTATTATTATTCTTTTACTAATATGTTTGTCCCTTGATGACAAGATGTTTCTTGACTTAATTTAAAAAGAATTGAACATTTTTATCAGGTAAAGGGAATCAAATAAATCACTTGCATATATCTGCTTGACATTAAATCGAAAAATCTTTTATAATGCATAATGTTCATACCAGTTTATATATTCTTGGCCTCTAAATAAAAAGAATCCTATAATGCCTAACAAGAAATCTATATATGCTAAATTAAATTTTAGTTTAATCGTGAATACGTAATAGAACTATGCTATATCATCTCTCACAATTGTACTGGGTTTTCTTTTTCCCTTTGAAAAATGGACTTGAGTTTTCAGCTCTAAAAAATATTTCAGTTTACGAACATAGAATTATTATTACTGTACCTTCTGTATTAATTAAAACAAGTTTAGACAGCTCAGTGTGCTATGATGATAGACTCTGATAGTCAGGGCCCAAAGTATTTTTTTTTAATAGTGCGTGAATACTGCAACACAAAGCTCTTTAGAATCAGAAAAGATAGATAGTGATAAGATAAAGGGAAGAAATGAATAGTAAAAGGCAGAAAGCTGTGCTTAGGTGGTGGCCGAAGGAACTGCTATGAACTTTTAGTAATGACAATCACACATATTCAAGCTTTCTTCATATCCTAAACTTCACACTTCACGTGAGTTTTGCTTATTTTCTTATCACGAGGGTTAGTTAGATGGAAAACCCTAGACCTTAACTAACCCATATTTCCCACAAAAAAATCACACTAAGAAAGAAAAAGAGTGAAAGAGAAATAAATAAGATAGGTAGTTATATTATATCTTTTATTATCAAATATCATAGAAGACCAAGTTTCCTCCCTTTGATATTATGTTTTTCTTAATGAGGTGTTAAGATTGCTATGGGTTAATCATTAGTTGTTTATTTCACTAAGTGAAATTCATTGTTCCAACATAGCTCTTAGTGATGCCCACCACTTTAGCAAATGGCAGTACAGTACTTGTAAACCTTTTTAGTGCTCAGGAAGTACATTTTAATTATTTATGTGATTTAGGAATTAATATTGTTCTTGTTGGTTGATATAGGAATCTTAAATTGCATTCAGTTAGAATTGAATTATTTGTAGAAGTACTAATCTTTGTATAGTATGTCTGTTGTGAATATTATCTTGAAACAGCTGTAGAAGAGTCTATACTTCTTTTATCCTATGGGAAGCCCTATTTAACAATAAATGAAATCTTATCATTACTAACAATTAGGGATACTTTATAGTATAAGTACCATGTTGCTTAATGTAATGTAATATTTTCTTTATTAACTGATGAAATCTATTGCACTTTGCTGCAAAAGATTTTGTAAATAGCTCACTACAGTATTGTCAGATTCAATTAGTATGAACTGTATTACCTCCATTAGATTAAGCAAATTTTGTCAATATGTGGGGCTAAAGCCAGCTAGAAGAAGATTGTGATTGGGCCATAAGGCCTTAATCTAAAATACCATGAAGAAAAACAGACTTGAGACATGTCACCAGTGGAAGTTTCTGGTGTATACAGAAAGATTCAGGAGTTGTGAACCTGTTGCATTTGCAAATTGACCTGTAAACACTGTAAAGGGTTTGGGCAAAGAAAGAATTAAAAGCTGGTGGCGCAAGTTACTGTAGTCACAATGCCCCTTCTAACAGGGCACAACGGTTCTTGTCAGATCACGGGCAGAGAGAGTCGCCTGCTGCCATGCAAGATAACAGAATTCTACTTTGAGGTAGTGTAAGTTGGTAGCTTGTGGGCATTGGCAGGTGCCAGCACTGAGTGGCCCTGTGCATAATGCCCTCATGCCCTGTTGTGCATTGTCTGGGAGCGGTGTTGCCCTGCCGCTGCGGGCTGCTGCCTTCCTTCCATAAATCACCCGGCTGGCCCTTGGAGGAGACTGAAGCTAGCCGGCAAAAATGCACAGGACCGCCACCACCATCTGCTCTCTCTATCTCTCTGTCACTGTGAATGGACACATCATCAAACATTGATCTGTTATGATACTCTGCTCTTTGAATCAAGAAACTGTTTTTGAGGCACCTTCATCAGCTTTGGTTTTTGCATCTTCTTTTTGCAATCTTTCCAAAGGCAGGAAAGGTACAGATTACATGTTTCCGCATTTCACTCTACTTTATCGTCTTGAGGCCTCAGTTTTCTTTATTTTTTCTTATTTTCTTCTTTTCCCTCTCTGACTGGTATAAATCTTGCAGCTTAGCTACTGGGTATCTGCTGCTCCTTTGCACCAAAAATTTTATACCATACTTTTTATTTAACCCTCCAGATTTGTATTATTATTTATCATTACTTAGAGATATTACCTAGTCATACTTAGTAAGTAAGACATATTTCATACTACATCCCCTTGTCCCTAACTCTTTTGTGGTTATTTGAAGGAGCAGAAGATGGCGTTAACTGAAAGCATTCACATAATATTCTCACGCAAGCTTCAGCTTCGTATTGACTTTTAAATTTCGAACGGGAGATGTATACAGCCCCGTCCTAGGAAATCTTATCTTATAGTGATGTACATTCTTCTTCTTGAAAGAAAATTTCAAACTCTCATTTCATTTTACTTAGTTTATTGCCTTGACTAAATTTTCCAATCATTAATTAAAGATATATATTACTTTTTAATTAACAATGTAATATGGTTAGCTTTGAATCATCTTACTCCATATTATTTCTAAATTTAAGATTGGCATGTGGTCTCTTAGTAAAGCACTTTTAATTATGGTTTAACACTTGATTTTTTTTTATATTTGAGTTAGAAACCAAGATATTTATGAATGGTATATTTACTTTTTAAAAAGATCAAGACAAATTTTTAATTAGTTTATACTTGTATAAAGTTATTTTTTCTGTTCAGGTTGAGAGTTTGAACAATCTTTATCTTTCCATTGTCATCCATTAAGGCTGAGTGCAAACATTTTCTATTTACCAGTAATTAAATGGCTGCTTGGTAATGATTTGCTTTAGAAGAGCCAATGTTTAACTGAAACGAGGTCATGTGACATCAGTGTTATCAATACATCACCATATGACCTAATTCCTCTGCAGACAGTCTCTCTCTCTCTCTCTCTCTCTCTCTCTCTCTCTCTCTCTCTCTCTCTCTCTCTCTCTCACACACACACAGACAGGCAGGAGATAGATGTTAAATTTGTATCGCATTGATATATATATATATATATATATATATATATATATATATATATATATATATATATATATATATTATCATTTATTTATCTGCCTGCCATCTTATCTTTCTCTTTGACAATATTACTGTCTAAATATATTTTATAACATATATTTAGATTGATATATTAACTTTCAGCCTTTTATCTCGTAAGAACCACTTCTTTTTTATTCCTGCATCCTGGAAATATATCATCCATTTTTATCCTACTAACCCACCAGATTTCTTCAGTTTTCTTATAAATGCGTTCATAAGTCACAAATTTTTCATTACGTAGATCTAGACTTTTAAACCCTATGCAAATCATCTATTGTTCTCTGTATTTTAGATGCAACATCTTGGGTTTATCATGTAATTTTCTACTCGGTGTTTAATTGCGATTTAAAAACAATTAAAAATCATTCTACCAGGTTGTGAATCAACGGTCCATATAATGACATCATTGTCTTCATTATATACTGTGATTATATGAATAAACATAAAGTTTAAAAGCGTTAAATGGAATTTTGGTAGAAATAATTATTTCTTTGTTCACCTGATGTTCACATTGCTTCTCTCTTGAAGCTGGTTAAATGTCAATATCTACCCTAAAACTAATGAATTTCCGGTTTTCTTTCCATGTTATAGCGCAGCCCCTGTAGTTCAGTGTTGAGATTAAATGGCAGTGTATGGCAATATTTGCTAGGAAGTATGCCGTATCTCCTTTATCTTTCTGTCGCAAAGTTAAGATAAGTTCAATAACATACTTACATCACTAGTCATCGGAAAGTTGAGTTATATTTATTAATGTTGACTAAGAACGTTCCAATATCTGTAGTTGGTATGGAATAACAAGCCATGATTAGAACTGATGTCCTTTTCCCAATGCTGACTGATGAAACTGGAAATCAGTCATTTTCAAACTGCTCATCAAAACAAACTTTTCTAGAGAGGCCATAGTTCTTAATTTCATTGATTTTGGATGGATAGGAATGTTAAAATAAGCATTTATATAAGTCCACCATAAAAATCCAATCTCCTTTCCTTACAGTTCTCAGGGCTGTTGAAGATGTTTTCATTGAAAAATTATTAAGAAAACTGTAAAATAATGGGAAGGATCCAAGACTTCCTCTACTATTTCTTCTTTAGAAGATTTGCAGTCTATAATTTCAAAAGAATGATCTTTGGATAAATTGACTAGATGACTTAAGGGGAAAGAGTTTCTTGGACATGGGAGGATTGGAGGACCGAAGTATTCATTACCCTTTTTTTTACCATAGATATATCCAACAGAGTAGGGTGAAAGTTATCCAAAACCTGATACAAGTGAGAAAAACTTCCTCTACCAGGACCTCTTGGAAACTATCCTTATGTTCTTCTATAAGATCATTGAGTTCAGTTGGCATTTTGGCTGGGCCTTCTAATAGAGAAAAGTCCTGAAGGTCTATCACTATTTTGAAACTCACTGAGATGTACAGTAGAAAAATCTCAAGAAGTTGTAACCACAGAACATTAGGGAGATTAGGAAGGTACATCTTAGAGCGTCACTTAGCATTCTGGAGGCCATCTGAGCTACCACATTATCAATCATATTTTGATCTAATATGGGACCCAATACAGGAGAAGTAGATAGAGAGTGTTTCTGTGCATCGCATACAGTCCCTACCATAGAGGATCCCTATTGTTCCATATGTTTAGCAAAAGAATTCACAAACACTGCCGAAGCCTCCAGAGACCCTTCCAAAATCCTTTTATCTAAACAGGTTAAGTAATATAATATAAGATGAAGATCAGGGTGACATGCAAACTTTTCTTCCATAAGAGGTGAAATAACTCCTACTATAGAATCTGCAAAATATAAAACTTCAACTACACTGTTCTCCCTATTTTATTACTAATAAACATTATTTTAGTCAACCAGGTTGAAAAACTTTTATTCATGGACTTCCTTTTGTTCACATTGATAGTAGATTTTAGGGAATTGGCTTCATTATTGGCAATAATAATGTTAGACAATTGATTTTTTTAACTAATGAATGCTTTTGCTTCAAGATAAGGTATTAACAACAGACTGGAAGAAGAAATAGGATTTCTTTCCACCTGTGACAACGATTTATTCGTTATACCTATGGAAAGATTAGAAAACTTTGGAATATAAGTCGTCATACAAGTCTTACAAGTACAGTAACCGCATTAGGAAACATAATTGAATAAATATTATTAGAATTTACCCAAGTTAACTTATTTCAAAAACATTTCACCAAAAAGTATTCTTCAAGACTGAAATGGAGATACCTCATCTGAGTCGATCTCTTCCTCTGTATTATCCTTACTTTCAGGATTTTGCTCAGGTGAATCTTGCTTATTGGAAACTAAAGGCTTTCCCTTTTGTTTACTGTTAATGTTGATTTTTGTGCCTGTGCTGGCAAGGGACTTTTGTCAGTTGAGGTACTAGCACCTACTACATTAATGCCACTCAGGAAAATTCAAGATGCCAGTCAAAACATGATGCAACTGTTTCTTTGCTCCACTGTTGTTTTTAAAGAATTATTTAAAATCTGTGCTTTCCAGTCCCCAGAAAAATTGCAATATGCCCCATTGTTAATAAAGGTATAAAATGGTTGCTCATAATCCCTTACTTCTGCCGTCAGAGGGATATTAATATCCAGGCTTCCAATCCAATTTTCTATCTTAGAATCCAGTATTCGTATACTGTAGAGCTAACTGGATCAAGGAAATGTCAGGGTTTCACATAAGAAGAACCTGAAGTAATTTGAGAGAGCCAGTTTGAGGAGAGGTTATCAACTTTATAATGTGCTGTATACCAATAGAGCTCTTACTGCTGGTACCCCAGATCCACTGGGTACAACTTGAGGAGATAGCCTAGAAATTTGAAGTGAGCAGTGTAGGCCTTTGCCTGAAAGCTTACTTGTACAAACATAGCAGATTCAGCAAATTTCTCATGAAGTTCAGTACTATTAACTCTTGCAAGCTTGGTAATAGCTGGAGTGGGATTAGCACCTTCATCCCCACTGTAATCAATTAGGATAGTCTTTTATTGAGTTAGTCATGAACTAAAAGTCAATTTTCTCTTATGACCAGAATCTTCTAAGAGGTTAGTCACTAACTGAACATATTCCTTCATAAGAGGAACTGTTAGGTACTACATTCCTCACAACAGTTATTTAGATCATACTTTTGTCCCCAGTATTTGACATAATGAGAATGAGGATCATTATCTCCTGACAATCAATCCCTTGAACAAACCACACAGGAATGCACAGCAAAGCCAGCTAGAAGATATACTTTAACAATCTGTCATAATTGATATTGAGTTTCGCAATAGCTCCCTATATTACAAATTCATAATTTGGAGCATGCATAGAAGGACTACGCTCAACAATGGTGACAAGAAAATAAAGACAAACTTGATACATTAACAATGGCAACGAAGAAACTGAAAGACAAATTAAATGCATCAACAACGACAGCAATAAGACTGAAAGATAGATACAGTGTACCCACACTCGAGTATTGCTATGCCTTGCTATATCATTTTAGTACTCCACTAGAGGGGCAGGGCTATGTAAGGAAAGAAAACTGGAAATATTTTAGTTTTAGGGTAGACAACATTTAACGTTTCAAAAGAGATGCAATATGAACATCAGGGGAGATTCATAGAAATAATTTGAATTATGCTATCCTAATGGAAAGGAAAGTAATCATTCAAACCATAACGATGAGCATTATTTGTATCGTTATGATCTATCCAATCAATACAGTACTTTGGAAAATGTGAAAAGGTTATTTTGAAGTATTTATTTTTGTACATGACAAAAACTGCATGACGTTCCTAGAAAGTAGAACTATGTTTCTCGTAAAACCAAAAGTGGTTTATACTATTAGCAATTTTAGTTTTAATTTTTTTTTTCAAATCATTAGTTTTTACGAGAAATTTCCAACATCCTCAGAAACTTGATTGTTGAACTCACTTAATAATTTCAGTAGGTATTATCCATGACTGAATTAAACTGTGAATCACCATTTAAGAAAGAGCTATTTCATGAAAGTATCCCTATCATGTGTTTTGAGAAAGGTAACATTATTTACCTAAATTGTACAATGAGTATTATGTTTTTCAACTGTAAATAGGTGCATTCGTTACAATGGTACAGGTATTTTATTATTTAAACTTATGTTTTTATCATGAAATTGTGATAAATATGCCCCAGTGTGCTTTTCATTTGATTTTTAATTTGTTTTATTTATGTTTTACACATGGGTGCTAACTCTATGAAAATTCTTTTTGAAAGAGAGAATATTCTCTCATAATTGTCAACTTATTTATTTCATAAAATTTTTAGTTCTCCAGTCCCCTCTGCTTAGCTTACTGTCTCTAGGCCAATTTTTATTTCATTTCTTTTAATTGCACCTTTTCAAAAAGCTTTGGCACTATAATCCATATAATCCTGCTAATTTTCTATCATTGGGAGGGGGGTTGCATATGACTGCCCGTTTTAGTTAATGGAGCAGCACAGGCAAGCTTTAAAAAAAAACCAATACCTCATGAGGAGAGCCCCCACTTGAGCTCTGTCACAATTCATTATTAATACTGTGATTCGCTCTTTTAGCGGAACGAGCGCTTAGAAAAAGAGCAAAAAGAGCTTGAGAAACAAAAGCGCAAAGAAGAGGAGGAGAGCGGGGTAATCGGTGCTAATGATAACCCGTCTGATGCGGAAAATCCAGGAGACATCCGTTTGGAAGACAAGGAAGAAGCTTCGAGTAGGGAAGTTTCAGAACTCCCCAAATGTACCTCGAGTCAATCCAGAGGCACTTTTGACCTGTGCAAGGAATCATCCCCAGAGGTCCTAAGCCCCGGGACACCCGTGGTGCTACTGAGCCCTGGGATGCCTGTAGTAGAGGGCACTGAGATCACAGAGGTATCATCACGTTGCTGTTCTAACTCTGCCCTTCTTGAGTGTGTCCACACCACATATTGTGATTCACTTTAACAATGTCCCATAAAAAGTTAACTTCTTGTGACTAGAATAGTGTCATACTCTGTTTTTGTAGTCCTTCAAATTTTACTGTATTTCTGTGATTGGTTACTGGAGTGGTACATTTTTTGTAGTTTTTGGAACTGGGCAGAAACTGATCGCACGTCTTTCATACTTATATTTTTTCCTTCAATACGATAGATGGACCATTCTCTGGTGTTCTTGACTTGTTATTTTTTACGTATTATAAAAACTGTTAGCTCTGGCAGTGCACGACAATTGTATGACAGTTTTTCCAAAAGTACAGTACAGTAGTTCTCTGAATTTGGTCTTTGTGGTAGCAGAAGCACGATGTCAATCGAGGATGCCACCTGCTCTTTAGAAAACCTAGAATCTCTCTCAATTAGTTGAAAGATCTGAGTCTTTGTCCACACATGAATAGCAAGCAGATGATATGCACATGAAGGAGTGGTTATTAGTTGTGATGATGAGACGTTCTTGTTTTTGCATAACCATTTGCCCCTGTTTTGTGATGGATATTAGAATATGGATGATCATGTCCTCCTGTGTGTATTTTAGTAAGAGAGAGATGGGAGAACCTAACCAGCTGGGAATGGCACGTGACACTTTGTGTTACCGAAGGCAGTTCAGCCTGATAACCCCACCAGTTTCCAACACAACAATGAGGCTGGTGGATTATGTTTTTCAAAGAAGTTACTCTAATAATTGTTGTGATTATTTCCCAACCCATCCAGGAATGTTAACTTATCACATCTCGTCAGTACCACCTTTTTTGGCCCTACCTCTTGAAACACTGTATATCTTATGAATGTCCAGTCTGTACTATGTATGTCTCTTCGTGTTACAGTACCTCACCTGTGGGTATTGCTCCCGAGACATCTGATAGTAGATGCACCGAGATATTATTCCACACAATTATGTTTTATTATGTGACCCATTTGAATCTATACTGACCTGTATTTATTGTCCCAAAATGGATTCTTATTTGAATACAGTTTTAAGGATAATGATAATGAATCTCCACCTCTTGTATCCTCTTTCCTGATATGTGTGCCTTATCCAACCTATCCCATCCCTCTTGGATTTCTTTTGTACACCTGTACAACACTTGTAACTTACCTGTCTGCACAGTTTGTACAAATTGCACTGCATTTGAAATGACAGCATGTCAGTTTCATGAAGTGTTGTAATAACGATTGCATGCCCTATTGGAATGATAAAAAAAGACCAATTATGTTGCATTTCGGGCAGACATGGAATAAGATGAGAGTCGCCATTTATTGTGACTTAATTTTCAATGGTGGAGCTTTATTCTTATTGTGAAGTGTTAGAAGGACAAATTAAACTTCACATGACTCAAGTTATTTTGGTAGTTTTATCGTTATTCCAATGCTTAACTTGCATGTGTATGGGTGGCCCATCTGTTTATATGGTCCTAAAAGTGCGTTTGTTGCTTCTGTCATGTTTTACTTCTCTCATTTCTTTATTTCTTGCCATTTGTTCTCTTAGGTTTAAATGGACTCATTTCCAGTTAGTAAGAATTTATTACTTTGTGCCTCTTTTAGTAACCTTATGGATAATTTTTAAATTCTGAAAATATTTTGTCTTAGTAGGATGCTCAGATTTTTATTTTATTTTCTCCATTTTCAAATGTCATACAAGTATATAAATTCTAACCCTCATAGACAAGTGTATGCATTATAAGTAATGGTCGTAGTTTAACTATTCATCATATAATATATTCCTGATACTGTATTTTTGTACATCAAGTAGTGTAAATTTTTTACCCATGCCATATTTTCAAATAGAGGAGACTGTGTGCATTTAAAACCGTAGCACATGGAATCCAGTAGCTTTAGTCATGAGCTTAACTCACTTTGGCTAAAAGGGGAGGAAGGTCAGACAGGCTCCAGGAATGTCCAGAAATTTTAAAATGTATCATTTCCATGCGTTTGGGTCCATTTTTAACCCCATGTGACCCTTCACCGAGTTTTATTTGCCCCATATACGGTACTCAGTACACCTGCTGGTTTAATTTTCTGGAGCATGTTTGAGTCCTTACTTAATCACAAGTCAGTGATGAGCCCCATGAAGTGAAAAAAGAGGCACTAACAGGCACTTGAGTGAGAAGTTAAGCAGCCACTAAAGTGTCTCTGGTCAACACTAGGATGAGAAGAAGAGGTCGGCCTCAACCCTAGAAGCTCCTGAGGATGAAAAGCGTTTGCTGAAGGGGAACGAGGAGAGAATTAAAGAGAATCAGCTGAGACAAAAACTCCTCTATGCTGACCCTAAGTGCAACATTGAAAAAGGTACTTGCTATATTTTTTGTGTTTAACTGTTGAATATTATCCTTTTATTTCTTACTTTTGATATTTATTTCCTAGATAAACCGTAATTGAGTTAGCAGGCTTGTTGAAGAAGTTAACATTTTGTAATCATAACCTTAAAGTCTTAGCTTCTGATTTTATTAATTATCTTTTTTAATTGTAAAACATTGTTTTGTGACAAAACCAGTAGATTACTTTTCCTTGGAATATTCTGTACAAAATTCTTTAAAAAAAATGGAAAATTGACCATAAGATACTAACTTGCCAGGGGCTGATAAAGAGTCAACCATCCATTTACTAATCATTAACATGTAACAAAGGCACTGGAGATGTGGAAAACTATACTATAAAACTAATGTCATCACACTAAGAAAATGTCAGAAATACTGTACTTGAATAGTAAAGCTTCTAAAATGGTCTATATTAGATACGAAACAAGGATTGAGATAACATCAGATATATTGTACAGTACAATATTATGATTATACAGTATGTCTCTTTTTAAAGGATAATGTCTTCCAAGTCTAACTTAAGAGAAGAAATTCAAATTTTAAATGTAAACAAAAAATTAGTTCTTCATTTTTTATACAGGGTATTTCTTCTTTATACAAGAGGCTTTTTTTATCAACATAACCAAGTTTCTTTCAAATGCAATTTTGCTATTTATACAAAGTAAATTTCTATTGCTCATGTATTTCCTCTATACATTTTTCTCATTATTGCAGAGAGCAAACTTTTGCAAATGCCTCAAATTCAAGGGCGTGAGATGCGAGTACCAGAGTCGGCAATTCCACCTACGCCAGCCGGATTCACACCCATCATGGCAACCCCACACTCCCATTTGGGCTATCCCCCCATTATCACTCACACTGCTGCCACACCTCAAGGATCGCCCCACGCCACTTTGGAGTCTAGTGGACGTGGGGAACTGAACAACAGGCTCACACCTGCAATGGCCCTCTATTGCACTGCTGAACAATGCGACCGTCCACAGGTAAGACTGTATATTTAAGTTTTTAATATTTGTTTTTTTATTTATTCATTCTGTTTTATCCTAATATATTATCTTTATACTCACCTTATGTTCATATTAGTATTACTTGAAGTTGTATCTATGTCTACACCAAAATTAATATTATCCATTCTCTATCCTTGTAAAGTTCCTCCCCCTCAGAAAACCACCTTGCCATCTGACAGTTAATGGCTAATAAGAAGTCAATGATGCAAATTATATTCCGTACTACTTTTCAGTTTCTCGTCGACTGGTATCTAAATAAGACTTCTTTATTTCGGCCCTCGATTTAAATCGAGTTTCAGTACTGTATTTTTTATGAGTTTATAGATTGCAATGTGATTAAATTTTTTTTTTGGCCATAGGTAAAGTAATTACTGTACTGTAATTGTACAATGGCTACTTTCCTCTTGGTAAGTGTAGAAGAGAATCTTTAGGTGTGGTAAGCAATTCTTTTAGGAGAAGGACACTCCAAAATCAAGCCATTGTTCTCTAGTCTTGGGTAGTGCAATAGCTTCTGTACCATGGTCTTCCACTGTCTTGGGTTAGAGTTCTCTTGCTTGAGGGTACGTTTGGGCACACTATTTAATCTTGTGTTTTTTTCTTCCTCTTATTTTATTGAAAGGGTGTGTTGGGCAGGCCTAATAGAAAGGCCATGGATGCCTGGTGGTTTATCAAGAGATTGTCTTTTCCTTATCTGATTCTTTTACTTTTCAAAACCATCCTTGCTGTCCTCCCTTCAGCTGAAGTGGCTATCCTGGAAGGTATTTAGCCTTGCATGATGTATCGGTTCCTCCATGTTAACCAGTTTTTCCGACTTTTTTTTCTATAGTCTATGGGTTTGATCAATTAAGTATGATGTCTTTTTTATCACCATTAATTCTTATGCTCTCCGGAGACATTGAGCTAAATCCGGGACCAGTTCATCCTAGATTTTGTCAATGTTGTCTACTGCATTGCAATATTCGTGGTCTACCTGCAAATATTCATGTCCTTACAGTTGTGTCCAGACAATATGATATTCTTTTGTGCTCAGAAACTCTGGTTTCTAATATGAGGTACTCATCTGAGCTCCTTATAACTGGTTTTAAGAAGCCAATAATGTTGAAACACGATGCCATCCCTAGGACCAGGGGAATGGCGGTGTATATTAGGACTGAGTACCCTGCTTTTCATAAGTCCTGCTTTGAATGTGGATGTCATGGGATTCAGGTAATAAAAGTTTGTGGCAGGCATAACAACTTCTATTTGTGTTTGATCTACTGGAATCCAGACATGGATGATTCTCTCTTTGATTGTCTTCTTACCATTATGGCCAAGATACAAGAAAATGATAGAAAGGCCTCATTTTTTTCTTTGTTGGTGATTTCAATGCTCACCATAGGGAGTGGCTAAATTCTGTTTCTCTTACCAATTGCCATGGCTTAAGAGCTTTAGACTTTGCCTCTGAATCAGGCTGTGAGCAAATCATAAGTAAAGCTACTCACAGGTCTGGTAACTGCTTAGACCTCGTATGCACTGACTCCCCTGGCATTATAACAAGTAAGGTTGGTTCTCCAGTTGGGACATTTGATCATGCCTTGATTTTATTGATAGTGAAGACTGATTAGCTTGTCCCTGATGTATATTACTCATGTAAGATTTATATGAAATCTCATGCAGACTGGAATGGGATTTTACATGATCTTTTGAGCTTGAATTGGTCACAATTGTATAGTAGTGTTGATCCTGTAGTCCCTTTGAATGAGAATCTAGTCACCATAATTGATAGGCGTATCCCTTCTCGTGTACTAAGGTATCGAGTGAAGGACAAACCATGGTTCATTGATGATTGTAGACGTACTTATTTGGAGAAGCAGGAGGCCCATCATCTTTGGAAGTGTAACAGATCAGATTTGACCTGGAATAACTATACTCAGCTTAGAGCTTTTGCTCAGAGAGTTTATGCTTTAACTGAAAAAGAATACAATTTAAGCACAAAAAAACCCTATCTAGTACAAGCCAGGAGCATAAGTGGTGGACTACCCATAAATCTGCACTTTTCGGTGTAGATACAACAGTTCCTCCTTTAATTGAACCAGATGGCTCTGTCACTCACTTTGGCAGATGTGTTTGACAGCAAGCAGAGTAATGAGGAACTCAAACTTCCTCATTCCTGTTTTCCTGAGGCTAAACTAACTAGTTTAGCTTTTCGATCTTGTGAAATTAAAGCTCTGTTGATGGACCTTGATGCTTATGGAGGTGTAGATCCAAAGGGTATTTTTCCTTTGTTTTTTATAAAGACTGCAGATTTCTTAGCTCCAAAGTTATCTGTTATTTTGCACAAATTAGCAAGAAGATAAGCTTTTAGCTCTTGTTGGAGAATTAATAATGTTATTCCACTATGTAAATGTGTATATGGTAGCTCAAGTCCAACTGATTACCACCCAATTTCCATAACTTCCATATTATCTAAAGTTTTTGAACGTCTTTTGGCAAAACGTCTTAATAGGTTTGCTGAAGGTAATCATCTGTTCTCTTGTTTGCAATTTGGTTTTTGTAAAGGACTTGGAGCATGTGATGCCCTTCTTACAATCTCCAGTGCTGTACAGAAATCCCCTGATTGTGGTCAGGAAGTTTTATGATTGGCCTTTATTTTAGTGCTGCCTTTGACAGTAAAAATCATGAAACCCTTATTTTCAAACTCAAACAGTTGGGAGTGGGTGGGTCGTTTCTTAGCATCATTATTGAATTTTTAAGTAATAGATCGCAAAGAGTTGTTGTTGATGGGCACCATAGTGAGTATAAGTATGTGATTTCTGGTGTTCCTCAGGTTAGTGTTCTTGGCCCATAACTGTTCAGACTATATACACATGACATGGGGTTTGGCTTAGAAAACAATCTTGTTGCATATGCAAATGATGCTATTCTCATTGCATCAATTCCATATCCTGAATGTAGATCTGGGGTTGCTGAATCCCTTAATAGAGATCTAGATAAAATCAGTGCATGGTGTCAATTATAGGGTATGAAGTTGAATCCTAACAAAACTTAAAGTATGATTGTAAGTAGGTCAAGGACGGTGGCTCCTCAACATCCGGATCTCACCATTAATAATGTTTCTTTAACTTTGTATGACTCTTTTAGAATTTTAGGTGTGATTTTTGACAGCAAACTACTTTTGAGAAGCACATTAGGTCTGTGTTTTCTTCAATTGCACAAAAATTTACTTATTAAGAAAGTCTTTCAAGTTTTTTGGTGATCAGTCTATTCTGAAGTGTTTTAATTCTTTCATTTTACCTTGTTTCGAGTATTGTTCTCCTGTCTGGTCTTCAGCTGCTGATTCTCTTCTTTATTTGTTGGACAGGAACTTCGGTCTATTAAATTTCTTATTGCTGATCTAGATATTAATCTCTGGCACTGTCGTTCTATTAGTTCATTATGCATGTTGCATAAGCTTTTGTATAATTCTGACCATCCTTTACATTCAGATCTTCCTTGACAGTTCCATCCTGTTCGTAATACTAGGTATGCAGTTAATTCTAATAGTCAGGCCTTCTCTATCATCACGCTCAATACTACACAGTACTCTATAAGTTTTATTCAGCTGTGATCAAGTTGTGGAATGATCTTCGTAATCGGGTTGTTGAATCAGTAGAACTTCAAAAGTTCAGACTCGCAGCAAATGTTTTCATGTTGAACAGGCTTACATAAGTCCTTTTATAGTTTACAAATCAAATATCTGTTTTTAGAATATTTTATTTTAAATTTTCATCACTTCTTATATCGTTTATTTATTTCCTTATTTCCTTTCCTCTCTGGGCTATTTTTCCCTGTTGGAGCCCTTGGATTTATAGCATCTTGCTTTTCCAACTAGGGTTGTAGCTTAGCTATTAATAATAATAATAATAATAATAATAATAATAATAATAATAATAATAATAATGCAGCTGGTGGCCCTAGTGTTATGATTACCTGTATGCGTTTGGAGGAAGGTTTTTTCACTCACATTTTCTCTTCTTTTTGAAGTTTATGTCAGATTTTAGTTGATTGCTTTGATTTCATATGTAAAGAGATTTAACATTTAGTAATCACTTTACTGAGTTGTTTACATTTAGTTCAGGTTTTATTCAGTGTAGATTGAGACCACTAGACTAATTTCTCAAGTTTTGCCCAGTAGTTCTTCTTACAGTATATTATCTTCACTAATTCCGCAACTTTTCTGCTTTTTAGACCACCGAGTTCTGAGGTAGTAGGTGCTCATGTCCAGCCTCTTTACACCTTTATTATGGCGTGAATATTTAATAACCATTATTTTCAGTATAAATTCAGTAAGATCATTTTTCATGTTTTGATTGTCAGTGAGCCTGGTGCAATTTTGAATTTCAACTTTTGTGTTTTTTTTCGGCCGCTAGATGCATTATCGTAAGGCTAGTACATTTTCGTCTGAATGACTTTGTTGTCTAAAGAGTCTTAAAATATTTGGAAAATTATATTGATAGGATATCCAATTAAGTTACTTGAGTTAAGTTTTGATGATTCTTTTTATTCTAATTTTTCTGTGAATGTTCACTAAGATGATTTATTTCCAGTTTCTGATTTCTTTAATCAGGTATCTCTTTTTAATGGTTAGAAAAATTATTTCTGAAAGTCATCCAAAAAATTTACTTAAGGTAACTTCTGACTAGCATTATTCTCGGCTAATTTAAGTTCTGTTTTAGCAATAAAACTTCCTATCATGCCATGATGTTATGAGATGTATAATATTTCAATGGCTAAACTTAAATATTGATTTGGATTTAATTATTCCCTGGAATAAATAATCAATGCCGAATATTTGAGAATTGATTTACTAGAGAAGTGCTGGTTGTGAGTAATAAAGTGAGAATATTCTTGAAATATTCCTTTGCAGAGACTAACATTTGCACTCCATCGACATATAAAATGTTAGTTAATAGTTTTTGACTTGTTCAAATAAGACTATTTCAGATGGGACTCAAGACTGTGATTAAGCATAGGAAACAATTATGTTCTTCTATGTTGGGACAGTGTCTAATCCTCTGAATCAGTCTGTTTTCTTCCTCTATTTTGGGTTTTGTATTAGATATTGATAGGATTGATAAGGTGGCTACACAAATAATCAGAGATATCAAATGATACTTTGACGCCTTTTTCTTGGTGTACCCATGTTTCTCCCTATGAATCAGTGGCTACTATATCTTTTAAGTTTATATTTCTTAGGGCTTCATTTAATAATGGAGGGAGGCCTTCGAGATTCCTCTCTGAAAGGCTTAATAGTAAAATTTCTTCTTCTTTTATCTAACTTTGAGAAGACTTCTACCAGTTTCATGGGAAAGGAGTCCTGTCAAATGCCTCTGGCCTCCAACTATTCATTAACAAGATATGTATCTAATTCAATAAAGGTCCTGTTTTGGGAGATTGAGAATGGTAAGCTACTACATAATACAGTATAGAAGGGTTATTTAGATTGATAAAAATTAAGGAATTTTTCAGTAAGATGAATTAGTTTGGGTAATTTGTTGAAATTTCAGTTTCTGTCAGAAGAAATTATGTATTTATGCTATAGAGGTTAAGTCCGTGCTTGAGAAGCTAGTCTTGTCAAGTACCCTGGTGTAACTTATTTTCATCAGGATTGAAAAGTAATGTGGGTCTTATATTTTTTTTTAGATCCTACAGTTTTCAGAATGGATTAGGTTAATCTAAGAAGTGATATTTATTTTTTTAAAAAGGGTCTATGATTGGGACAGTGTCTAATCCTCAGAAGCAACTTTGTTTTCTTCCCCTTTTTTGGGGTTTTGTATTAGATATTGATAGGATTGATAAGGTGGCTACACAAGCAACCAGAGATATCAAATGATACTTTGAGGCATTTTTCTTGACGTACCCATGTTTCTCCCTTTGAGCCAGTGGCTACTATATCTTTTAAATTCATACCTCCAAGGGCTTCATTTCATAATGGTGGAAGGCCATCAAGATTCAGCTCTGAAAGGCTTTATGGTGAAATGCCAAAGGAGCTAGGGTAGTCCTATCCTTATAGGTCTATGATAGTCTTTCTCAGCTTCTTATAGGAAACATTTTTCCTTCTACTAGTTCAGTATGTTCCATGGTAAAGGAGTCCTGTCAGATGCCTCTGGCCTCCAACCATTCCTTGTTAAAGAAACAAATACCTTTTCCAAGATATGTATCTAATTCAACAAAGGGCCTGTTTTGGAAGATAGAGAACAGCTAGCTACTGCATAATATATAAGGGTTATATAGATTGATACAAATTAAGGAATTTTTCAGTAAGAAGAATTAGTTTGGGTAATTTGTTGAAATTTTGGTTTTTGTTTGAAGAAATTGTGTATTTAGGTTACAGAGGTTTAGTCTGTGCTCAAGAAGCTAGTTTGTCAAGTACCTTGGTGTAACTTATTTTCTTCAGGATTGCAAATGTATTCTTGGTCTTTTATTTGTGAAGACCCTACAGTTTTCAGAATGGATTATTTTTTTCAATGTTCTTTTTTTTGGAATTTTCTTTTTTTCTTTTAATTATCTTACAGATAAATGTGCCACATACCCCTTTTGGGAAGGAAGGGTGATGATAAGTCAGATAACTGTGAAGTTGTATGATAATAAGATTGATATATTAAGAGTAAAAGTTCTTATTTGGTTGGTTAATATAGACTTTCAAATGTCATCTTTCCTAAAATATCATTTTGGTTTCAATGACAAGGTCATAAAGCAAGTTAGTTTCAAGGCAGAGGAAGGTCCTACAAGTTTAGATTCACAAAGTGGCAGTTCGACTACTCTTTGCTTGGAAATAATTTTTTGGCAAAGGTTTATCTAAAAGAAACCTGTTTTTATTAAAAATTTACTGGCTATCAAGTGCTGTAGTAACTGTGATAGCTATGGTGTAAATGAGAATTCAATTTCAAATTATTCCTTTAAACTTAGTTTAAGTTGTACCTGTTTTCCTCAATGAAATAGTTCAAGGTTTACTTTATTATACTGTGTGAGACATTAGTTTTAAAAGGTGTATAGTGGGTGTTGATTTGGAATCCAATTGGTAAACTTGAGGGATTACGAATTTATTTGAGGTTAGGATTGGTTATCTTTTAAACAAGTCTTAAGTGGTTGATAAATTTATTAGTCTAAAGTGTTACTTTTCCATTTCTTTCCTCCACTATTCCACTATTCCATCTCCATCAGAGTGTGTCAATAAAAGTAAACAGAATTCTTATGATAAAACTTTTTATTTTTATACTCACCTGATGTTCACATGCTCTACATGCCCAGAAGTTGTGGCCTGATTGGTAACGTCTCTGCCTGGTATTTGCCAGACGGGGTTCGAGTCCTGCTCAAACTCGTTAGTTCCTTTAGTGTCTGCAACCTTACCATCCTTGTGAGCTGAGGTTGGATGGTTTGGGGGGAGCGTATAGGTCTATCTGCCGAGTCATCAGCAGCCATTGCCTGGCCATCCTTGATCATAGCTTGGGTGGAGAGGGGGCTTGGGTGCTGATCATATGTATATATGGTCAGTCTCTAGGGCATTGTCCTGTTCGCTAGGACAGTGTCACTGTCCCTTGCCTCTGCCATTCATGAGCAGCCTGTAAACCTTTAAACCACCTCCCTCCTCCCCAATCAGTGATATCAAGAGACTAATGATCAGGTTTTTTACTTCAAGAAATGAAATGTAGTAGGGAATATGTCATATCATAACTAGTTAGTTGCCATCAATTACTAGAAGGTATAGTGGGTCCCAGAGGGATAGCCATTTTGCAAGGAGAGAGAACAGGAGATTTTTACTTTTTGAGACATTGAAACAGCTTTGGGTAAAAGTAATAATAATGTCAGTCGAGTATAAAAATAATAGATTTTATCTTAAGATTTTTTTTATTGCTAATATGCTCTTTAATGTTATTCAAGGACAAGTAACCTAATGGTAATGTACCATCAGTCTTCATTGTATAAATATGTACATTATAAAAATTTATACATATCTATACACTGATGACCTGCATACAGGTATATGTATACTGTATTTATTTATCTCCCCAAAAGCAGTAAGAATGTAAAATCATCTGAAATTGAATATCTTATTCAATTACTTAGTGTATCTCATTGGCATTCCCATATGCATAGTTGATGTATCTCATTGGCATTCCCATATTATGCATAGTTGAAATAATCTAGTAATACTTTAATGTGTCTTTTCAGGGAGTACTAAGGTCTGCTTCCATCAAAAGCAACAACACTTCATTATCATCTCGTTCATCTCACACATCCAGCCACATGGGGCCTCGTATCACTCTTCGCCGCGAGTCTCTCTCCCCCCATGATCTTCCAGGGAGGCGTGACTCTATTAGCACATCTCATGGGTAGGTTGATTGATTGATTTTATACTTTGAATTTGTATTACAAATAGAATAATAAATTTAATGCCTCTATTTGGTGAAATGATCAATTCCCAGAAAGGGAAATTTATATTACTTTTTAAATTCACAGCATAGTATTTTTGTAGCGCAGCATGTTCCTCTCGCATATCTTTATATTGTTGTACATCTATCTACTGTAGTCTCGGGTCAAAATTTTATACCTTTGTTACAAATTATAGCTTGGCCAATCTCACAGATCTTATTGTCCTCCTGTCATATCTAATATCTTCACATATTCTTAAATTTTTATTTTTACCTGTCATGTAAAACCTGACTTTATGTTACTTTACAGTATCCGTAAAATATACTTGTTCCAACACTCATATAAAACTTATGCTATTCATTAGGGATTATTACACTTATATAAAACTTATGCTATTCATTAGGGATTATCCTTTCAGCGAAGGTGAAACTAGCCATAAGACTTTTAGGGAGGTGGAACTACCCCACTGCTAAATAGGCGAAGCGCTGAGGCTTCCTCAATCGCAAAAGCTAAATAATTTTCCCCGTAGGGATCGAAAACATTTACAGCTAAATCAAACTGCAAAGAGGGGTAGGTACTCAACTTAGACGAAGAAGAGGAAGTCATCATACGAAGAAAATCTTTAAAATAAGCTGATAAAGAGCACACAACAAACAACAGAACAGTAGCGTGAAGCTGCGAACAAAGGAATGGAGCGCCAGAGACGTATGGGAGCACCAAAAGGTGATAGGATAAGTAACGGCTCCTCACTTGTCCTTCACCTTAGTGGATTAGACTAGGTAATGTATATATATATATGATATATATATATATATATATATATATATATATATATATATATATATGTGTGTATATATATATATATATATATATATATATATATAATATTATATATATATATATATATATATATATATATATATATATACAAATATATAACGGATTTTGAGCGAAGCGAAAAATCTATTTTTGGGTGAGATGGCCATGTCGTCCTGATGGAAGTTCCTATAGGGTAGCTTCCTAGGGTATATTACAACTACGGTGATATTCCCAGAGAATTTACCTTAAGGTACCCAGAATTCTAACTCCTGGAGCGAATATCCCTAATGAAAGGGATATCGCGACATATCAGAGGACGTATTCTTGACACGCCACATGGCAATCTGCACCCCAAACAGAGATAACACATCGAGGGGTCAATTGGCAAGAAACGAAAACGGGAAAGAAAAAGGGGGAGCCGCTCCTAAGGCTCCCTCTTCTCCAGTTTCATAAGCGTGCCTGGCGCCAATCCTGGCGCCATCTGTATTCCTTGTAGCGTTCACGAGGTGCTACAGATACTGTATGTAGGGAGGGGTCCTACAGCCCTTTCATAGAAAGGGAAGGGCGGGTCCATCAGGACGACATGGCCATCTCACCCAAAAATAGATTTTTCGCTTCGCTCAAAATCCGTTTTTTGGGCTCAAACCATGTCGTCCTGATGGAAGTATACCAGAGCATTACTGTATCTGTGGATTCTCAGAACGTGCCGTACTCCCCGGAGGTAATTTTTCCCGGTCGACTAGACCTAGAGACCTAAGATGTTACCGTTATACATTTTTCAACTAACCATAAACCATGTTAGAGCTTCCTGCCCCCTACAGGGAAGAGTCCTACTAGACTCTGGAAAAGTCTCGAAGAGTACATATACCTATGTATGAATACCAGGCAAGCTAATATAGTGGTCTCACCCTATATTAAGTAAAGCATAGTTTGTAAAGAACCACTGCGTCAATATGAAATATTGACCAGTTCTCCGCACAATACTTGTATTGGACAAAGGTTTATATCCGCATAGGAGGAAACTTGTAAAACCGCCACCGTCCCCTTCTGGGGAACAATTCTATTAGAATTATCCCAGATAAAGTACATTGAATGAATGCTCAATTATACCAATAAATTGACACAGGTGAAGGAGACGCAAGGTTCTCAAGAACAAGTTTATTGACAAGCAATAAATAGACAGGTTAACAACAATTATACAGTATATATATATATATATATATATATATATATATATATATATATATATATTTATATATAAGAAGAGGATAACCCAAACTTTAGGCATAAGTATGATAGTAAACAGAACTTGTTTATCTGAAAGAAAAAACATTATTGCCACTTTTAAGATACCGAGGTATCAAAGTCATAAAAGTCTGTATTACAAATCAATCACATTAGCGTTAGAAAACGCTCGGCACACATGTCTGCACTTATGCTAGGTTCACCTTTGGAAATGGAACAGTCTACGTGGGCAACTCAGTGCCCTCACTTAGTTTGTAGTACTGTATGTAACTACACACTCACCCTGGAATTAATCGTCCCAATTAAAACCACTGTTCCTCGCAGAGTTAAACAGTAGGGTTAACAACGCGACCCACTGCTACCACAGATCTCTTTAGTTCCTCTACTTGCTTTGCATAGTGGCGAAAGAACACTCTGGAAGACTTCCAGCCAGTGTATGAACGGAGATGTTCAAAATCCATACAATTAAAGAAATTTAAGGATGAGGCAACTTTCCTCGGATCGTGACCTGCGGGTGTACTGTCAGGATCCGCTCTGCGAATAAAATATGTGATTTTCGCTCTGAGTTGATTCAGAGATAAATTTGAGCCTGATGTTTCTCCCCTGAATAGTTGACCACCCTTGAAGTCTGAAGTTCTACGAAGATAGACCTTTAGGCATTCTACTGGACATAGAGATGCATCTTCTTTCAGAGGGCAGATTCTCCAGGGACCCCACCTGTTGGTGGGTAACTCATTCTTGGCGAGAAACGTAGGATCCGGAAACAGGTTCAGTTCTCCCCCATCCAGGAACTGAACACGACCTGCCTCTCTCGAGAGGGCTACAATTTCACTAACCCTGGCCCCGGACGCGAGTGCAAATAGGAAAATAACTTTGTGTCAAATCCTTTAACGCACACTCCTCATTGCTCAACAGAGAAGCGAAATGAAGAACTTTGTCTAAAGACCATGAAATGGGCTTTGGAGGTGCTGAAGGTCTGAGCCTAGCGCAGGCTTTCGGAACTTTATTAAAGATCTCGTTACCGAGGTCGACCTGGAAGGCATATAGAATGGGTCTTGTCAAAGCAGACTTAAACGCCGAAACCGTGTTAGCTGCCAACCCTTGACCATGGAGGTGGATGAAGAAAGATAAGCAGAAGTCTGTCGAGATCTCCTGCGGATTCTTCGCCTTGACAAAGGCCACCCATTTTCTCCAAGATGACTCATATTGCCTTCTAGTGGATTTGCACTTATATTCCTCTAGGAAGTCTATGCTGGCTTTCGAAATCCCGAAACGCTTTCTCACCGCTAGGGAGAGAAAATCATGAGCTGCAGGGTCCGGGTTTTCTGTAATGAAGCGCAGACAGTCGACTTCTGGACTCGCTGGGTCAGAACTGGATCTGGTAGCGGTACAAACTTCAGCCGTAGTTCCAATGCCAGGGGAACCACACGCTGTTCGGCCACTTGTGGGCCACTATTGCCGCTACCCCCTTGAAGGATCTCAGTTTGTTGAGGACCCTCAACAGAAGGTTGTGAGGAGAGAACAGATAAATCCTGGACCATCTGTTCCACTCGAGGGACATCGCGTCCAATGCTTCTGCTAAGGGGTCCTCGTACGGGGACACGTACAGGGCAACTTCTTGTTGTCTTTCGTCGCAAAGAGGTCTATCTGCAGTTCTGGGACTTGATTCAGAATGAAGGAGAATGATCCTGCGTCTAAGGACCATTCCGACTCTATCGGTGTGAACCTGGATAGAGCGTCCGCTGTCACATTGCGGACTCCTTGAAGGTGAACTGCCGACAGGTACCACTTCTTCTTTTCCGCCAATCGGAAGATGGCCAACATCACCTGGTTGAGAGGTGGTGACCTCGATCCTTGTCGATTCAAGCATCTCACAACTACCTCGCTGTCCATCACCAACCTTATGTGGATCGAGTGACGCGGGGAGACTTTCTTTAAGGTAAGGAGCACTGCCATAGCTTCTAGAAAGTTTATGTGAAAGGTCTTGAATAGCTTGGACCAAGTCCCCTGGACTTTTTTCCGATGAGATTGACCTCCCCATCCCTCCTTCGAGGCGTCTGAGTGAATCGTCACCGACGGGGGAGGTGGCTGAAGAAGAACCGACTTCTTTAGATGTCTGGCTTGGGACCAAGGCATGAGAAGAGTACGTAGCCGAAGCGGAACTGGTCTTCTCAGATCTCTTCGCGCGTTTGATGCATAACTTCTCCAAACTCCGGTTGCATCCTTTAGCTGTGCTCTTAGCACTGGGTCTGTCACCGAAGCAAACTGGAGAGACCCCAGTACCCTCTCCTGTTCGCGTCTTGATATCCTTTCGGAATCTAGAAGTCTCTTGACAGAACCCGCTATCTCCTTCCTTTTCTTCGCCGGGATGGAGAAACGGTGTGACATTAGGTCCCAGTGGATTCCCAGCCACTGGAACTTTTGAGATGGAGAAAGTCGAGACTTTTTTCAGTTGATCTTGAAGCCTAGATACTCTAGGAACTGGATCACTTGACTGGAAGCTTGCAAGCATTCTGTCTCGGATGCTGCCCACACCAACCAGTCGTCCAGGTAGGCTACTACCTGAATTCCCTTTAGGCGTAATTGTTTGAGAGCTACGCTCACAAGCTTCGTGAAAATCCTTGGGGCTATATTTAGCCCGAATGGCATGGCTCTGAAGGCGTATAGTCTTCGTTGTAGCCTGAACCCTAGGTAGGGGGAGAGTCGACGGTTGATTGGAACGTGCCAATAGGCGTCCGACAAGTCTATGGAGACGGAATATGCCCTCTTGGGCAGTAAGGTCCTTGTGTGTTGCAGTGTTAGCATCTTGAATTTGCAATTCACTATGAACTTGTTGAGTGGCGACAAGTCCAGAATGACTGAGCTTTTCCGAGTCTTTCTTGGGAACACAAAACAGCCTCCCTTGGAATTTGATGGACTTCACCCTTCGGATCACTTTTTTCTCCAACAGTTCTTGAACGTACTCCTCCAGAACGGGGGTGGAGTGTTGGAAAAACCGAGGGCACGGGGGTGGAGTGCTGTACCAGCTCCAGCCCAGTCCGTTCTTGAGTAGGCTGTGGGCCCAGGGATCGAAGGTCCACCGATCCCGAAAATTCTGAAGTCTCCCTCCTACCGGCATCATCTCACTTGGACTGCCGTCCTGAGGTCTTGCCTCCCTGACCGCGACCACCCCTGAATCCCCTTCCCCTTGAGGGGCGCCTAGACGACCCTCTGGCTGCTCCTCTAGGCCTTGCTCGAAAGGAAGTAGACTGCCCTTCGAACGTTGGGGTGAATGCCGTGGACTGTGTCGACACGGCCTGGGGTACCCACTGAAATGTGGTCGGGGTTTGTGCCACCAACTGGGGCACTGAAGGCAATGGCAATTGCAGTTGCTGTTGCTGTTCAAGAGGCTTGGCTGGCCGAGACAGTAGCCTAGTCCTCATAGTCTTCCTCTTTGGTTGAGGACCCTCATCCGGGGAAGACTTTCTTTTGTTAGCCAGGCCCCACTTCTGGAGAAGGTTTCTATTCTCCGTGGCAGCCCTATCAACAACTTCTTTGACCAATTCGGTAGGGAACAGGTCTTTGCCCCAAATGTTGGAGGAGATTAGCTTCCTTGGCTCGTGCCTCACCGTAGCCGAGGTGAACACGAACTCCCTACAAGCTCTCCTCGCCCTGACGAAGCCATAAAGATCCTTCGTCACTGTGGCCAGATGAGTCTTGGCCACTACCATGAACATTTCATGGACCTTGGGGTCACTTGCCTTCGTCTCAAGAGTAGTCTGAAGAGACATTGAGGCAGCCAGTCTTTCTTTTGTCTCGAGCTCTCTCCGCAAAAGAAAGTCAGACAGCTTAGGGAGGTCCTCGCCGAACTGACGTCCGGCAATATCAGCCTCCAACTTCCCAACTGAGAAGGTAAGATGGACGTCCTTCCAGTCTTTGTGGTCCATAGGCAGGGCCAGCGACAAGGGTTTACACTCCTCCAGGGAGGGGCAAGGCTTGCTGGCCTCGACTGCTTTTAGTACAGCCGCAAACCCTTTCTGTAAAAAGGGGAAGGCTCTAGCAGGAGAGGACACAAAGGAAGGGAGCTTCTTACTCAATGCAGCTACCTTTGAGTTCGTGAAGCCCCTCTCTTTCATCGAGGATGAAAGCAAAGCTTGAGCCTTAGCATGGTCCATCACTATGACCTCCTTCGGCTCTGTCTCCTCCTTTGAGGCTGGTTCCTTCCTCAGCCGGACATAACAGTCCGGATATGACCCCTTGCTGGGCCAGAATTCCACCTCCTCTAGGGGAACTGAACCCAACTTATCCGAGATGACGATCTTTCCAGTCGTCATCGGCATGTGCTCAGCATACCTCCATGGGTTAACATCTGAGCACAAGGGAAGGTCTTTCACATTGAGCCTTTTCTGGGGCCCATGTGATGCTGCAAGGCTCTGCATCCGCAGTTCCATTGCAGCCGCCTTCTCCTGATTCTCCTTCTGCATTTGTTGGATCATTCCAACAATGGAGGAGAGGGCCTGTCCCAGCTCTACTAGGAGACCGGCCGATGTTGAGGGAATAGGCTCCGGGATCTGAACCGGAGTAGCCGACACCTCGTCGACCTCTTCCTCTACAACGTCTGGGGCTTGAACTTCATCCTGGCCTCCTGCCAGGAGGTCTTCCTCCAGACGCTCGTCCACATCAGACATCCTGTCATCCAACTGGATGTCTTGCATAGCGACCGCGACTTCAGCATCCACTTGGATCTGAACTTGGGGGATCTCCTCTTGAGGCTGGGGAATCACTGCATCAGCTGATGCCCTAGGGAAAAGATACGCCCTCATCTTCTCACTTGGAAGATAAGGTCCAGAGGTGTTCTTCTGGAAGCCCCTTACCCAGGTACGAAGCTTCTCCCTTGCTATATCCCTTGATTCCGCCGTCCTAGGGGAATCAAAGGCCTCAGTAATCAGGTTAGTGCACACGGTACATACCTGAGGGTCCCAATACTGGAGATCACCCTTGGAGACAGCGCATGCTGCGTGCCTCCTACAAAACTCATGTCCGCAGAGGTTCTTACCGCGGACGTTGCAGAAAACACTTCCGCACTTCGGAGGGTCCTCCTGTAAAGAGAAGAAATTTCCATGAGTATCAAGTGAACTACGTATCACTGGATATGCACAGTTTAGCATAACAATTCAGAAACGAAAGACACACACTTGTGTTTCCTTCACAACCAATTGTTGCAGCCTTCCAGATAATAAAATCGTATGGTTAATCTCTTCTAGAATAACCAATGCAAAGTTTCCAGAGGAAACAGGTGGAGCTCACACCTAAGCAATGATTTTAAAATCCTGGATAATAGACAAGAAAGAACTCACTTTCTTATCTGTAAGGCAACAGCAAAGGGCTGTGCAAGACAACACAAAAGTGTTAGAACACACAGTGCTGTACCAAAACTTATACTATAGTTTTCCTCTTACAGTATATGTTATACCGAAGAATACTGGTACAGTATAGAAGGTTATGTGCCGGCCGGCACTTGCTGGCCGGCACACATCATAACTAGCTTTAAAGTATACTACTTAACAGCTATAAGGCGGCAGAACGCTGGTTCAAATGCATGTGCCGGCCGGCAACAGCCAATGTCGGCTACACAAGGTAGCACCCGGCTGCCGGCCACTGCTCCTAGCGACCGGCAGACAAGGGCTGACATTAGCCAGCCGGCAAAGGTACACAACCGATGCCAGCCAGCAGCAAAAGAACCAGAGGACTACGACTGCCCGGCTGCCGGCCTCATAGGCCGGCAGCCGGGTCGGGTACAGCACTAGAAGAAAACAGAATGGATGCCGGGATAAGAGCGTAATCAACCTCCAAGCCCGGCAATCCGAAAGAGTGCATATAAGGAAGGGGAGAATCTAATTCAGGCTTCCTGACCAATGCCGTCTGGCTCTACAGGCAGGCATGGATGAGGGACCAAGGGAGGTCCGGGCAGCACTCAAAGCAGAAGACCCTTGCCGGCCGGCAGACTCTGCCGGCCGGCAAAGGACTGAGTCAATTCCACATCCTAACCTATCCTAGGTCCAGATGTAGAATGACGTACAGTACTGTAATGGCTAGGCCATTACGGAGATAGAGGGGGAAGGGACAAAAGAGGGTCCTACCAACCTTGCTTTAGTGAAGGATCACCCACAGCCAAGGAAACTCATCTTAGCCTAAGGGAGATCCAAGGAGGGAGGCCAGCAATACTTGCCAGCTCCCAAAGAACCAAAGCAAGGAAGGTGTTGCTACTCCCAGGGAAAGAAACTTATCCTCCCACCGAGAACAGCAACAAGGACTAGTCTGCTAGATCACAAAAGAAGGAATCATCTCGTACAGAAACCTTCGGTAGTGACCTAAGGAGGCTAAGCCTCCTATGTCTGTGTCAGGCCAGCGAGGGAGACTCTACCCCAAGCCAGACGAACACAGACTCGGACTAAAAACTCTGTTGTTCTGTCCCACTCTGAAACCAGACTTACTGGAACAGGAAGGTACAGTAACACCCCAGTATAGTTTTATCGAAAGTTAATTCAGATAAACCACTTAGGGATAAGCCCAAGGCTTAAACAGAGGGAAAGGGATTGCATACTTTCTCCGAAGAAAAGAAAGCAACCGGGGAGTATGAGAAAGTATACTAAGGCTCCATAAGCAACTTAGCCTAGGCACCAAGAGAATCGATTACCTAAATCACCGAAACTCACTCGTATACTATCTTGGAAATATTCAACATAATCTTAAATGTATAAAAAACAGCCTAATGCTTCAATAAAATTTTAATACACTCGGAAAACCAAAATCATGCAGAAAGTACTAGGACCAAACGACTAGGCTACATGGCCTAGCGTAGGCCAGAGTTGGCGAATACTTCGCCAAAATAATACTAAAGCACAAAAGGAAACGGCTCTTGTAACAAAGATTAATCCTATTAATCACTTAAAAATTTACCAAGAGCCTACATTTATACATAAAAGAGATGGTACTCAACTTATCAGAGGCCGACGAAGTTGGAGAAGCCATGAAAAGCTGAATAAATCCAAGATTTGCGAGAAACACAGGAAAAAACACCGAGTTGTTAAGCTACGCAAAAAGGAATACAGATGGCGCCAGGATTGGCGCCAGGCACGCTTACGAAACTGGAGAAGAGGGAGCCTTGGGAGCGGCTCCCCCTTTTTCTTTCCCGTTTTCGTTTCTTGCCAATTGACCCCTCGATGTGTTATCTCTGTTTGGGGTGCAGATTGCCATGTGGCGTGTCAAGAATACGTCCTCTGATATGTCGCGATATCCCTTTCATTAGGGATATTCGCTCCAGGAGTTAGAATTCTGGGTACCTTAAGGTAAATTCTCTGGGAATATCGCCGTAGTTGTAATATACCCTAGGAAGCTACCTTATAGGAACTTCCATCAGGACGACATGGCTTGAGCCCAAAAATATATATATATATATATATATATAATACGTGCATATATATATATATATATGTATATATATGTATGTGTATATATATGTATATATGTATATGTATGTATATACAGTGATGCCTCGCAACACAAAATTAATTGGTTCCGTAAGGGCTTTCGTGAAGTTATTTTTTCATGTAGCGAGTCACCTTTTACATGTAAATAGCCTAATTCGTTCTAGACCCTAGAAAAACACCACATTAAATGATCATGAAAAGGATATTCGCCACTAAACTACTAAATATATGAAAAGCACTGTATTTTGATCATTTAATAATAAATTGATAATATTATTCTGGAAAAGAAGTGTTTAATTAGAGCAAACAGTAAAAATAAATTAACAAAAATGTTGAACCTTACCTTTGGAGTGAGGCGATGTCCGAGAGCGAAGTGTGGTGCGGTAGAGGATGAAACCGGCGGAAAACGTTTACGTACAAGTGGCAGAAAACGTAAACACTTAGCTCTACAAAACAGATTTATATATGACAGAAAACATCAACAATTAATTTTAGGAAACTCATCCATAAATGGCAGGAAATATTAACACAACTTTACTATACAGTAAACTTAAAATAAAATCTCTTTTTATTTAATTTTTTCTATTTTTTTTTTACTTTACATTTTCTATTTTCTAAATTTAATTACGCCACATATTTTCTTCATCACTGCCACTTTCGTTTCTTAGCTGGCGCTTGGTCTGCTTCTACCAAAGGCCTCCTACTAAAATATTTGTCGAAAGATGCTTGTTTCTGCCTTCCTTTTAAGATATTCCTGAGCGCACTTAACCACATGCCAGCATCGTATTTCTTGATTATTTCCATCTTCATCTCCATGGAAAAAATTATCCTCTTTCCCTTGATATCAGCGACTTTCTTGGGACCCATGGCTAATGATGTATCGTAAGTATCACACACAATAACAGTGCGTACTGTAAAATTGTTACAAAAGCAAAATCACAATCACCAAGTCAATGCGTACGATATCGTTGCCGGAACAAGAAGACATACGAACGCCGATACGTAGATGCACAATGGAATACAGTACAGTAGATGACGACCAATAGGAGAGTAGGATCTCATGGTGGTAACTAGTATAAGAGTAGGGAGATAACCAATGGGAACGCAGGAGGATGGTAGCGAGTTTATGGGCTGTGGGCACGCGAATTTTAAAATCCACCTCTGATACGGTCAGGCTCCAGCTCCGTACTGCCTTTCGTTGTCCGAAACATTTTTCGTGATCCGAGACGTAAAATTCTTCGCATCTCCTTTCGTGTAGTGAAAATTTCGTAAGTCGATTCTTTCGTAGCTTGAAGTTTGACTGTATATATATATATATATATATATATATATATATATATATATATATATATATATATATATATATATATATATATATTTATATATGTATATGTATATATATATATATATATATATATATATATATATATACATATATGTATATGTATATATATGTATATGTATATATATATATATATATATATATATATATATATATATGTATATATATGTATATATATATATATATATATATATATATATATATATATGTATATATATGTATATATATATATATATATATATATATATATATATATATGTATATATATATATATATATATACATACATATATATACATACACATATATATGCATACATATATGTATATATATATATATATATATATATATATATATATATATATATATATACACATATATGTACATATATATATATATTTATATATATATATATATATATATATATATATATATATATATGTATGTATATATATATATATATATATATATATATATATATATGTGTATATATATATATATATATATATATATATATATATATATATACATATATGTATATGTATATATATACATATATATATATATATATATATATATATATATATATATATATATATATGTATATATATATATATATGTATGTATGTACTGTGTATATATATATATATAACGGATTTTGAGCGAAGCGAAAAATCTATTTTTGGGTAAGATAGCCATGTCGTCCTGATGGAAGTTCCTTAAAGGCAGCTTCCTAGGGTATATTACAACTACGGCGATATTCCCAGAGAATTTACCTTCAGGTACCCAGAATTCTAACTCCTGGAGCGAGTATCCCTAAAAAAGACCTTAGGGATATCGTAAATATCAGTGGACGTATTCTTGACACGCCTCATAGCAATCTATACCCCGAATAGAGTTAACACTTCGTAGGGGTAAAATGGCAAGAAAACGAAAACGATAAGAAAGGGGGGAGCCGTTCATAAGGCATCCCTCCTCCCCGTTTCGAAAGCGTGCCCTGCGCCGCTCACGGCGCCATCTGTATTCCTTGTAGCGATACACGAGGTGCTACAGATACTGTATGTAGGGAGGGGTCCTACTATCCTTTTCACTCTTATTTATTTTTGAAAAGGAGCAGGGCGGGTCCATCAGGACGACATGGCTATCTTACCCAAAAATAGATTTTTCGCTTCGCTCAAAATCCGTTTTTTGGGCTCAAGCCATGTCGTCCTGATGGAAGTATACCAGAGCATTACTGTATCTGTGGATTCTCAATACGTGCCGTACTCCTCAAGAATGTTTCTTAGTCAACTCGACTGACAGACCTAAGATGTTACCGTTATACATCTTTTCACTAATCATAAGCCATGAGAGTGCTTCCTGCCCCCTACAGGGAGGAGTCCTACTAGACTCTAGAAACGAACGAAGAGTACATATACCTATGTATGAATCACTCGCCAGCCAGTACCATATAGTGGTCTCACTCTATATGAAGCGAAGTCTTACGGGACTACAGTATCCAAAAGAAAAAGTCCCGACCAGCACCCTGGTCGAAGTAAAATTAGACAAAAGGTTATATCTGCGTAGGATTAAACTTGCTGCTACCACCATCCTCAGAAAGGGGTGGAGTCCTTATTGCTAAGGAAAGTATAAACCAGTATAATCCAGGCTTTGCATTAAGGAATAGGCTATTATAGATATCCCCGATTAATATACATAGGCTAAATGCTCAAAAAACAATATGAAATCAAAAATATAGGTGAAGGAGACGCAAGGTTCCCGAGAACAAGTTTATTGAGAAACAATAAATAGACATGGTCACCATAAATATGTACATATGCTAGGTGGATGACCAACAATTTTCACAAGTACTGTAGTGCATGGATGAATGATTATCTGAAAGAAAACATATGTGTCACTTACACATACCCCGGTATCAAACTTAACGTCCATGTTACTACTTCGCTGACAATAGCGTTGGCAAACGCTTGGCACACCTGTCTGTACTTGTGTTACCATCACCATAACGTTGGAACAGTCACTGTGGGCTCTGAGAGCCTACACTACCAGTTATATCAACATATATAACTAACTATTCACCCAAGAATCCAAGTCCCAAATGATTCCGCTGTTCCTCGCAGAGTTAAACAGCAGGGTTAACGACGCAACCAACTGCTACCACAGACCTCTTTAGCTGCTCCACTTGCTTAGCATAGTGGCGAAAGAATACCCTGGAAGACTTCCAGCCAGTGTATGAACGAAGGTGTTCAAAATCCATAAAGTTAAAGAAGTTTAATGATGAAGCAACTTTCCTCGGATCATGACCTGCGGGTGAACTGTCAGGATCCGCTCTGCGAATAAAATATGTAATTTTCGCCCTAAGTTGATTTAAAGATAAATTCGAGCCCGATGTTTCTCCTCTGAATAGTTGGCCCCCATGGAAGTCTGAAGTTCTACGAAGATAGACCTTAAGGCATTCTACGGGACATAGAGATGCATCTTCTTTCAGAGGGCAGATTCTCCAGGGACCCCACCTGTTGGTGGGCAACTCGTTCTTAGCGAGAAACGTAGGGTCCGGAAACAGGTTCAGTTCTCCCCCATCCAGGAACTGAACTCGGCCCTCCTCTCTCGAGAGGGCCACAATCTCACTAACTCTGGCCCCAGAAGCAAGGGCAAAAAGGAAGATCACTTTTTGAGTCAGGTCCTTCAACGCACATTCCTCATTATCTAGTAATGAGGCAAAATGAAGGACTTTGTCTAATGACCATGAAATAGGCTTTGGAGGAGCTGATGGTCTAAGCCTAGCACAGGCCTTTGGGATCTTATTAAACATCTCGTTAGCGAGGTCTACCTGGAAGGCATATAGAATGGGTCTTGTTAGAGCTGACTTACATGTAGAAATTGTATTCGCCGCCAGCCCCTGTCCGTGGAGGTGAATGAAGAAGGATAGGCAGAACTCCGTAGAGATCTCGTGCGGGTTCTTATCTTTGACAAAGGCTACCCATTTCTTCCATGCAGATTCGTACTGCCTCCTAGTAGACTTACACTTGTATTCTTCCAGGAAGTCGATACTATCTTTCGAGATTCCGAACCGTTTCTTCACCGCTAGGGAGAGAAAATCATGAGCTGCAGGGTTCGGGTTTTCTGTAATGAAGCGAAGACAGTCGACTTCTGGACTTGCTGGGACAGAACTGGGTCCGGGAGTGGTAGAAACCTCAGTCGTAGTTCCAGAGCCAGAGGGAACCATACACTGTTCGGCCACTTGTGGGCCACTATTGCTGCTACTCCCTTGAAGGATCTCAGTTTGTTGAGGACCCTCAACATCAGATTGTGAGGGGGAAACAGGTAGATCCTGGACCATCTGTTCCAATCGAGGGACATCGCATCTATTGCTTCTGCCGAGGGGTCCACATATGGGGACACATATTTCGGCAGCTTCTTGTTGTCCTTCGTCGCGAAGAGGTCTATCTGCAGTTCTGGGACTTGTCTCAAGATGAAAGAGAATGATCCTGCGTCTAGGGACCATTCTGTCTCTATCGGTGTTACCCTGGATAGAGCGTCCGCGGTCACATTCCGGACTCCTTGAAGGTGAACTGCTGACAGGTGCCACTTCTTCTTCTCCGCCAGTCGGAATATGGCTAACATTACCTGGTTGAGAGGTGGGGATCTCGATCCCCGCCGATTCAGACATTTCACAACCACCTCGCTGTCCAGTACCAACCTTACGTGGATCGAGTGACGTGGGGATACTTTCTTCAGGGTAAGAAGTACTGCCATAGCTTCTAGAAAGTTTATGTGAAAGGTCCCAAATAGCTTGGACCAGATTCCTTGCACTTTTTTCCGATGGGAGTGACCCCCCCACCCTACCTTTGAGGCGTCTGTGTGGATTGTCACTGACGGGGGGGGTGGCTGAAGAGGTAGAGACCTCTTTAGACGACTGGCTTGAGACCACGGTCTGAGAAGAGAACGTAGTCGAAGTGGGACCGGTCTCTTCAAGTCCCTTCGCTCTTTCGATGCAAAGGTTCTCCATACTCCCGCTGCATCTTTTAGCTGTGCTCTTAGCACTGGGTCTGTTACTGATGCAAACTGAAGAGAGCCCAAAACCCTCTCTTGTTCGCGTCTTGATATCCTCTCGGAACCTAGAAGTCTCCTGACAGACCCTGCTATTTCCTTCCTCTTTGACATCGGGATGGAAAGACGGTGTGACACTAAATCCCAGTGAATTCCCAACCACTGGAACCTCTGAGCTGGAGAAAGACGAGACTTCTTTCTGTTGATCATGAAGCCTAGATATTCCAGGAACTGAATCACTTGTAGGGAAGCTTGCAAGCATTCTGCTCTGGATGCTGCCCACACCAACCAATCGTCCAGGTAGGCTACTACCTGGAACCCTTTTAGGCGTAACTGTTTGAGAGCTGCGCTCGCAAGCTTCGTAAAGATCCTTGGGGCTATGTTTAGTCCGAAGGGCATCGCCCTGAAAGCGTAAAGTTTTTGTTGTAGCTTGAATCCTAGGTAGGGGGAGAGACGACGACTTATTGGAACGTGCCAATATGCGTCTGACAAGTCGATGGAGACGGTATATGCCCTCTTGGGCAGTAAGGCCCTTATGTGTTGTAACGTTAACATCTTGAACTTGTGGTTCACTATGAACTTGTTGAGTGGTGACAAGTCCAGAATGACTCTGAGTTTCCCCGAGTCTTTCTTGGGAACACAAAACAGCCTCCCTTGGAACTTGATGGACTTTACCCTCCTGATCACCTTTTTCTCCAACAGATCTTGGGTGTACTCCTCCAAAACGGGGGTGGAGTGTTGGAAAAATTGAGGGCACTGGGGCGGAGTACTGTACCAACTCCAACCCAGTCCATTTTTGAGAAGGCTGTGGGCCCAGGGATCGAAGGTCCAGCGATCCCGGAAATACTGAAGTCTCCCACCTACCGGCGACACTTCACTTTGACTGTCCTGCAGTCTTGCCTCCCTGGCCGCGACCACCTCTGAATCCTCGTCCCCTAGAGGGGCGTCTTGATGACCCTCTAGCTGCTCCTCTGGGCCTTGCACGAAACGTGGTCGACTGTCCCTCGAACACGGGATTGAATGCCGGGGAAGCTGATGACATGGCTTGGGGAACCCATTGGAAGGTGGTCGGGGTCTGGGCTACCAGTTGTGGAACCGGAGGCAAAGCTGGCTGTTGCTGCTGTTGTTTTTGCTGTTTGAAGGACTTGGCTGGACGGGAGGAAAACCTTGACTTCTTCGCCTTTCCTTTCGGCTGAGGGCCCTCATCCGGAGAAGACTTCCTCTTAAGGGACAGGCCCCACTTCAGGAGAAGATTGCGGTTCTCAGTGGCTGCCTTGTCCACGATCTCTTTGACCACGTCCTTGGGAAAGAGATCTTTACCCCAGATGTTGGATGAAATTAGCCTCTTGGGTTCGTGCCTCACTGTGGCCGAGGCGAACACAAACTCCCTACAGGCCCTCCTTGCTTTAACAAAGCAATAGAGGTCCTTGGTTACTGTGGCCAGATGGATTTTGGCCATAACCATGAACATCTCTGGCATCTTGGGGTCGCTAGCCATCGTCTCCATGTTGGTCTGGAGAGACATCGAGGCTGCCAGGCGCTCCTTTGTGTCCAATTCCCTCCGTAGAAGGAATTCCGACAACTTGGGAAGGTTTTCGCCGAACTGCTGTCCTGCAATGTCGGCGTCCAACTTCCCAACCGAGAAAGTAAGGTGCACCTCCTTCCAGTCCTTATTATCCATTGGCAATGCCAGCGATAGAGGTTTACATTCCTCCAAAGACGGGCACGGCTTGCCAGCTTCAACCGCCTTGATGACGGCCGCAAACCCCTTTTGCATAAAGGGGAAGGCCCTAGCCGGGGAGGATACAAAGGAGGGGTGCTTCTTACTCAAGGCGGCAACCTTTGAGTTTGAGAACCCCCTCTCCTTTAAAGCAGCTGTCAAAGTGGCTTGAGCCTTGGAGTGATCCAGGATAATCACCTCCTTTGGTTCCGTCTCCTCCTTCGAAGCCGGCTCCTTCTTCAAACGGACATAGCAGTCCGGGTAGGCCCCTCTACTGGGCCAGAATTCCACCTCCTCAAGGGGAACTGAACCCAGTTTCTCCGACATGACGATCTTCCCAATCGTCATCGGCATGTGCTCGGCATATCTCCACGGGTTGGCATCCGAGCACAGAGGAAGGTCCTTAACGTTGAGCTTCTTTGGAGGTCCACGTGATGCTGTGATCTTCTGCATCTGGAGCTCCAAAGTAGCGGCCTTCTGATTATTCTCCCTCTGCATCTGTTGGATCATACCAACGATGGAAGAGAGAGCCTGTCCAAGCTCTGCTGGAAGAGCGGACGAGGTAGAGGGGATAGGTTCAGGGACCTGAACCGGCACGTCTGATGATACGGGAACCTCTTCCTCCACGGCAATAGGATCTCGATCCTGCTCCTCGCCCTCTGCGAGGAGATCCTGCTCCGCACGATCGGACAAGTCGGACATCTTGTCGTCCAACTGGATGTCCTGCAAGGCGTCAGCGACATCCTCCTCCACTGGAATCTGGATCAGAGGGATCTCCGGCCGAGGCTGGGGAACAACAGCATCAGGGGAAGCCTTGGGAAAAAGGTATGCCCTCATCTTCTCGTTAGGAAGATAAGGTCCAGTGGTGTTTTTCTGAAAACCCCTTACCCATACGCGAGGCCTCTCCCTCGCTGCATCTCTTGACTCCGCCGACCTAGGGGATTCAAAAGCCTCTGATAGCAGGTTAGTACATACAGCACATACCTGCGGATCCCAGTAACGATGGTCATCATTGGAGGCTGCACAAGCCGCGTGCCTCCTACACGAGGCATGTCCGCAAAAGTTCTTACTGCGGACATTGCAGAAGACACTATCACACTTCGGATGCTCCTCCTGTAAAAGAAGAAAAATTTCCATGAATATCAAGTGAATTTTAATTCACATGTAACAAATGAGTATTCAACAAGAATAAGGGAAAGACACCCACTTGTGAAACCCACACAAACACCTGTGGAAGCCCACCAGCCAAGTCACATAGTTAGTCTTTACTAGAATAACCAGAGAACGTATTTCCAAAGGAAATTAGGTGTAGCTCACACCTAAGGTAAAATATTACCATTCTGGCCAGGAATAAAAGAATTATCTTTTATCCTTGTAAGGCGACACCAGGTGATTATACCAGTAACACAAGTAAGATAGAAAAGACAGTGTTGTAACCTACTACATCATGAACTCCCTTGGTTGAATATACCACCAAGAGAGGACTGATACAGTACCTGAGGGTAGTGTGCCAGCCGGCTATTGCCGCTCAGCACCCCCCCCCCCTTGTTTTCGAAAGGTAGATCTCAAGTACACAACATCAGATCACCTTTATTGGGGAGAACTCCAGATCCCATGCCTGAACCGGCCGGCAGTGGTTGCCGGACCGTAGCCACCCGGTTTGCACTGCGTTGCCGGCCATCATTCTTAGTGGCCGGCTGACTGGGCAGTGTCGCGGGCCGGCCGGCAGCAGTAAACAAACCCTGCCGGCTGGCCCCCACACTAGGCAGCGCTCGGCTGCCGGCCCCACTTGTAGTGGCCGGCAGATGAGCAAGAGACCGGCCGGCAAAGGTATACACCCAACGCCGACCGACAGCAAGAGAACTGGAGAACACCCCTCCCCACCGACGGCCGGCCTGTAGGCCGGCAGACGGCAAGGACAACACATACTAAGACAATAGAATGAGTGCCGGGTTAAGAGACTATAAGTCTCTGGGCCCGGCACCCGAAAGAGTGCCGAAAGGAAGGGGAGACACTAAGTCAAGCTTCCTAACCGCTGCCTACTGAATCTTCAGACGGCAGCGATAGAGGGACCAAGAAAGGACCGGGCAGCACTCAAAGTAATGGTCTCTGTCGGTCGGCACACTTTGCCGGCCGACAGGAGACCACGTCAGTTCCTCATCCCAACCTAGGCTAGGCAAGGATGCAGACGACTGACACAAGGAACGGAAAAAGAGAAGGGAAGGACAGAGGGTCCTATCCAACCTTACCTTGGTTAAGGGTCATTCCCAACTAAGACAGTTCATCTCAGTTAGAGAAAGACCCGAGAGGGAGGCCGGCACTACTGGCTGCCTCCCACGAACCACGGCAAGGAAGGAATTGCCTTTCCAGAAAAGGGAACATTATCCCGAGACCGGAACGGCAATACGACAGTCTGATGAGTCACCGAGTAAAGGGATCACTACTGGAACCCAACAAGGTGGACTAAGGGGGTAACCCTTAATGCCCGAGTCAATCAGCAAGGGAGACTCTGCCCCATGCCAGACAAACCGGGCTCAGACTAAACACTGTTGTACTGTCCCCTTCTGAACCAATACAGTTGGAACGGGAAGGTACAGTACTACTCCAGCATAGATATATTTGAAGATTAATTCAAATAAACCACTAGAGTTAAGCCTAAGGCTTAAACAGAGGGAAAGGGTTTGCCCCTTCCCCGAAGAGAAGGGAGCAAACGGGGAACAGATAATATTATAATGACCTAAGACAACCTAGCCTAGGCACTAAGAGAATCGATTACCTAATTCACCGAAACTCACACCAATACTATCTTGGAAGGTACTCGAAAAGGACTTATATGTATAACGTTGCCTAACGCTTAAAGCAATAAATTCACATTTGGAAGACTAATTATCATGCAGGAAGTACATAGGCCAACAACTAGCCTACGAAGACTAGTGTTGGTAGCCTTGGCAAATTTCGCCAGGCACACTACTATCGCATCATAACAGAATTCCTAAATAAGCTAAGTAGCTAATATTTAAGCGCAAAGGGGGCTGGGAACGTCGCTCTTGCTAACAAATAAATCCTATTCTAGCGAGCGACAGCATCCATGATGCCTCCAGCAGGCAACAGCTCTTGTATCAAAGATAACTCTTTTAATTACTTTAATTTTAACCAAGAGCCTACATTTATACATAAAAGAAATAATACTCAACTTATCCGAGGCAGAAGAAGTTGGAGAAAGCATTATTAAACGAGAAAATTCCAAGATTGGGTAGTAAACAGGGAAAAACACACCGAGTCGTAGAGCTACGCAAAAAGGAATACAGATGGCGCCGTGAGCGGCGCAGGGCACGCTTTCGAAACGGGGAGGAGGGATGCCTTATGAACGGCTCCCCCCTTTCTTATCGTTTTCGTTTTCTTGCCATTTTACCCCTACGAAGTGTTAACTCTATTCGGGGTATAGATTGCTATGAGGCGTGTCAAGAATACGTCCACTGATATTTACGATATCCCTAAGGTCTTTTTTAGGGATACTCGCTCCAGGAGTTAGAATTCTGGGTACCTGAAGGTAAATTCTCTGGGAATATCGCCGTAGTTGTAATATACCCTAGGAAGCTGCCTTTAAGGAACTTCCATCAGGACGACATGGCTTGAGCCCAAAAATATATATATATATATATATATATATTATATATATCTATATATATCTATATATATATATATATATATCTATATATATATATATATATATATATGTATATATATATATATATATATATATATATATATGATTGAAATACATATGTATAAATATGTATATATATATATATATATATATATATATATATATATATGTGTGTGGGTGTGTGTGTATAAAATATATATGTATATACAGTATATGTATATATTCAAATATATATATATATATATATATATATATATATATATATATATATATATATATATATATATATATATATATATATATATATATATTGTATTATAGCCATATATATATATATATATATATATATATATATATATATACTGTATGTATATGTATATCATAAATATATATATATATATATATATATATATATATATATATATATATATATATATTTTTGGGCTCAAGCCATGGCGTCCTGATGGAAGGTTCCTGTTTGGTAGCTTCCTTGGGTATAAAACTACTAAGATATTCCCAGAGAATTTAACCACAGGTTATCACAGAATTCTAACTTCTGGAGCGAGTATCTCAAAGGTTTCCCTTTAAGACATCGTAATACAACAGGGGACACGCATGTCTGGTCGTGCCACATAGCTATCTCCACCCCGAACAGAGTTAACGCTTCGGTGTGTAAGGGCTGAGAATAGCTGGGAGCCGTTCCACAGCTAATCTCACTCGTGGCTACTACTGATACTCGAGACGTAAACAAACGGACGCCATTGCTCTAATGACGTCACGAGCGTCTTTATCCTTTGTTTAGTAGCTGCCCTACTGAGACGGATTTTCCCTTGTGTGAACTTTATCGTTTTGCATCTTCGCTATGTCGTTACCTTCAGCCTCGCCTTCTTCTGGAAAGTTGAGTACAAGGTTCCAGTATTGTTTAATTAAGCTCTGGCCGTAAAGTAAATATTATTTTGCGAAATAATTGATGTTTTGTGGCAGAGCTGTGCCTCTACCGGACCCGCCATTTTATGGCGTCGTTGTTGTTTTGCATGTCTTATTTAGTTAGCCACAACAACGCTTCCGGCTTTATATACTAATCGAATACATTAGTTTATTTAGTCTTCATAGCTAGGAACTTTTATTTCGTGTTTAGACGCTTTTTATCGGTCATCGATTGACCTCATACCAGTCGGCTACTATAGCCCCCAGGCCAGGAGCCTATATACAAGTGTTCATGCATGATTTATCAGTGATCCTAGACTAAGTTATGAAGATAGTGGCATTATTATTTTACAATACTTTTGACTAGTGATGCAAATGTTTTCGCCTTCAGGGACCATATAGGGGATAGGCTAGTCAGTGATTCTTACTAGCCTAACCTAACCTTAGGACCCCTATATGCTTCCTTCATCCCCTGCCTTGGCATTCCCTCTAATTAGCCTTGATCCCTTTTCTGAGTAAAGGGATTCATTGTCTAATAGAGTATTATTTCGCCTCTCAGTCCTCCCTAAAGGAATGAACCCCCTTTAGGATTGCGTCTGAGAGTGAGGTTAGGCTAGCCTACCTCTATGGCTAGGATAGTCTGCGACTTTCCTGCGATAGCGATACGTCTTCTTCCTTGCCTAGTTCAGGACTTTTAGCCCTGATCTAGGTCGGGTTAGGAAGGTTTCTCTGTTCCATGCTGAAACTGTACTCTTGCACCGTTTTAGCCGATCAGCCTAATCTTAGGTTAGGGAGTGTCCTCCCTTCCCTTTGTGGCCGCTCTGGTACAGAAACCCTTCCTGGGAAGACCCCTCTCTTCTCCCTCCCCACCTATCTCTTGTATAGCCTAGCCTATGCTTAGGTTAGTTTATACTCATCTGTCCCCTGTCCTACAACTCCTCCTTAGGGTGGATGAGTAGGGCTACCCGAGCTTCCTTGTGCAGTCCGCTCTGGTACATATACCTTCATAGTGTCCTATAAGGTTAGTTCCTAGTGTAGCTCTGCATAAGGGAGTCTCCCCCCCCCCCATCTTGGGTGTTCCCTAGTCCTCCCTTGGGCTACCTGCTCCCGGTCCCTAGTGACCCCTGCATATGGATGATAGAGCCTGTCTCTATCATGGGTACACCCCCTCAGGGAGGGGGAGGGATGTCTGGAACCCTGAAGGTACTTCCTGCATCCTTCCCCCCCTCCCCCTGTCTCTCTATCTATCTGGGTGCCGGTCTCTTGCCGCCTCTTATGCCGGCAATACCTGCCTCTTGGTGACTTCCCTACCCTTGCCGCCAGCCCCCCGTGTTCCGAGGGACTGCCGGCTGCCGCCGGCTACTACCGGCGGCTCTCCTACTCCTATCTAATCGTCCGCTTGCCGGTCGATCTCCGGAGTGCCGGCATATACTGCCGGCAACCCGATACTACCTGTACCATCCTTACCCCAGTCACCAATCCGGCATCCTCCGGCTGCCGGAGCCGCCGCTCCCTGCCGGCGTGCCGCCGTTGTGCCGGCGGCCGCCATCCTGGTATCTAACTGACTTTTGAAAATTGTCTGTTCTAATGCCAGAATCTATGCTGGAGCGAGCTCCGGCGTGCCGGCGGCTTGCCGGATACCCCGGAGGCGTCAAGAATACTTGCACCCCCTCTCTGTAGCTATCATAAGACTAAGATAGCCCTACCTGGCAAATAGATAAGCTGCTTTGCTTCTAAGATCAGTACCTAGTACTGCTCTATTAGTGATCATGCTGTCTCTTTGCATTCTTCTATTTCCAGCATGCTATGTGCATCTTAGCACGGCTGGTTGCCAGAAGCAGTTACCCTTAATGAGACCTTCTGGCTCTTATCTGGGAACCGAATGAATTCGATCCCAACCTTGTCCTTGGCTTTCCATGGAGTTCCAATATAATGGGAATCCTAGGAAACTATATCCAATGATCTCGGTCATTTGGATTATCCCAGGACCAAGCCTATGGTAACCAGCCGGGCGAGATGCATGGAGCGTGTTCTCCTTTACTGTTTCACTCTCTATGCATCACACCTTATATAAGTTAAAATTAATGATTAATATTAACTTAATTTAAGAGCCATTCCTATGACTCCCCCATACTCATTTTCTCTTTCTTCCACAGGAGGAGCAGATGAAGTGCGATTTCGCATACTGTGCCGTGAAACGCTCCCAGTTTTACGGACATACGGCGTGCAGGACTCACGCCCCTTGCTCAGACAAGAGAGGGGATTGGAAGTTCTGGAATCCACTGGATTGTACGGTCTGCCAGGCCTACCTAGTTGAGGCCTTCCATAACCCTCCCTCAGCGGAGGTTAGAGACATTGCTCGTGAGAAACTGCGCAAGTGGGTGCGTGGTTTTCAGAGGAATGCCACTGGACCGTACCTGGCCACCGAAGAACTGAGGTCCCTGCTGTTCCCTAAGGCCTCCCCTGATTCAGTGGTTCCAAAGGAAGCAATCCCCACTGTCCAAATTACGGTGGAACCTGATGTGGTCATGGCTCAGTCCATGCACGAGTGTCGCCTAGATTCCGAAGAGGATGAACAGATCTCTGACGTCTCGGAAGACACGGAGAAGACGCTTATGGCTCAAGGAGCCGAAGAGGACGAAGACAAGGTGGAATACACCGAGTCGGAGATTGGAGCTACTCCCTCGTCCATCCCTCCGCCTACTCCTACACCGACGGATGTGTCCATTCCGTCTACCTCCTCGACCCCGGATCCTTCTTCCTCTACACAAGAACTGATCCGACTGATTAGAGCTGTCATGGACGACAGACTGAAGGAGAACCAGGAGTCCATCAGGTCTATGATTGGATCCAGAGAACCGAAGAAGATCTCGGTTAAGGATCTCCCAGCTTGCTCTCATGCCAACCCGTGGAGGTATGCAGAGCATATGGTTATTGCGACCGGCAGGATCTTTGTTAGTGACAAAATCGGCACGGTCCCGTTGGAAGATGTGGAATTCTTCCCAAGCTTCGAGGCCTACCCGGACTGTTACGTCCGGCTTCGTTCTGAACCTGCCTCGAAGGAGGAGACCGAACCTAAGGAAGAGATAGTGTTCGATCTCGCAAAGGCCCAGGCTATGCTAGCCTCCGCATTTAAGAGCAGGGGCTTTACCTGCTCTAAGCTTCCTGCCTTGAGCAAGAAGCATCCTACTTATGTCGCTCCCGACACTGCGATTCTTCCATTTTTGGAAAAGGCCTTGGCTGCATGCCTTAAGGCGGCGGAAGAAGGGAAACCCTGCCCTGCACTGGAGGAGTGCAGACCCTTCTCCATCGTAACGCCCCCTGACACTAGACAATGGAAAGATGTCCAACATACTTTCGTTGTGGGTAGGCTCGATCCTGACGTTGCCGGACGTCAGTTTAATGAAGACCTCCCTAAGCTTAATGATCACCTCCTTCGCCGGGAACAAGACACGAAGGAGAGGCTTGCAGCGTCTCTTTCTCATCAAGTCCAACTTGAAGTTATGGCCTGTGACACAGCAGTACCCGATCACTACATGGTACTGGCCAAATCCCACTTACTGACGGTAATGAAGGACTTGTACCATTTCATAAAGGCTCGTAGAGCCTGTCGTGAATTCGTGTTTGTCGGTGCCACCGTGAAACACGAACCCCGGAGGCTGATTTCCTCCAACATCTGGGGAAAGCACCTGTTTCCTTCGGACCTTGTCAAGGAAATAACGGACAGAGCCGCCACGGAGAATAGGAACCTTCTCCACAAGTGGGGCATGTCCAGGAAAAGGAAAACCTCTCAGGACGATGGACCTCAGCCTAAGAGGAAACCTCAGAAACCGAAACCCCAGCAACGTCAACAAAGACGTCAGTTTCCGGGACCCGCTACCTCCCAAGTGGTTGCCCAACCACAACAGACCTTTCAATTGGTCCCCCAACCGGTGTTGTCACAGTCACCGGTCTTCACCCCTGCCTTTGAACAGCCATCCACTACCTTTCATGCCAGAGGTAGAGGCTCGTCCAGGGGTGCAAGCAGAGACGCCTCTCGTCGTCCCTCCAGAGGTAGAGGAGGAAAGGGAGCTAGCGGCCGAGGCAACAAGTCCTCGGGACACCAGAAGCAATGAAGTGCTTCCGGTGGGAGGAAGACTCCGCCAATTCCAGGATCGTTGGACCTTCGATCCTTGGGCACACAGCATCATCAAGAACGGTCTAGGCTGGAGTTGGGTGCAACCACCCCCAATCTTCCAGCGGTTCTTCCAACAATCGACCCCCATTCTGGAAGAATATGTTCTAGACCTCTTGAACAAGAAGGTGATAAGGAAGGTAAAGTCCACCAGGTTCCAAGGGAGACTGTTTTGCGTTCCCAAGAAGGACTCAGACAAGCTCAGAGTCATTCTGGACTTATCCCCCCTCAACAAGTTCATAGAGAACAACAAATTCAAGATGCTGACGCTTCAACAAATAAGGACCCTTCTGCCTCAAGGTTCCTACACGGTCTCTATAGACCTGGCGGATGCCTATTGGCACATTCCAATGAACCATCACGCTTCCTCCTACCTAGGATTTCGACTCCAAAGGAAAAGCTACGCCTTCCGGGCCATGCCATTCGGCCTCAATGTGGCCCCTCGGATCTTCACAAAGCTGGCGGATGCCATAGTACAACAGCTCCGCCTAAGAAACGTCCAGGTGATGGCCTACCTCGACGACTGGCTAGTCTGGGCTCCATCGCCCGAAGAGTGTACAAAGTCTTGCGACGAAGTTACCCAGTACCTAGAACACCTGGGATTCAAGATCAACGAGAAGAAATCTCGCCTCTCTCCAGCTCAGAAGTTTCAGTGGCTGGGAATCCACTGGAATCTTCAGTCACACCGCCTTTCCATCCCCCAGAAGAAAAGGAAGGAAATAGCAGGGTCTGTCAAGCGACTACTGAAATCCAAACGCATTTCAAGACGACAGCAGGAACGAGTTCTAGGCTCTCTACAATTCGCCTCAGTGACAAACCCAGTGCTTCGTGCACAGCTAAAGGATGCCGCGGGAGTCTGGAGACGATCGGCATCCATCGCTCGAAGAGACCTCAAGAGACGGCTTCCAAACAGACTTCGACGCCTCCTAAAGCCGTGGTCGGAAGCAATGGCCCTGAAAAGGTCCATTCCTCTCCAACACCCTCCTCCATCACTCAACATCCACACGGATGCCTCACTGGAGGGCTGGGGAGGTCACTCCCACCTGAAACAAGCTCAAGGGACCTGGTCTCCACTATTCAAGACGTTCCACATAAACATCTTGGAGGCCATGGCGGTCCTTCTTACTCTGAAGAAGCTATCCCCGCCGCCCTCGATCCACATCCGTCTAACCCTAGACAACTCGGTGGTAGTTCGTTGTCTCAATCGCCAGGGCTCAAGATCGCCCCAGATAAATCAGGTGCTTCTCCCAATCTTCCGTCTGGCGGAGAAGAAGAAGTGGCACCTGTCTGCAGTTCACCTACAAGGATTCCGCAACGTGACAGCGGATGCTCTATCTCGGACAAACCCGATAGAGTCGGAATGGTCTCTAGACGCAAGATCATTCTCCTTCATCTCTCATCAAGTCCCAGAACTTCAGATAGATCTCTTTGCAACGAGCGACAACAATCAACTTCCTCTGTACGTAGCCCCGTACGAGGACCCCAAAGCAGAAGCGGTGGACGCCATGTCACTGGACTGGAACAGATGGTCGAAGATATACCTGTTCCCTCCCACCAACCTTCTGTTGAAAGTCCTCTCCAAACTGAGAACCTTCAAAGGGACAGCGGCCCTAGTGGCTCCCAAGTGGCCCCGGAGCAACTGGTACCCCCTGGTCCTGGAGCTGCAGCCCAAGCTGATCCCTCTCCCGGGCCCAGTTCTCTCTCAACAAGTACAGAAGTCGACTGTCTTCGCTTCATCATCGAAAATCAAGGACCTTCATCTCATGATTTTCTCTCCCTTGCCGCAAAGAAGAGGTTTGGGATCTCGAAGAAAAGTCTAGACTTCCTAGAGGAATACAAGACCGAATCCACGAGACGGCAATATGAATCATCCTGGAGGAAATGGGTCTCCTTTGTTAAAGCAAAAAATCCTAAAGAAATCACCATTGATTTCTGTATGTCCTTCTTCATTCACCTTCATGGACAAGGATTAGCAGCCAATACGATTTCAACCTGCAAATCGGCTTTGACTAGACCAATTCTATATGCTTTCCAAATTGATCTGTCCAACGACATCTTTAACAAACTGCCGAAAGCATGTGCTCGCCTACGCCCAGCACCCCCTCCGAAACCGATCTCCTGGTCACTAGACAAGGTGCTCCATTTCGCCTCCAACTTGGACAACGATTCATGCCCCCTCAAGGATCTGACTCAGAAAGTTATATTTTTATTTGCTCTCGCCTCGGGAGCTCGAGTCAGCGAAATAGTGGCATTATCAAGAGAAGAGGGACACATCCTGTTTGCTGATTCAGGAGAAGTGACCCTCTCCCCTGATCCGACGTTTCTCGCCAAAAATGAATTACCCACCAAAAGATGGGGCCCTTGGAGAATATGCCCCCTGAAGGAGGATGTCTCTCTATGTCCAGTAGAGAGCCTCAAGGTCTATCTTCGCAGAACTTCAAACTTTGGTGGAGGCCAACTCTTCAAAGGAGAAACATCGGGCAGCGACCTGTCACTGAAACAATTAAGAGCGAAAATCACCTACTTCATTCGCAGAGCGGATCCGAACAGTACACCCGCTGGTCATGATCCTAGAAAAGTGGCATCTTCTCTGAACTTCTTTCAGAGCATGGACTTTGAGAGCCTTAAAAACTTTACGGGCTGGAAGTCCTCGCGAGTTTTCTTTAAACATTATGCGAAACAAGTGCACGAAATCAAACATTTTGTGGTAGCCGCAGGTAGTGTTATGAAACCTGCACCTAACTCTGCGTAGAACAGTGAGTTATTTGGGACTCTAACTCTTCGGGTGCCTATGTTGACCCTCGAGTGATTCATAGTGATGTCTAAAAACACTTAGTGCTTTTATAACTGTTCTTATCCCAGGTGAAATGTCATAGTGTTACACAAGTGCCGCATGCCTTGAGCATGATGTGTTATTTAAAGACTTGCGTTCCTCGAGAACGAGTACCTACTAATCCTGAAATTCCCTTTCAGATTCAAGAGCAAGCCTTTATTTCTATGTACATTATTATTACTGTAAATGAACTTTACTTTTGCTGTAAATTATTTAATTTCTGCATTGTGAAATAAAATTTCTATTTTATTACTTATGCGTCTCTTTCAGCTCCTACTTACTATGAAATACATACTGTCATAGTTTTATTTATTCCTCCTTTCTTATGGTCATGAAGAATTTAAGATGTCTATCCTTAAATTATATTCACCTTGTCTCAGTAAGGTTCCTACTCGAATACTTACTTCTGATAATCAGGAGATGAATCCTACACACAGTGCCCAACCACCACTGACCTACTCAGAATGTTCCTATACAAATATCAAACATTCTGCTTCATCTCTAAGCTCTTAAAAAGCTCTTCTGTCAAGATGAATAGTCCTTCAATACCACTTTGACGTCGGCATAGCCCATGGGAACTTCCTACCAATGGGGGGCAGGATACTTCGTTCCTATGGTTCTTATCTAAGATTACTTTGCTATTTTGTCAATGCCTAGGCACTTAACTCTGGGGGGAAAATCTACCACGATACATTGATTCTCTGGTACTCTTCCATCAGGGCGCCATGGCTTGAGCCCAAAAAACGGATTTTGAGCGAAGCGAAAAATCTATTTTTGGGTGAGATAGCCATGGCGTCCTGATGGACCCTCCCTACTACTTCGTCAGTTTGTTCCCACCCTACACAATTGTATCATGGTGATGGGCAGCAACTGGCGCCAGGATAAAGACGCTCGTGACGTCATTAGAGCAATGGCGTCCGTTTGTTTACGTCTCGAGTATCAGTAGTAGCCACGAGTGAGATTAGCTGTGGAACGGCTCCCAGCTATTCTCAGCCCTTACACACCGAAGCGTTAACTCTGTTCGGGGTGGAGATAGCTATGTGGCACGACCAGACATGCGTGTCCCCTGTTGTATTACGATGTCTTAAAGGGAAACCTTTGAGATACTCGCTCCAGAAGTTAGAATTCTGTGATAACCTGTGGTTAAATTCTCTGGGAATATCTTAGTAGTTTTATACCCAAGGAAGCTACCAAACAGGAACCTTCCATCAGGACGCCATGGCTATCTCACCCAAAAATAGATTTTTCGCTTCGCTCAAAATCCGTTATATATGATATACATATACATACAGTATATATATATATATATATATATATATATATATATATATATATATATATATATATATATATATATATATATATATATATATATAAACATCCTCTTTTTCATTACAGTGTGAATGTTGCTGTTTCTTTTAGTGTCAGCGTGGTATGGCGGAGCAACCTTCTCTTACAGTCTCTGCCCCTTTGACGTCGGACCACCCGTAGCTTGATGGCCTAACCCGTTTCTCCAAGTGCAGTGATCCAGCCTCCACCTTAGGGGAGTCGTCTTGTATGAATACTCCTCCGTTCGAATGTTGCCATCGCTTACTCCTTGCGAGTTCATAGGAGGGAAGACCACTTGTAGCCTACCCAGAGCTGGACTTCGGGTATGCTCCTCTTTACTGATGGCCCCACGGGGAACTCAGAAAGCTTTTTCCTGCGCCTCTCATGGGTAACCTCTCTTGGCCGGGGTTAGGTTGGCCTCTAGAGGAGTTTCATTCCCTCACTTTGGTTTTTCATCTGTGCTAGCAGTCAACGTGAGGAGTGCGAAGTCAGATGATCTTGCCAGTCTCCATCTTCTTTGCCTATGCCTGCGATAGTTTCAGACCACCTGAGCAGTAGCTGTTCAGAACTCCAAGGAGTTCTTTGGGGGAAAGTCCAGAAACAAGCTTCGGCTTCATTTCTCAGGCAACACACGATGTTGACCTTCAATTTGAGATAGGGTTCATTGAGGGGAAACAGAGAGTGTTGTCTGGAGGTACGCCTTCGGGTATTGGAGTTTTTCCCTTCTGAGGGAAAGTCCCTTGACCAGCCACTGTTCAGTAATCTTCCTGCTTACAGGGAGAGTTGTCGACACCAGCAGCAGATATTGGTCGCCTTTCCCGTCCACAGGAGGGACTTCCTTTACCTGTTTTTGTGTGTCTATCAGGGGATGCCTCCAGCAGTAATTGCCAATTGGATTCGTCCACTCTTGTCTATCACACGAATATCTTTCTTTGGGTAACCCCTTCAGGGGAAACCCAGAGAACAAGTTTCAGCTTGGTTCCCAACTTTCGATGTCAACCATTAATTTGAGCTTGATCTTGTTGAAGGGAAGCAGAGTGCGACGTGGAGGTTAGCCTCTAGGTATTGGAATTTTCCCTTACAAGGAAAAGTTTCTCCACCAGCCATAGTTCGGTAATCTTCCTTGTTGCGGGGAGAATTGCCGACAGTTGCAGCAGATGTTGGTCGTCTTTCCCATCAGCTTGAGAGACTCCATTCACCTGTTTTGTTCTGTTCTTCATGAGATTCCTTTGGCGAGAACTGGATTCGTCCATTTCCTGCTCTTCCTCTCCAGAGCCGACCTAGTCTTGTGTCTACTTATCTCACCATGCAGTCTCGTCTCTCCAGCAAAACTCGTCTTGCTAGCACACTCATCTCACCTTGCAGACGCGTCACACCTAGCTAACTCGGCTTGCCAAAAGAATTGCCCCGCCCAGCCCAGCTGCAGCCGCACATTTATTTTACGATCGGCCATGATCAGCCTTCAGCTTGCGACCGTCAACATTCGCCATGATCATCATTCAGCTTGTGACCGTCAACGTTCGCCAACTTGTGATCATCACTTGCCAGTGCCAATCGCCAACTTGCTGATCGCCGTTTTCCAGCCTGCCGATCGCCAGCTCGTTGTTCGCCATCTCGCCGACCACCAGCTCGCCGATCGCCGTTTTTCGAGCTCGCCATTTGTCAGCTCGCCGTTCGCCACCTCGTTGTTTGCCAGCTTGCCGATCGCCATTTGCCAGCTCGCTGATTTCCATTCAATAACTCATTGTTCGCCAGTTCGCCGTTCTCTGGCTCGCTGATTGCCGTTCGCTAGCTTACCAATAACTGTTCGCCTACGCCAGCTTGCAGATCGCCGTTTTGTTCGCCAGCTCGCCGATCGCCGAGATTGCTGATTGCTGTTCAACAGCTCGCCATTCACCAGGTCGCCGATCGCCATTAGCCAGCTCGCTGATCGCAATTCACCTGGTTGCTGATCGCCCATCGCTAGCTCGCCCATCGCCAGCTCGCCCATAGTCATTTGCCAGCGGCAGCAGATGTTGGTCGTCTTTCCCATCAGCTTGAGAGACTCCATTCACCTGTTTTGTTCTGTTCTTCATGAGATTCCTTTGGCGAGAACTGGATTCGTCCATTTCCTGCTCTTCCTCTCCAGAGCCGACCTAGTCTTGTGTCTACTTATCTCACCATGCAGTCTCGTCTCTCCAGCAAAACTCGTCTTGCTAGCACACTCATCTCACCTTGCAGACGCGTCACACCTAGCTAACTCGGCTTGCCAAAAGACTTGCCCCGCCCAGCCCAGCTGCAGCCGCACATTTATTTTACGATCGGCCATGATCAGCCTTCAGCTTGCGACCGTCAACATTCGCCATGATCATCATTCAGCTTGTGACCGTCAACGTTCGCCAACTTGTGATCATCACTTGCCAGTGCCAATCGCCAACTTGCTGATCGCCGTTTTCCAGCCTGCCGATCGCCAGCTCGTTGTTCGCCATCTCGCCGACCACCAGCTCGCCGATCGCCGTTTTTCGAGCTCGCCATTTGTCAGCTCGCCGTTCGCCACCTCGTTGTTTGCCAGCTTGCCGATCGCCATTTGCCAGCTCGCTGATTTCCATTCAATAACTCATTGTTCGCCAGTTCGCCGTTCTCTGGCTCGCTGATTGCCGTTCGCTAGCTTACCAATAACTGTTCGCCTACGCCAGCTTGCAGATCGCCGTTTTGTTCGCCAGCTCGCCGATCGCCGAGATTGCTGATTGCTGTTCAACAGCTCGCCATTCACCAGGTCGCCGATCGCCATTAGCCAGCTCGCTGATCGCAATTCACCTGGTTGCTGATCGCCCATCGCTAGCTCGCCCATCGCCAGCTCGCCCATAGTCATTTGCCAGTTCGTCCGGCGCCGAACTCCAGCTCGCCCATCGCCGATCTCCAGCTCGCCCATCGCCCACTCACCAATCATTACTCGCCAGTTTGTGATCATTACTTGCCAGCGTCAATCACTACCTTGCTGATCGCCAACCTAGATCACTGTTCGCCGATCACCAGCTCACCAGTCGCCATTCGCCAGCTTGCTGACTGCCGATTGCCAGCTCGTTGACCGCCGAACTCCAGCTCGTTGACCGCCGAACTCCTGCTCGCCCATCGCCGAACTCCTGCTCGCCCATCGCCAATCTCCAGCTCGCCAATCGCCAACTCAGCGATCGCCACCTCAGCGATCATCACTCGCCAGCTTATGATCATCACTTGCCAGTGTCAATCACCACCTTGCTGATCGTCAACCCAGATCGCTGTTCGCCAGCTCGCCAATCGCCGATCATCAGCTAACTAATTGCCGTTCACCAGCTCGCTGACCGCCGTTCACCAGCTCGCCTACTGCCAATCGCTGATCGCCAACTTGCCGACCATCAGCTCGCCAACACCAGCTCGTAATCATCAAGCCCTTCAGACTATAAATCCTTCTTAGCATGATCAATAATCCGTATGGATGGCGATTACGATAGTGATTAACCTGAGGTGCTACCTTGAGGCAGATACAATAGCTTACCCCAAGGGTTCGGCACACTTCGCTAACCCTAGGAAGGTCAAAAGAGGCTGACCAGCAACACGTTCGTGACTGGGACCCACAATGTCATGAACCGGTCGTTGAGTCCTTATCCTTCTCATAGAGGTGACCTATAGCTCATAAGGTTAAGGGTAGGAATACGTACCTAACGTTTACAAACTACTAATCTGTGATGCAGGCCATGTCAGTGGCGATGTGAAAGCGTTACTGACCTTCACCTCCACTTGATGCAAGAGTGACACACAGAAACACACACTGTCTCTCCATTGTCCCTGTGGTGGCTACACAATAAATATTTTATAATGCCTCGAGTTCCTTGATGGACGTGTAGCAGATGTTGAGGGCAGAGTTAACCAAGGATAAGGCTGAGATGATTGACAAAGAATGACTGGCTCGCTCTTTCTTTCACCTCCCCCCCCACTTACGGGGCAACAAGTCCTACAGTACTCTGCAAAGCTGACCCCCACTCTCTGCAGGTATAACCGTTTCCCATGTGTAACCTGGTAAAGATAGATTTATTTGCTGCGTCCCCATACCCCCTGGTGAGGTGGGATTGTGTAATGTCTCTTGTTACTTCTAAGATTCCTATGTTTCTGAGAAGGTTTTCCCTAGACTATTCATGCTGCTAGCATTACACATTCACCAAAATTGCTCAGGCTGCTAATCATACTTTGCACATCTAGTTTAGAGAGGTATAAGGATTTTTCTCAGGCACATGCGGAACACATACGGGAAAACCCTGGGTCAAAGTACAGCCAGTTGGTCCGGACTTCCACCCTCCTAAGGGGAGAGTCATCCCTAATAAATAGCGTAAGGTTTGTATGAGTGTTGGAACAAATGACAAAGTTGGAAGTAATTTGTATTTTTCCTGACATATACAAACCTGGAGCTATTTATACAAATTGGCCCGCCATCACCTATTCTCTAAGAAGTCCTGTTTGCAATAAAAGGGACCAGACAACACAGATGTGTGTGAGAGGGGTGGCCAGCTACTCTGGCTACACCTCCTTCCCCCCAGGTAGTTCCACCTCGCTTAAAGTCTTATGGCTAGTTTCAGGTTTGCCGAAAGGATAATCCGTAATAGATAGCTCCAGGCTTATACAGTATATGTTAGGAAAAATACAAATTACTTCCAAACTTGTCATAACTATGAGTATACCAGAACTTAGATTATATTTTTTATTAACTGCCGTTAATAAATCTAGTATATGATGTAGTCTTAAGGTTAGGTTTTCCATTAAAAAAATATTTGTATTTCTTAAACTATATGAATTTTTATAATCTACAAACAGTTCTATGCTTAATCAAAATTAAATGAAACCTGCAATATGTTTTTTTAATAAATATACGGAATTCCTATCCTTTCATCTCTCTCATTCATATCTACATGATGGACGTTCTATTAACTAGTTTCAGACGATAGTATTAACACTTTACTGTTTTGAATAATATAATAAATAGACCATGAGAGGATTCTGATAGAATATGAATAAAATATTATAGCGAAGCATGCACTGTTCTATATTATCCATACTCAATTGAAGAAGAAGCAACAGATGTAATAATTGAAAAATAACTGTTATAGATAGAATAAATCACTAATAGAAATAACTACATACAATATACCTTAGGGGCACATCATATGCTTTTTGGTCTTTTGCTCTATACTCTTCTACAATCAGCTTGATCAGTTCCATTCAATTTTTGTAATGTGGTGTTCTCAAGAATTATTCTTTTACACAAGCTGACCTCTACTAGCTCATTGAATAGCCAAATGATTATAGGACAAAGTGCAGAATCTAGTCTTTTTGTGTCTGTAAGGATTTCATTTTAAATTTTTTTCTAAGCTCATTTGAGATTCTGAGGACCCGTCTTGAAGAGAAAAAATCATACAGGCCATCTGTGTGTGTGTGTGTATATATATATATATATATATATATATATATATATATATATATATATATATATATATATATATATATGTATATATATATATATATATATATATATATATATATATATATATATATAAATAAATAAGTATATTATATATATGCATATATACACATTTATATATATATATATATATATATATATATATATATATATATATATATATATATATACATATATGAATAAATATATTGTATATATGTATATATACACACATTTATAATGTATATATATACATATATAAAGAAATATATTATATATATGTATATATACACACATTTATAATATATATATATATATATATATACATTTATAATATATATATATATATATATAAATAAATATATATATATATATATATATATATATATATATATATATATGTATATATACACACATTTATAATATATATACATTATATATCTATATATATATAAACATATATATACATATATTATGTATTATGAATAATAGTACCAGGGTTATATTATACATGTTTATTGCTGAGCTTTCGGAAAATCTATTTCCATCATCATAGCCTAAAATACAATACATTTTTTGGGCTCAAGCCATGGCGTCCTGATGGAAGGTTCCTTTTTGGTAGCTTCCTTGGGTATAAAACTACTAAGATATTCCCAGAGAATTTAACCACAGGTTATCACAGAATTCTAACTTCTGGAGCGAGTATCCCAAAGGTTTCCCTTTAAGACATCGTATATCAACAGGGGACGCATGTCTGAACGCGCCACATAGCTATCTACACCCCGAACAGAGTTAATGCTTCGGTGTGTAAGGGTTGAGAATAGCTGGGAGCCGTTCCATAGCTAATCTCATTCGTGGCTACTACTGATACTCGAGACGTAAACAAACGGGCGCCATTGCTCAAATGACGTCACGCCCGTCTTCATCCTTTGTTTAGTAGCTTGCCCTACTTAGACGGATTTTCCCTGTGCTTCATTTATCGATTTGCATCTACGTTATGTCGCTACCTTCAGCCTCACCATCTTCTGGAAAGTTGAGTACAAGGTTCCAGTATTGTTTAATTAAGCTCTGACCGTAAAGTAAATATTACTTTCCGAAATAATTGCTGTTTTGTGGCAGAGCTGTGCCCCTACCGGACCCGCCATTTTATGGCGTCGTTGTTGTTTTGCATGCATTATTTAGTTAGCCACAACAACGCTTCCGGCCTTATTTACTAATCGATCGCATTAGTTTATTTAGTCTTCATAGCTAGGAACTTTTATATCGTGTTTCGACGCTTTTTTCGGTCATCGATTGACCTCATACCAGTCGGCTACTATAGCCCCCAGGCCAGAGCGCCTGTATATAAGTGTTCTTGCATGATTTTATTAGTGATCCTAGGCTAAGTTATGAAGATAGTGGCATTATTTTACAATACTTTCGACCGTGATGCAAATGTTTTTTCGCCTTCAGGGACCATATAGGGGATAGGTTAGTTAGTGTCTCTTTCTAACCTAACCTACTTGTAGGACCCCTATATGCTTCCTTCATCCCCTGCCTTGGCATTCCCTCTAATTAGCCTTGATTCCCTTTCTGAGTAGAGGGATCAAGTGTCTAATGGAGTATTTATCGCCTCTCAGTCCTCCCTATGGGAATGAACCCCCCTTAGGGTTGCGTCCGAGAGTGAGGTTAGGCTAGCCCTACCTCTATGGCTAGGATTAGTCTATGACTATCCTGCGATAGCGATATGTCTTCTACCTTTCCTAGTTCAGGACTATTAGCCCTGCTCTAGGTTAGGTTAGGAAGGTTTCTCTGTTCCCTGCTGAAACTGTACCCATGCACCGTTTCAGCCGGTCTGCCTTATCTTAGGTTAGGGAGTGTCCTCCCTTTCCCTAGTGGCCGCTCTGGTACAGAAACCCTTCCTTGGAAGACTTCTCTCTACTCCCCTCCCCACCTATCTCTTGTATAGCCTAGCCTATGCTTAGGTTAGTCTATACCCATCTGTCCCCTGTCCTACAACTCCTCCTTAGGGTGGAGTAGTAGGGCTACCCGAGCTTCCATGTGCAGTTCGCTCTGGTACATATACCCTTCATAGTGTCCTATGGGGTTAGTCTCTAGATGTGTTCTGCATATGGGGGTCTCCCCTCTTTGGGTGTCCCCTAGCCCTCCCTTGGGCTACCTAGCTCCCGGTCCTCAGTGACCCCTGCTCCTGGATGATAGAGCCTGCCTCTATCATGGGTACACCCTCTCAGGGGGGGGATGTCCGGAGTCCATGACTGAACTTCCTGCATCCCTCCCCCCCTGTCTCTCTCACTATCCGGGTGCAGGTCCCTTGCCGCCTCCACTGTCGGCGATACCCGCCTCCTACCTTGGTGACTCTCCCTACCCTTATGCCGCCAGCCCCCTGTGTGCCGGGGGACTGCCGACTGCCGCCGGCTCCTACCGGTGGCTCTCCTCCCTCCTAGCTTGTCGTCCGCTCGCCGGTCGGCCGCCGGAGTGCCGGCATCTACTGCCGGCAACCCGGTTCCGCTATAAACATCCTTGTCCCAGTCACCAAGCCGGCATCCTCCGACTGCCGGAGCCGCCGCTCCCCTGCCGGCGTGCCGCCGTTGTGCCGGCGGCCGCCACCCTGGTATACCCTTGACTTAAATATTGTCTGTCTTAATGCCAGAAACTCTGCCGGAGCGACCTCCGGCATGCCGGCGGCTTGCCGGAAACCCCCGGAGGCGTCAAGAATACTTGCACCCCCTTCTTCTAGCTATCATATGATACTGATAGCCCTATACCGCAAACAGATGGGCTGTTTCCACTCTTAAGATCAATACCTTGGTACTGTTCTGTTAGTGATCATGCTGTCTCTTTGCATTCTTCTAAATTCCAGCATGCTGCGTGCATCTTAGCGCGGCTGGTTGCCGGAAGCAGTTACCTTAAAAGGAGGCCCTCTAGCCCCTAGCTTGGGACCGAATGATCTCGGTCCCAATCTTACCCTTGGTTTTTCCACGGAATTCCATTGCCCTATGGAACTCTAAGGAATACTATCCGGTGCCTTCGGTCTCTCGGATTATCCAAGGACAAAGCTTACGGTAACCAGCCGGGCGAGATGCATGGAGTATGCTCTCCTTTACTATTTCAATCTCTATGCATCACACCCTTCATTAAGTTAAAATTAATAATTAATATTAACTTAGTTTAAGAGCCATTCTTATGACTCCCCCATACTCATTTTCTCTTTCTTCCACAGGAGGAGCAGATGAAGTGTGACTTCGCCTTCTGCGCTGTGAAACGCCCGCAGTTTTACGGGCATATGGCTTGCAGGACTCACGCCCCTTGTGCCGACAAGAAAGGGGATCTGAAGTTCTGGAATCCACTGAATTGTACGGTCTGCCAGGCTCACCTAGTTGACGCCTTCCATGACCCTCCCTCAGCGGAGGTCAGAGACATTTCTCGTGAAAAGCTACGCAAGTGGGTGCGTGGCTTCCAGAAAAATGCCACCGGACCGTACCTGGCCACCGAAGAATTGAGGTCACTCCTGTTCCCTAAGGCCTCCCTTGATTCAGTGGTACCCAAAGACGTGATTCCCACTGTCCAAATTACAGTGGAACCTGATGTTGTCATGGCTCAGTCCATGCACGAGTGCCGCCTGGATTCCGAAGATGACGAACAGATGTCGGATGTCTCGGAAGACACGGAGAAGACGCTTATGGCTCAAGGAGCCGAAGATGACGAAGACAAGGTGGAATACGCCGAGTCGGAGCAAGAGGTCGCTCCTCCTTCCATCCCCGCTCCTACTCCTACACCGACGGAAGTGTCTATTCCGTCTACCTCCTCGACCCCGGATCCCTCTTCTTCCACTCAAGAAATGATCCGACTGATTAGAGCCGTCATGGACGACAGGTTGAAGGAGAATCAGGAGTTCATCAGGTCCATGATGGGACCCAGAGAACCGAAGAAGATTTCGGTTAAGGATCTCCCCGCTTGCTCACATGCCAACCCGTGGAGGTATGCTGAGCATATGGTTATCGCGACCGGCAGGATCTTCATCAGCGATAAGATCGGCACGGTCCCCTTGGAAGACGTGGAGTTCTTCCCAAACTTTGAGGCCTACCCGGACTGTTACGTCCGTCTGCGTTCTGAACCTGCCTCGAAGGAAGAGACCGAACCGAAGGAAGAGATAGTGTTCGATCTCGCAAAGGCCCAGGCTATGCTAGCCACCACATTCAAGAGTAGAGGCTTTACCTGCTCTAAGCTTCCGGCCCTGAGCAAGAAGCACCCTACTTATGTCGCACCTGAAAGTGCGGTACTTCCATTCCTGGAAAAGGCCTTAACTGCGTGCCTTAAAGCTGCGGAAGAGGGGAAAGCCTGCCCTGCACTGGAGGAGTGCAGACCCTTCTCCATAGTAACTCCCCCTGACGCTCGACACTGGAAGGATGTCCAGCATACTTTCGTCGTGGGAAAGCTAGATCCTGACGTCGCCGGACGTCAGTTTAATGAAGACCTCCCTAAGCTCAACGATCACCTCCTTCGTCGGGAACAAGATACGAAGGAGAGGCTCGCAGCATCCTTATCTCATCAAGTCCAACTTGAAATTATGGCCTGTGACACCAGAGTACCAGACCACTACATGGTACTCTCCAAATCCCACATGATGACCGTGATGAAGGACTTGTACCACTTCATAAAGGCTCGGAGAGCCTGTCGTGAATTCGTGTTTGCAGGTGCCACCGTGAAACACGAACCCCGGAGGCTGATTTCCTCCAACATCTGGGGTAAACACCTCTTTCCTTCTGACCTCGTGAAGGAAATCACCGACAGAGCCGCCACGGAGAATAGGAACCTTCTCCACAAGTGGGGCATGTCCAGGAAAAGGAAACCCTCTCAGGACGACGGACCTCAACCTAAGAGGAAATCCCAAAAACAGAAACCCCAGCAACGTCAACAAAGACGTCAGTTTCCGGGACCCGCTACCTCCCAAGTGGTTGCCCAGCCACAACAGACCTTTCAATTGGTCCCCCAACCGGTGTTGTCACAGTCACCGGTCTTCACCCCTGCTTTCGAGCAACAGTCAACTACCTTTCGTCCCAAAGGTAGAGGCTCATACAGAGGTGCAAGCAAAGACGCTTCTCGCCGTCCCTCCAGAGGCAGAGGAGGAAAGGGAGCTAGCGGCCGAGGCAGCAAGCCCTCGGGACACCAGAAGCAATGAAGTGCTTCCGGTGGGAGGAAGACTCCGCCAATTCCAGGATCGTTGGACCTTCGATCCCTGGGCACACAGCATCGTCAAGAAGGGTCTAGGCTGGAGTTGGACTCAACCACCCCCAATCTTCCAGCAATTCTTCCAACAATCAACCCCTCTTCTGGAAGAATATGTCCTAGATCTCTTGAACAAGAAGGTGATAAGGAAGGTAAAGTCCACCAGGTTCCAAGGGAGACTGTTTTGTGTCCCCAAGAAAGACTCAGACAAACTCAGAGTCATTCTGGACTTATCCCCCCTCAACAAGTTCATAGCGAACGACAAGTTCAAGATGCTGACTCTTCAACAGATAAGGACCCTTCTGCCTCGAGGTTCCTACACGGTCTCCATAGACCTGGCGGATGCCTACTGGCACGTTCCAATGAACCATCACGCTTCCTCCTACCTAGGATTTCGACTCCAAAGGAAAAGCTACGCCTTCCGGGCCATGCCCTTCGGCCTCAACGTGGCCCCTCGGATCTTCACAAAGCTGGCGGATGCCATAGTACAACAGCTCCGCCTACGAAACGTCCAGGTGATGGCCTACCTCGACGACTGGCTAGTCTGGGCTCCATCGCCCGAAGATTGTGTAAAATCTTGCAACAAAGTCACCCAGTACCTAGAACACCTGGGATTCAAGATCAACGAGAAAAAATCTCGCCTCTCTCCAGCTCAGAAGTTCCAGTGGTTGGGAATCCAATGGAACCTTCAGTCACACCGCCTTTCCATCCCCCAGAAGAAAAGGAAGGAAATAGCAGGGTCTGTCAAGCGACTGCTGAAATCCAAACGCATTTCAAGACGCCAGCAGGAACGAGTTCTAGGCTCTCTACAGTTCGCCTCAGTGACAAACACCAGTGCTTCGCGCACAGCTAAAGGATGCCGCGGGAGTCTGGAGACGTTCGGCATCCATCGCTCGAAGAGACCTCAAGAGACGGCTTCCAAACAGACTGCGACTTCTCCTAAAGCCGTGGTCAGAAGCAAAGGCCCTGAAAAGGTCCATTCCTCTCCAACACCCTCCTCCATCACTCAACATCCACACGGACGCTTCGCTGGAGGGTTGGGGAGGTCACTCCCACCAAAAACAGGCTCAAGGCACCTGGTCTCCCCTGTTCAAGACGTTCCACATAAACATCTTGGAGGCCATGGCGGTCCTTCTAACCCTGAAGAAGTTATCCCCGCCGCCCTCGATCCACATCCGTCTAACCCTAGACAACTCGGTGGTAGTTCGTTGTCTCAATCGCCAAGGCTCAAGATCGCCCCAGATAAATCAGGTGCTTCTCCCAATCTTCCGTCTGGCAGAGAAGAAGAAGTGGCACCTGTCTGCAGTTCACCTACAAGGATTCCGCAACGTGACAGCGGATGCTCTATCTCGGACAAACCCGATAGAGTCGGAATGGTCTCTAGACGCAAGATCGTTCTCCTTCATCTCTCACCAAGTCCCAGAACTTCAGATAGATCTCTTTGCAACGAGCGACAACAATCAACTTCCTCGGTATGTGGCCCTGTACGAGGACCCCAAAGCAGAAGCAGTGGATGCCATGTCACTGGATTGGAACAGATGGTCCAAGATCTACCTGTTCCCCCCCACTAACCTTCTGTTGAAAGTCCTCTCCAAACTGAGAACCTTCAAAGGGACAGCGGCCCTAGTGGCTCCCAAGTGGCCTCGGAGCAACTGGTACCCCCTGGTCCTGGAGCTGCAGCCCAAGCTGATCCCTCTCCCGGGCCCAGTTCTCTCTCAACAAGTACAGAAGTCGACTGTCTTCGCTTCATCATCGAAAATCAAGGACCTTCATCTCATGATTTTCTCTCCCTAGCCGCAAAGAAGAGGTTTGGGATCTCGAAGAAAAGTCTGGACTTCCTAGAGGAATACAAGACCGAATCCACAAGACGGCAATATGAATCATCCTGGAGGAAATGGGTCTCCTTCGTCAAGACAAAAAATCCTAAAGAAATCACGATTGATTTCTGCATGTCCTTCTTTATTCACCTTCATGGACAGGGATTAGCAGCCAATACGATATCAACCTGCAAATCGGCCTTGACCAGACCAATTCTATATGCTTTCCAAATTGATCTGTCCAGCGACATCTTCAACAAACTACCGAAAGCATGTGCTCGCCTACGCCCAGCACCCCCACCGAAACCGATCTCCTGGTCACTAGACAAGGTGCTCCATTTCGCCTCCAACTTGGACAATGATTCATGCCCTCTCAAGGATCTGACTCAGAAAGTTATATTTCTCTTTGCTCTCGCTTCAGGAGCTCGAGTCAGCGAAATAGTGGCATTATCAAGAGAAGATGGACACATCCTGTTTACCGATACAGGAGAAGTTACCCTCTCCCCTGATCCGACGTTTCTCGCCAAAAATGAATTACCCACCAAAAGATGGGGCCCTTGGAGAATATGCCCCCTGAAGGAGGATGCCTCTCTATGTCCAGTAGAGAGCCTCAAGGTCTATCTTCGCAGAACTTCAAACTTTGGTGGAGGCCAACTCTTCAAAGGAGAAACATCGGGCAGCGACCTGTCACTGAAACAATTAAGAGCGAAAATCACCTACTTCATTCGCAGAGCGGATCCTAACAGTACACCCGCTGGTCATGATCCTAGAAAAGTGGCATCATCTCTGAATTTCTTTCAGAGTATGGACTTTGAAAGCCTTAAAAACTTCACGGGTTGGAAGTCCTCGCGAGTTTTCTTTAAACATTATGCGAAACAAGTGCACGAAGTCAAACATTTTGTGGTAGCCGCAGGTAGTGTTATGAAACCTGCACCTAACTCTGCGTAGAACAGTGAGTTACTTGGGACTCTAACTCTTCGGGTGCCTATGTTGACCCTCGAGCGATTCATAGTGATGTTGAAAACACTTAGTGCTTTTATAACTGTTCTTATCCCAGGTGAAATGTCATAGTTGTCACACAAGTGCCGCATGCCCTGAGCATGATGTGTTTTATCAAAGACTTGCGTTCCTCGAGAACGAGTGCCTACTAATAAACTTGAAATTCCTTTTCAGATTCAAGAGCAAGTCTTTATTACTATGTACATTATAATTACTGTAAAAGAATTTTACTTTCTGCTGTAAATTATTTAATTTCTGCATTTGTGAAATAAAATTTCTATTTTATTACCTGTGCGTCTCAATCAGCTCCTACTTACTATGAAATACATGCCTGTCATAGTTTTATTATTCCCCCTTTTCCTTATGGTTATGAAGAAATTAAGATGCTAACTCTTAATTTATATTCACTCTGATTATGTAAGGTTCCAACACGAATACTTACTTTTAATACCCGGGAGATGAACCATCATTCTCAATACACAGTGCCCAACCACCACTGGTCTAATTTTCAGAATGTTCCTATACAAATACCAAACATTCGGCTTCATCTCCAAGTTCTTCAAGTTCTTCTATCAGGATGAATAGCCCTTCAATACCACTTTGACGTCGGCATGGCCCATGGGAACTTCACTGCCAAGGGGGGCAGGATGCTTCTTCCCTATGGTTCTTTATCAAAGATTACTATGCTGTTTTGTCAATGCCTTGGCACTTACTATTAGGGGAAAATCTACCACGATACATTGATTCTCTGGTATTCTTCCATCAGGACGCCATGGCTTGAGCCCAAAAAACGGATTTTGAGCGAAGCGAAAAATCTATTTTTGGGTGAGATAGCCATGGCGTCCTGATGGACCCTCCCTGCTACTTCGTCCAGTTTTAGATCCCACCCTGTTCTACTGTATCATGGTGATGGGCAAGCAACTGGCTTCAGGATGAAGACGGGCGTGACGTCATTTGAGCAATGGCGCCCGTTTGTTTACGTCTCGAGTATCAGTAGTAGCCACGAATGAGATTAGCTATGGAACGGCTCCCAGCTATTCTCAACCCTTACACACCGAAGCATTAACTCTGTTCGGGGTGTAGATAGCTATGTGGCGCGTTCAGACATGCGTCCCCTGTTGATATACGATGTCTTAAAGGGAAACCTTTGGGATACTCGCTCCAGAAGTTAGAATTCTGTGATAACCTGTGGTTAAATTCTCTGGGAATATCTTAGTAGTTTTATACCCAAGGAAGCTACCAAAAAGGAACCTTCCATCAGGACGCCATGGCTATCTCACCCAAAAATAGATTTTTCGCTTCGCTCAAAATCCGTTGTATAAGTTAAAACATAGTATGATAAATATTTAAAACAGAAAATTTAAAATGAACACACTAAAACTTTAGGAAATAAAAGGAAAATAACATAAAACCATAAAATCAATCTAAATACACAATAAAAGATTGATTTTATAGTTTTATGTTATTTTTATTTTATTTCATAAAGTTTTTGTGTGTTCATCTCATCTACCTAGGTCAGGGAAGATAGCCTACAAGTAGACACACTAACAGGCACAATGAAGGGGAAAGAAGGGGGTGGTAATCGGAGACTCAAAAAATGGTGAGGCGGCATGACAGGAAGTCTCAACAGCAACATAAGAACACCAATAGTGTTCCAAAGGGTCTGCCGTGATAAGGCAAAAAGGACGAGTCCTCACAACCAGGCATAGCCTACCAAAGACCGAGAGAGAAGCCTAATAATAGTTATAGCGATACAAGGAGGTCTGCTAGTCAGCATCAGAACACGGGGTAAGATGTTCCAATGGGTAACCATAAATAGACACAGGGATCAGTATCCCAAGACCTTTACCGCCTTGCAAAACATAGAGGCTAAGTGGAAAGTGAAAACAGTCACCCTAGGGCAACTGAGAACCCTATTCAACTCCCAGAAGTACCGTCAAGATCGCAGCTTCCCCGTTGTGACGAATCAACAGATGGGAGGATAGACAGCCTCACCCAACTAGTAAGGTTAGGTGAAAGAAGGTATGGTGCATAGTGAAAATTTACCAGGCATGGCCGCTGGCTAGGATAGGCTAGCCTAAGTCAGTGTTGATAAAAAACACCTGAAACACCAAGGTAGGATGGGGGGATACTATGAACATACCACACTATAAAATAATAGTATAAAACATATTCTCAGAGTAAAATGACCAAATAACTAGGCATTTCTGAACGATTTGGAACATGATGCAATGGCCCTGACTGCATGCCGGCCTCGGAACAATAAAAGCATGCAAATCGAAATAAACAGGGTATGGAGACGCGAAATTCTCCAACACATGAAAAAGGGGTATTCAACTTGGTCGATGAGGAAGAAGCTGAAGCCTCCATGATAAAAAATCACTCAAAAGCTAAGAAAAACTAGCAGAAACTCTTCAAGCAACCATCAAGATGGCAATTGCGAAGGGGAATGGATCAACAGGAAATGTGTTAGTTGTAGCACATTGAGATCAGGAGTTGTAACGGTTCTCCCGCCCCTCGTATCCTACCCTCACCTTTCCTTCGAGACAAGGTTAACTCGATTCAGGGAAGGATAACAATGGCTTGTTATTAACACATTCCTGATTTATACTCGATATCTCTCAGGATATTCGCTCCGGAGGTTAGAACTACGTTGATACCTCTTAAGGTAAAATTTCTCTGGTATATCACTCGCAGAAATATCCCAAGTAGGAGCTGCCAATGAGGAAATTCCATCAGGACGACATGGCTCGAACCCTAAAATATATAATATATATACATACATATATATATATATATATATATATATATATATATATATATATATATATATATTATATATATATAATATATATATATAATATATATTATATACATATATTATGTATATTATATATATATATATATACACATACATATACATATATACACACACACACATATATATATATATATATATATATATATATATATATATATTTATATATACTGTATATATATATATATATATATATATATATATATATATATATATATATTTATATTATATATAGATATATATATATATATATATATATATATATATATATATACATATATATATTATATATATTATATATTATATATATGTATGTATATATATATATATATATATATATATATATATATATATATATATATATGTGTGTGTGTGTGTGTGTGTGTGTGTGTGTACATATATTATATTTATATATTATATTTATATATATATATATATATATATATATATATATATATATATATATATATATATATATATATATATATATATATATATATATATACTAACAGTTTAGGAATAAGAATTTGACTAGTACTTATTTCAGAGGAATTCAAAGAACTATGTCTTAAAGATGGCAAACAGAAATTTATTTACATGTGATCTTAATCCAACAGAAGGTAAATCTAACAGGAGTGTTGACAATAGCTTGATTATATTATTTCTAAAAACTAAGGATAAGAGGGCAAAAATCAGAGAGAGCACATCTAAATTCAGACAAAAAATGTATGTCACTAATTGAAGGTCATGATGTAGATTATTTTATGAATGAAAATGTACTCTTATAGAGCCAAGTTGTTAACACTTGTCACGTAATCAGAAATAGAAATACTAATGTTGCCACATACATATTTATTGCAAACATTTCGTCATTTCAAATGTCATCATCAGAGCTACCTAAAGTAAAGATAAATGAAACAATACAATTTCAAATTAGAAATTACATAAAATAAGTAAAGAATTATTAAAAATTTCTTACAAATTGAATAAAAAAAAATCAGTCTGTTACAAAAAGGAGACAGCAAAGGTATTACAATTGAGGTCAGGCCTAAAATATTTTTTACAATTCTTTACTTATTTTATGTAATTTTTTATTTGAAATTGTTTTGTTTCTTTTATCTTTACTTTAGGTAGCACTGATGGTGACCTTTGAAATGTCGAAACGTTTGCAATAAATATATATGTGGCGACATTGGTATTTCTGTTTCTCCAGAGAATAATATTTTCTAGAAATGTCCCCCTTTCTCACAAACAGAAATATGTGGCTTACCATGTTAGCAGCTTACAGTATTTGTGTCCAGAAATTGAATTGCACATCTTGATAGAAATATTTACCGTTAATTTCGATTCATTCTTCCTGAAACAAAGTTACATTGATTTATATCTAGTGGTTGTACAGCCTTCTAGTATACAGTAATGAGCTCTTTTGGTTGTGATAGCCACAGTCTGTAGGCCTGAGTTTGCTCTTTGCTATCATTATGAGAGTTTCCAATAGTGTCTTGCATGACTGTTCTTTTAGTTAAGGATAGGAGATGCGGTTTTTGAGGTGGATCATAGGTCTACTTGAAGAGTCTTCAGCATCCATTGCATAAATCTTAATGGTCCTGGCCTAAGTTGAAAGTGACATTAGAAGCTGAGCATGTACAGTATGTATGTTTGATCTCAAGACATTGAGTTTTCCCTTGCTTCTGCCACTCATGACTAGCCCTTGAACCTTTAAACAGCTCTTTATCAACTGCAGTAACCTAAACTGAATGATCTTTTACCTTTACTGAACTCATCTAAACTGTTCATCAGATGTTTCGGCCAAAGTCAAAGTTGTAGTAGCAGCAGCAACAGCATCTCTCCTTTACTCTGCTATCATTTGGGGTATGAATTTTGCTGTAGAGAGAAATGATTTCATATTTTTGTGCACTCATACATTATCTACACTAAGTATATATTTTTCCAAGGAATGCTTTAGTGTTGTGATAGAGATTAGTATTTATGCATTATTACCATGCACCATAATAATATCAGACACATAACCTCTCTTTTCCTGGTGAAATCTATGTTAAGGCAATGAGAATAAGACTTTTGTTCCGCTCCACAGAATTTTACTAGATACCTTTATCAATTTTTCCTAGTCTTTTGACATTTCACTTTCTGATTACCAATAGATGTAGATGTATAATATTACTGTTATTAAATTGATCTGATTATAACCAGATATAAAGGAGAATTTTTTCATAAATGCTCCCTGTCACAAAATGTTGACAAATTAAGACAACTGGTAATGCAAAATTTAAAGCATTTTTTATTATGACAATAAGAGTGGAAATACCTTTCCAGAGGTACTAAGATCAACTAGAATGCCTTAAGTAATTTCTATTAACCAAGGGCTTGCAGATGTTTGTCATGCACGAGTGACATACTTACCGGTATTTTTTTTTTTATAACTATTGGTATGATGTGATTGACACCACCACATGCTACCTTGTATAAAGTCGTTGCCAAGCTTTCTTAGATCAGCACAAAAATGAGGAATAAGTTTAAATGATATTTTGGTGATCAGCAAACTTCAAGGAAATCCACTTATTGGAACAGTTGGAAAGTTAAAAAAAAAATTAAAACTTACATTTGCTTTTTTGTAACACCTAAAGACTGTAGAAAGCAGTTCTTATGCCTTATGTTTACAATATGTGTAGTGTCCAAAATCATCTGTTTAAAAGCTAGTATCTTTAAATAAATGGACAGTAAGTTCTCTGTGGATAATTATCAGAAAAGAAAATATTGGCGTTGAAACTGTAAATCAGTTAGTAAGTCCTTGATTTATCCGTTTTAGGAAGAGACTTCTGTGAAGTAGTAATGCAGTTGAAACCATCTGAACAGAGTCTTCTTTTACTACTTTTCTTCTGTCAGAGACACCAGTTATCCTTTGCCTTCTTATCAAGGCTATTGACTGAAGGTTATTATCTAGAAGAAAAAAATATGTACATTTGAGGAGGATCAAAAAGAAATATTGAAGAATTTATCTTATTGCCAACTGCTTAAATTCTCTCTGAATCCTATGTTCCCGACTTAAAGAAAGGTTGATCTTTGCCTTAGTACTGTATTTAAAAACATATACATACTTGTTGCTTTGTTTTTAAATTTTTCACTAAAAGTTTATTTGTATTGGGGCACGTAACTCTACTTCTAATTTCTGTAATATACATGCATATAGGGTATATTACTTGGCTTTATAGTTTTCTTCCTTTATTAAGTATTAATTTGTTGAAAACCATTTTCAATCCCATAGAGAAAGCAAGACTATAAGTTTAAATATTTGTACACTTTTTACCTATTTTCATATGTGTTTCATATTCACATTTTTACTCATAGCACTGCATTGTAGCTATACAATTTATACAATTTCTCTATTCTCAAAGCATTCCTTGCACATCATTAGTATTAAGTAATTAAGGTAAAAATGATTATGTTATTTCATAAAATCTGCCATGTATTAAAGATGATGGAGTTTGAGGTGTTGAATAATCATCGACATGAGTTGTTAACCACATTTGGTCTGGTTATGGGAGTGAAGGCTCCGAGTTCATTATTGGTATATTCACTTACCTCTTTTGTGCAATGAAAAATTAATATCTTGTCAAAAGAATTTTCAAGACATTAGTTTTGAAGGACTTGTACATTAGTAGAATCCATAAGAGTTACAATTTCTGTGTTAGTTGAAACTTTTAATGTTTGCTTTTATGCGTAAATCGTTTACATACAATTCAGTTTTATGAAGAAAAAAAATTGTTTCATGTACAACAAAAATATTTTGTCCCATTACTTTACATACATCAGCTTTTTATACACAAAAAAATATTATTCACATCTGTTGTTGCCAATATATAAATTTTCATGCAACTCCTACGAATACATAAGAATTTGATTATAATTTTTTTAGTACAACAAATTTATATGTAGAAACTTAATTCACAAAATCTATTACAGGTACCGAGAACGTCGTAGTAGTGGTTGTGGTTCCCCTCTATCTTGGCGCAGGAACAATGGGTCACAGCGCCGCAGAAGGGGCTACAGCAGTAATGGTGCCTCCTTCCGACGGGCACAATTGGATCGTGAAAATCTTGTCAACCATGATTCAGGGTCTGATGCTGATGGGGAGGAAGAAACAGCCCTCAACAATAATATTACTCTAACTAATAATAATCTAAACAATCATCAAGCAACGTAAGTATTTCCACCGTTGTTTGCCGTAACTTTGATGATAATAAATGTCGATGGGATAGACATTCTAATGTCCATATCCATCCAAGGCCTGAAGAAAACTTAAAAAGGGAAGAATAATAAGTTTCAATGCTATTGAAAGTTTTCAATTAAATGTAGATATTAATTCCTCTTTTAGCTTTGTATTATATTCTTAATGCCAAAAGGAATTGACAATTCAATGCCCTTACCTAGTCAGGCCTGAGGAAATGAAGAAAACAAAAAGGAACAGAAAGATTAAGTCTTAACTTGTATGGGGATAATCAACCTCCAATCTAAAGGTTTTAAAAATCCTTTCATAATATAATCGAAAGAGAGATAAAAGTATTGGAAAGTAATCTTAGTGGAAGGCGAGAATATATAATGCCTCTCTTTCATCTTCATTCTGTTATGAGGTTTTATTTTTCTATAGATTTTAAGATCTTGTATATAGTTTGGTTTTGCTACTGTAATCCATCTGCTTTTGTCATTTTCTCTACGCTATATGTATATCTATTTCAGACTTTACTATAAAAAGTTTTTATTTAAATGAATCTTACCTATTAGTCATCATGCATTAATCATCAAAGTCACCAGCTTTCCAGCCTCTCAGAAAAATATTCTTTATTGGTTTAACTCTCATCTCGTCTACTCTTGGGATGTCTAGTGACCCGAAAGTTGGTGCCATTGGTAAGTATTGATACAGGCCTATTGATACTAAGAACTTTACATAATTGTCGTTGGTCACACTGTAGACCAGCCTCTTCTGCTCCAACGTAATTCAAGTTTTTGAAAATTAGAAATCTGATGGTAGAATTTGAAGAAATTGGAAAGGAGGTGTTTGTCTGGTTTTATGATTGGCAAGTACCAAATTGTTTGTAAAACATATGGAGGAGTAAGTTAAGGGTACAGTACTACAATTGTTAGCGATAGAGCCAGATGGATATTGATATCGAACAGGAATGACAGTTGAATCATTAGTAGGTTAGTTGGTTAGTGGCATGTGGTAAGAAGGGGAAGCCCCAGCGTTTTGCCTGTTATATTGCATAGGCACTTCGGTATTTAGGCTAGAGAGTAAGGGTTAAAAATACGTGTTGAATAGTTCTCGATTTTATTCCTAGTTTCTATAAATCTAATTGGCAGCTCTGTAAGAATCAAATTTGACTCATAAGGCTGGATGTTCTCCCCCCTTTAATTAAGAATATTATTCAATTTGGTCAGGAACCCTCTTTTGTAGAACCGTTCATTTCCAAAACCCAGTATTGTCTTGTAAACCATTTGATTCCAAGAAAGAAGACCTGTTTAGCATTTCGGACCCCCATAATCCTCCTCCTGGTAGATCAAGCGCCTTTAATTATAACGTGAATGAGTATTATAAAAAAGCATATACTGTACCCTACCTGCTACAAACTACCCTGAATCTTTATAAGCCTTTTGTAGCATCTGATCGGGCTGATAACAGTCACATCATGATCTAGCTGGCAGGGTCAAAGTAGCTCCTACTGTTGAATATATCCACTGGCGGTCTGTAGCTGTTGAGTAAGCCAAAGATGTTAGGTGTTCAAAGATGGGTCAATTGCTTAGCCAAAGAGGCCAAGCTTATTTGCTGGAGCCCCTAGTCAATGTCAATAGAATATGGTCACCAAATTTATGGGAGATGATGGCTATGAGTGAGTTTATGTTGTGATATGGAGACAAAATATTATTACTTTTATATAATAGGGGTAATAAAAAAATCGAGAGATTCTGTTTTTCAGATCTAAAAGGGTCCTAAATCATCAAGAAAGATGTTATTAAAAGAGATAATATCCAGGAAGGGAGATGTAAGCATTATATTAGGACTCATAAGATTTTTCTGTATTAATGCCACCAGTTACCTGAATAAAGCTTGTTAAAGACAATTGGAATATGAGATAGAACAACTGGGCATTAGCTCAGATATAATATCCATTTTAGACTTATATTTCAGAGCCATGTACTAATGTTCAGCCCTAGGACATAGTGATTAAAGTTATAATTACTGCTTAGTGAAGTGCCAAATATATTTTGCCAAACAAAATAAAAATGCATTTGATACTAGCAATATTTTTTGCACAGTTGACATACATTTATAAAGAGTAAAACATATATTGTTTGTGAAAACTACATAGTAATTTGGAAGTGAGTTTTGATACAGAAGTAAAGAAATGTTTTCAGCTTTATGGAAGGTAAAGATAGAAAATTACTAAGCTTCCCATAATCAAGGCAAGTATGGAATATTAATAAGGTTTATAAGATTGGTTTGAGTGTGATTCATTTTAGCATTATCTATATTTATCTGTGGCCATCACATACCCATCTCCACAGGATAACTATAAGGCAACATTTATCTAATTAATGGAATTTTAATAGTTTTTATAATTTAGATACTTAGCAGTTAGTCATCTGTTTTCTTCCCTTCTCCCTATTTTTAATGATTTCAAGAGAATTTTTAAGGATGTGTACAGGTCCAAGAGGACTCCAATTATATGAAGTTTGTATTAACAGACCTGTGATAATGTTTTCCCCATGGCACCACCTATGCGATTTACTGGGCATCACTAGTGAAGGAGAGATGAGAGAAAGAGTAGGGTAGAACATTTTTTTTAGAGGTTGGGAAGACGGATGGTTCAATGATTAAAGCATAATAACTAATGTTGTTATTATTATTATTATTATTAGAATTTGTTTTTTTCTATCTGTCTGATTATTTTTGAGACTTTTAAGAATCTACTTAATTTTTGCATGAAAAAAAGTTTAGTACATTTCTTGAAATTGAGAAAAAAGCTTCAATATATGTCAGATGTTTTAAATGCAATTTTTTTCTTGCTGTAGAAGTAGTTTGTATATACCCTGCTAACTTTAATGTTTCCAAATATTTTTTCAAGTATTAACCAAAATGCCATGGCTATGTGAGAAAATTAGTAAGCGAAGGGAATTGCCCTCGCATTCATATGCTACAAGTAATGTCAAACATCAGAACTTAGCCATGGCATGCGTAGGGTTTTAGCTGTTGTACTTCCTTGTTGCAACGATGAATCAAAAGCTAAAAAGGTCAGTGTACACTGTACAGATGCACAGAATCATTCTTGATTGTGTGTCTCTGTAGGTTACTAAGCACTGACCACAGACTCTGTAATGGGTCCATGAGCAGCCATGGGCAGTTAGGTCCGCGACGTTCCATCCTGACACAGCAGAACTCCATTGGGTCTCCTCGAACTCTCAGCCCCCAGAACTCTATTCGATCTAGAGGCTCCTCTCCCAGATCTCGTCAGCCATCAGTGCATGGACAGGTAAGAAAGGTTAGTGTTGATCCTAATCAGATTTTGTACTTCTTGTTGGGAATAGATAATACTTTTGTTTTTGTTGGTGCATATGTACTGTCATATCTGAAATAAGCTATTCTACCAATTTCAAATTAATTTTTTGTTTTTGTTATACTGTATGTTTCATGGTTACTGTATTTTTGTGATTATGTAGGCATTAGTGAATTGATATATCATTACTCTTCTTTTTATGAAACAGAACTTGAAGTAATCAATAAAATGTATGCTCTTAGAAAGTCTATGATTCATACTAGTAATTACTCGATCAGATCCTAATGTATTGTGTGTAGAATCCTGATAAAGTATACCCTTTTAGTGTCATTGCTCAAATCGTTAATTAAACAGAAACTAGGAATTTTAGCAGACTAATTTTATTGATATTTCTCATGCTCAAGCTCAATAAAAATCATCTAAAACTATTATTATTATTACTATCCAAGCTACAACCCTAGTTGGAAAAGCAAGATGCTATAAGCCCAGGGGCTCCAACAGGGAAAAATAGCCCAGTGAGGAAAGGAAATAAGGATATAAATAAATGAAGAGAACAAATTAACAATAAATCGTTCTAAAAAAAGTAACAACGTCAAAACAGACATGTCACATATAAACTATAAACAACATAAAAAACAAATATGTCATAAATAAACTATAAAAAGACTCATGTCCGCCTGGTCAACAAAAGAGCATTTGCTCCAACTTTAAACTTTTGAAGTTCTACTGATTCAACTACCCGATTAGGAAGATCATTCCCCAACTTGGTAACAGCTGGAATAAAACTTCTGAGCAAATTGTATTGACACTACTCCATGAGAAGTTATTTTGTATTTTCATGACATTTTATGCCATTATAAGGTTTAGTATAATCATGCATCTAAGAGATAACTCAACAACTTCCTGAATTGACAATTTTAGGTATCTTAATATAACCTTGAATATTGTAAAGTTTCAAACATTGTAGTGAGTACAATAATGGCAATAAAAGCAAGTTGCCTATGATTGCTTCCATTTATACTCATATGACCACACTAACAAAATTTTTAGCTCTTCATGGACAGATTGATTGTGTTTAATTTTATAATGAGCAATTATGAAAATGCTATGTACTGTACTTTAAAACAAACTAATAACTTATAGTGTCATTTAGTTTGACCTCAAAAAATGCACAGACAATCACTCTGAAGGAAGAATATTAGACAATAAAAGTGTCTGACAGGTGAGTAGTGTACATGCACAGTAGGATCTAATATGTCCCAGAGGACAATACAGCTCCATTGGTTTTTCTAGCAGAATGCAAATGTTTGTTCCCAAGATGTCTCAAACAATATATGCAAAGATTGATCTATTCCTTAATGTTCTTGTTTTCATGTCATTAAATGTTCACATCATCTTGAATGAAACTTTAAACTAGGTTGCCATTCTTAGTAAAGGGGAGAAACACTAAACAGCCCTTATTCACAACTAAATGAAGGCATTAAGAGGTAGCTTATATATCAAACAAAGCTATCTGTGAATACTTTGATGAAAAAACTGCATCTGAACTTTCATTAAAACGGATAAGTTAGTTTTATCTCAAGTTATCCAACAAACTGAATCCTAATACTGATCTTGTTTATATCTGGCATGTTAATGCTGCTCATATCATATATTGAGGCTAATGACCAAAGAGCTCAACATATTGAACACCACCTCCTGAGGGATAGAGATGGTTTTTGTGATGAAGCTTAAAATGATTGGTGTATGTGCTTGGATGCTCTTATACCTGGTCCGTATATAGTTTTCATAGGGATAGGACACCAAGAATTAGCTTGGTTGTCAGTTGTGACCTACTATTCATACTCACTGGCACTGCTCACCTGACAGAAACTGACCCTCTTCTTTTTATAGAAGGATTGTCCAGATACATGTTATAGATAAATTAATTACCGTTGCACCAAAAGTTACAGGCTTTTATCAAAATACAATATTAATTTTACTTGAATTCTTAGAAAATATGATAAATGTGAATAGTAAAGAAAATAAATTAATGTAAATACCTAGTCTCATAACTCCATGAATTCCCTTTTTAACAGACTTCAGTATGTGGATCTATCAAGGATCTGGAGTATAAGCAGAATAATTTAAGCAGAGCAAAAGAAGCAGCAGCAGCAGCAGAGCAAGAGGAGGCAGATGCTGGAAGTCAAGATGAACCCGAGGTCGTTACTAAAATATGTTTCTTCTTTGAACCTAAAGGATGCTGGAAGGAGAGACACGATTTTTCATTATATATTTTTCCACCAAATCATATGTGAGTAAAGCTTATTTCTATAATCTTTGAAGTGTACCCTTTACATATGAGAGAATTTTAAGAAATTCATTACACTGATATAAATGTTAGAGAACATTGTTACAGCAATTTATAAAATTTTGAAGAAAATTTAGCTTGTGCTGGGTTCTTTTTGGGATTTTATTGTAGTAATGAATTATTGTGTATTAGAAATACTGTATTTTGAAAGCTTTTAAGTCTGAAACAGCATTTATATAGTCAATATTACTTTATAGTACAAAATAAGCTTGGTGTAGGAATAGTTTTTAGTACTGTACTATCAAAAGTTTGACTTCTACCATTGAGCATATAATAAGTCTTTCCTTTTTCATTTGTAATATGTTTAAAAATTAAGAAAACTATCATGAACTAATTGAATCTCTAATCATTTTGGCATCTTATTTTCTTGTCTTCTCATTTTTCAGATTTAGGAGATGGTGTGTATATTTGGTTACTAGGAAATGGTTTGACTCTACTGTCCTATTTTTCATCGGACTCAACTGCATCACCCTGGCCATGGAAAGGCCAAATATTCCTCCAGATTCTGGTGAAAGACAAGTGCTCATGATATTTAATTATATTTTCACCTTTGTGTTTGGTACCGAGATGTTTATAAAGGTAACCAATATACTACTTTGTTGTGTGATTGATGCAATGGCTTTTTAATTGGAGTATATTTATTTCTAAGAGCCTCCACTGATGTTCATATTGCTTTGCCCACAAAGCTGACTTAATATAGACGTTACTCCCCCAAAACTAAACATTTCCTGTTTTTTTCTGTTCAATACCCCCCAGCATTTGACATCTTGTGGTTAAAGTTAATTAAGTCAATCTCTACCTTTGTGTTATACTCAACAGATGTTTTTTCTTACCCCAGTAGGTAACTCCTATAATTAGTTTCCTAGAAAGACTTTGGAAACTATTGATTTTCTGTTTTACAAGTGTTCACCTAAAGTAACCTTACCCCAAGTCTGGTTTCTTTGATATAGTCATTAGCTAAGTGCATTAGTGAACCAAAAGCTATTTTTTTAAGGTTGGCTTTGGAGAACATAGAGGATCGTATTTTTCTTGCCTTCTGAACCTCGAATAATTTTAAGACAAAAATGTATCACATTTTATTTTCAAATTCCATATTTAGAGAGGGCTGATAAGGGCTATTGAAGTATTATTTTGCTAAAACTGACATTAATGGTAATTTTCCTATTTTGTTTTGTGAGGTTAAATTGTCAGTGTGTCTTTTGTCCAACTGCTTATCTTTTCTGGTTAAAAGATTGGTCACTGAAGGGCACAAGGAGCTATTTACTTACAAGTCAAAAGAAATATTTGAAAGTTAGAGTGTATCACATTAGAAGTGCAGTTACATTGCTGATATTGTTTATGAATCTGTCTTTGGAAAGAGTTACAGCTACAGATCCAAACTTACCAAATCGTTATTCGCTTGATATTTTCTTGTAGAATCCTGATTCTCTTATCAACATACTGTACTGGCCTTTAGCTATCATAATAGCATCTGGGGATGTTTTGATAAAAGTTACCATAATTCTCTTTTTAGTTTTATTAATTGATGAATTTAATTAGTCTTAGAGGTATATTTTAAGTTTTCTATCTTTCCTTCATGATCCGCTCCTTCAGGGTGTGCAATTCAGCAATATGGACATCAGGGGAGGTTCATAGAAATAAATTGAATTTTATAATGAAATATGTTATTTCTATGCTCACTTGATGCTTATATAGTGTACATCTCCACCTTCCTCCTGACTGATTAATGAGGTCAAGAGGATAGAAGATTAGTCTCAATACTTAACCTGAATTTGGTTGATTTTAACCACCAGATGTCACCTTGGTGGGCAAGAGTCATTGTTTCTTAAAGGGAAGAAAATGGGAAATTTTAATTTGGGGGGATAACATGAATATTGAGTCAACTTCGGAGACAAAGCAATATGAACATCAAATGAGTAAAGTACATATTTTTTATTTAAATGTAATTGCTTTGAGTATTTAATTTTAGAATTTTTATTTATAATTTTGAATTTTTTGACATTTTAATCAGCATAAGTGACCTTTTAATTTGGGATGTCATTATTTCCAAATTTGTTTGCTTCTTTCTGATGACTGATGAAAGTCTAGTATGGGTATTATCTTCCATTTTTATCAGATTACTAAAAAAAGAAATCAATTGCTCTTTGTGTGCTAGTGAAACCTCCAGATACGAAAGGTTCGGCATACGAAAAGTTCATATTACGAAACGATATATGAAGATTTTTACGCCTTGTATTACTAAAATATACTCAGGATACAAAACTAAATTTGCATGGCTGCCAAAAATTTTTTAATTTGTGAGTCGCATGTTTGCTCAACCTTGAACTCTCCACCATCGTCCTGCTCTCCTATTGATCCGCATCTTTCCCATCATGCATCTGCTGGTGTCCCTTAATCATTTTGTTTTGGCATTCGCTATCGTTCAGATTGTATTCCTGTTGGTAATTTTGATTTCTTATTTATAATTTTCGCGTTCCTTTATTCAACCCTCAATTCTATAGCCATGGGTCCAAAGATTAAGAGACTTCATCTCCTCTGGATTAAGGAAAAGGAAATAGTTGGAGACACGATCACCGAAATGGTAATCTGCCACAAGACCAGTACCATTTTCGGTGACCTCATGAATGCTCAGGCTGAAGATAACACGGGAGAAGAACATCTCAGTAGGCAGCCCCAGAGTTGAAGGCTTCACGCTCATTGTTTGAAAAATTCAGGAGACATATTGGCGTGGTTCGGTGGTGCGGCATGGGAGTCTGCCTGCTCGGAAACAGATGTGGTCGAAGCCTTTGTTAAGAAATTCAACAAGTTGACTCCAGGAAGGCTACATTCCCCAGCAAATCTTCATTTGTGACAAAACTGGACTATTTTCGAAGAAAATGCCTCATTGGACCTATATCACGGCGGAAGAGAAGAAGCTGCCTGGGCATAAGCCTATGAAGGACAGGCTTACCCTTGCAGTCTGTACCAATGCCAGTGGGGATTGTAAGGTTAAGCCCCTACTGGTGTATCATTCAGAGAGTCCTCGAGCCTTTAAGTCCCACAGAGTGCTAAAGGAGAAGCTTCCGGTGATGTGAAGGGCTATTGGGAAAGCCTAGATAACGAGACAGATTTTTGTAGAGTTTGGGTAAACCTCAGTTTTGGTCCGACTGTTAAAGATTATCTGTAAGAGAACCAACCACCTCCCTCTGCAATGTCTGCTGGTGTTGGACAACGCCCCTGTTTATCCTCTTGGCCTCGAAGATGATATCCTCCTAGAATATTCCTTTATCAAGGTTCTCTTCCTTCCACTCCTCTCCTTCAGCCCATGGACCAAGCAAGTGATTTCGAATTTCAAGAAGCTCTATACAAAATATCTCTTCGAGAGATGTTTCAAAATCATTGACAGCGCAAACATCTCCCTTCGTGAATTGTGAAAGGAGCATTTGAATATTGTAATATGCCTCAAACTCGTAGATCAAGCTTGGCAGAAGGTTTCAAGGCACATCTTGAACTCTTCGTGGAAAAAGCTGTGGCCTTATGCTGCCTCTAGCTAAAGCCGAAAAAGTTGACGATGTAGAACCTGCTCCGGAACCTGAGGATTAGTAAATCGTTTAACTCGGGAGGTCCATGGGAATTGTCGTTGATGAGGACGATATTAATGAGCTTCTCGAGGAGCACCAATAGGAGCTTTTGACAAAGGACCTGAAGGAAGGAATTGGAAGCCATGCAACTGAGCATCATTCAAGAACAGTTCTCTGGCACCGGGGAAGAGAGAGGACAGAGATACAGCAACAGTAGAAATTAATGAGATGCTATCTTCGTTTCTTAAGTTGGCAGATTTCATAGAAAAGAAACACAGGTTGTCTTTTTGCGCAGTTTAATGTCATTTGCCCGAGTACTTGAGGTACATTTTAAAAAGTAGTCAGAAACGAGCTTCCTTGAATCATTACTGTATTTTTCAAAGGGGCCATTAGTAATCCAAGTTGAAGGTCAAAGTGATCAGTAAAAACGGAGAAGTTGTAGTGAAGAAGTTGATGAAAGTTTGTAAGTGCAAAATGTAAAGTGAAAAAATAGATGAAAAAAAAATTTAAAAAAAGCAAAAAAAATGTTTATTTCAAGCTTTTTGTAAAGTTGTGTTATTTTTGCCACTTGTTAATTTGTTTTGTAAAGTTAAGTGTTAATGTTTTCTGCCATTTTTTAATGTTTTCTGCTGTTTGCTCTCCTCTGCTGCCTCTTTTGCTTTCAGACATTGCCTCACTCAAAAGGTAAGGTTCCACATTTTCATATCCGTATCGTATTATCATTTTTCTTTTATCATTGCATTATGTTCCAATATTTACTTCGTTTACAGGTATTAACAGTTAGGTTAGGTATATTGAATCATTCAAATGTATTTGACTCTATTTCATTCTGGTTTAACTTTATAGTATTAGAAAATTTAATGTAGTGTTTTCGTAGGGTTTGGAGCAAATTAGGCAATTTACATGTAAAATGCGACTCATTATACGAAAAATCATGTTATGAAAACCACTCCGGAACGAATGAATTTCGTATCTTGAGGTATTACTGTATTATGGTGAAAAAACCTCCGGTTGGCAAGTACAGTTAAGCATAGCTTATCTCTAATTGTAGTCTAGAGGTTAGTCATCATCTGATGTCTTTAAAAATTTCCCATATCATTACATTGATCTTTCATTGGCTAATATTGTAGTCTTTTGCCTGCTTTTAGAAAACAATCTTCTATTAAAGTAAAATCATTAAAGTTCCAATGTGGGTTTTAATGTGGAAATAAAAATACATTTTTATAATGATCAAATATTAAATATGATTAAGATAAAATTATATTAATTTTTTTTTCACAAACCCATTATTTTAACATAGCATGTTTGTATGTAAAATTCAAATTCCAGATACATCAGCCCAATTATATAAGAAAAAGAATGTTTTTGCTCTGTTAGATAGTTAGACGAATGATTGTGTTTTTTAGTCTGAAATAGCTATGGTCAAGTTGTGGGATTGTGAGGATATATTGATGTAGGTAAGAATTTTTTTTTTGCAAAAACCTTTTATCAAGAGTACAAGTTTTGGTTATCACATGCCCATAGTTTAACATAGCCAAAAAAAACAATTTAGACATAAAGATACACTGAGCTGCTGATCCTTTGGAAGGTAAGAAAGACCAGACCTGAAGCTAAAAGGGAGCTCATAGGGAAAGATGTTTTTAACCCAAGGTTCCAAGGGAAGCATCGAGTCATTTGAATAAAAAGAAAATGTAATGATAAGTATATGAAATCAAACAATAGGTGTCAACTTCTTGAAGGATAGTCAAGTAACGACTAAAGACTAAATTACAGTAGAAGGAATGGAATGTTCTGAAGCATTAGCCCACAGAGAGGAATTATTAGGTTTAAGGGTGAAGTGAAGGTCATACTTACAGGATCCCTAAAAGAATATGAGAATTATTTGGAGGCAGCAGTTAGGGCTCACTCTCCAACCTTTCTGAGTAAGCCTTCAACTGAGCTAGATTGTAGATAGTAGGTTGGCCAAAGCACCAGCCACTCATTGAGATACTACCACTAGAGAGTTATTGGGTCCTTTGACTGGCCAGACAGTACTGCATTTGATCCCTCTCTCTCTCTCTCTCTCTCTCTCTCTCTCTCTCTCTCTCTCTCTCTCTCTCTCTCTCTCTCTCTCTCTCTCTCTCGTTACAGCTCATTTCATCTTTGCTGACACATACACAGACTAGTCTTGCCTATTTTACACATTCTCCTTTTTCCTCTTACACTTGATAACACAGAAATTACCAAACAATTCTTCTCTCTCAGGAGGTTAACTACTGCACTGTAATTGTTCATTGGCTACTTTCCTCTTGGTAAGGGTAGAAGAGACTCTTTAGCTATGGTAAGCAGCTCTTCTAGGAGAAGGACACTCCAAAATCAAACCATTGTTCTCAAGTCTTGGGTTGTGCCATAACCTCTGTATCATGGTCTTCCAGTGTCGTGGGTTAGAGATCTCTTGCTTGAGGGTACACTCGGGCACATTATTCTATCTTATTTCTCTTCTTGTTATTTTGAAGTTTTTATCTTCTTGTTATTTTGAAATTTTTGTAGTTTATATATGAAAGATTTATTTTAATGATATTCTTAAATTTCTCTTGTAGTTCATTTCCTTATTTCCTTTCCTCTCTGGGCCATTTTCCCTGTTGGAGCCCTGGGGCTTATAGCCTCCTTCTTTTCCAACTAGGGTTGTAGCTTAGCAATTAATTATAATAGTAATAAAATAATACAAATATTACCTCTTTCTGTGTTAGTAAGTACTGTACTTAACCTGGATTTAGCATATATCCAAGTATTCATAATGTTATACCTCAAATCATCTAATGAAATTTATTAAATTGCTGAAATTTCTTAGTCTATATTGACTCCCTAACATTCCCTTAAATCTCCATCCTACTGTATGTACAGGCTCATTTTTAATTTACAAGAGTGGTCTCTTTGACCAAGGTAATGAAAAATGACACCTCCTGATTTAAAACAGTAGAAGCAAAATTACTTGAGATGACACCATGTAAAGTAGAAGTGTCCTGCCTTTAGCTGAAAGAAAAAGTTCTAAAAAAATTCCTTGGTAATTTAAGTTAAGTAACAAAGTGAAATGTCATAGATGACATTGTTCAACATACATTGAACTAGAGAGAAGGTACCGAGGATGGCAGAGGCATTAGTTACAATAAGGACTCAAAAACTGCAACACCATCATCATTTCGGGTGAACAAGTAGACAAAGAAAACCTGACGTTAAATGAAAGAAAACCTCATCAGGGCACTCAAACATTTGGCGGTAAAATAAACTTGGGGGAAATAAATTCATTCTTAGAACAAAAAAGAAATTGTGGCCAAGGTAATATGATATTCAGCCTTTTCAGTCTAGGAATATAAGAAATACAATGCTACTTACCTGGCATATGTGTATTGACACATGTACCAGCAAATAATAAAATACACTATAGGAAAACATGAAAAATTACAAGAAAATATTATTTATATAATCTACCTGCACAAAGGATAAAATTCACCAATGAAAAAACAAAATTTTAATGAAATTTTTTATTTCAATATTTACATGCCAGTCATTTGTTTCTTGAAGCACCCCATCTTGTTTTGGGTATTTTCATTTGTTAGCAACAGAGCAAGACTAGAAAGGTGTGTTTTTCTTTGGTTTATGATATATTTAGGTAACAAATTAAAAGAAAAATAACCCAAGGCAAAAATAAATGAGTAGGAAAAGAGACTTGGTAATCCTGAAGGGTACAAAGGTCTGGTAATTGAAGAAGTTATTTACTCATCAGCATGCACACAAAACATGATTCAGGGTGTTACCTGCACTAACATTTTTGAGCCAGCAGATCATCTTTACCTTCTATAATTGATTTAACATTTCTTGGATTCAAACTTTCAATTTAATAGACTATATATAAGTTGGTGGGTTTGTGATGAAAAGTATTTAGATTACTTAATTTTGTTCAATGAATTATATAAAAAACTGTTCCTTTTTATGTTCTCGAAGGATAATTATGCCATGTAGCAAGTATTGTTTTTATGAAACAGTGAAAGTTTTCTTCCTTATAATTATGATATATCAATTTTTTCTTTTTACATGAATTGAATTGTATTTTCCCCCATCAGGTCATCGCTCAAAGCCTGCTGTATGGAGAAGGAGCGTATTTTAGTTCTGGTTGGAATATTATGGATGGTTCATTAGTTCTTATATCTTTCATTGACGTACTCATGTCATTACTTGCAACCACTTCACCTCGTATCTTTGGAATCCTTCGAGTATTTCGGCTACTTAGAGCCCTGAGGCCTCTTAGGTAAGGAAATATTATTAGTTTGATTATATAATCTATTGATGAGGTACAGTTAATTGTGAAGAGTATGAAGGTGATTTTTAAGGCTTTTGTAGAGAATGTTTCAGTTGTGTGTCTTGAATCAGTGTTCCTTAAGCATGCTTTCTAAGATCTTCTATTTTAATGAATCATCAGTGAGATTAATGTTGTTAATTCAGCCAACAAGAAAAAAAGATTACACCGAACAAGCCCCCTCAATTGTAGCCCAGGTCTCTCTCAAGGTAGTAGCCCAAGGCAGTCTTTCTTCATTATTGCTCTGTTGCGTACATTTTCAGCCATATCTTGTGGGTTTTGAAGTCTGGATAACACCAATTATATTTTTCAAATCTCTTAATATTCATAACTTTTGATTCTTGTTCATCTACATGGATCAAAGATTTTTCATGTGTTTCTTACCATAGAAGTTTGTATGTAATGGTTAATCTTTATGATCAGTGTGTAGGCATAAATAAGTCAAGAGATGTCCTCTTATCTTACATAGAGAACTAGAAGATACAAATTTTCCAGAATGATTACAGTATTGCATATGCAATACCCCTTTCTATAATGTATAATAAATTTCAAGGCCATAAATATTACAGTAAAGCTCATGGCACAGTTCTCTGCAGTCAACAACATACCCTTCATGATAATTTTAGAAATTTAGATTTTTTTGTGGGACTATTCGAATTCTTAAAATGTTCATAAAAGTTTTTTAATTTTATAGTGTTACTGTATAATATTATATCATATCCTTGATAATATTATAATTTTTTGTACCATCATTTATTAGATGGAGGAGTTTAGGTTTACAAATTTATTTTCTCATTGATTGGTAATCAGTGGGATCACAACCTACTTTTATTCTTGATTATTGAAGACGTTTAAGAGAGTTATAATTTAATGACTATTATACTGACAGTACTCTTGTTTATAACACTTTTATTTGCGGTTACCATCTGTTTCAACTAAACTTGAAGTGGAGGGGAATTTTTGTTGTAAGAGTTCCTATCCGTAGGTTCCACCCACAATGTAGCAAATGTTTTTCTGTTATATATTATATAATTCAGAATATAGAGTATTTTCTGCTATCAGTTGGGATGGTAGTTCTTGTGACCTATCTGTAGATTGAATTTCAGTGATAAGTTTCAGTGAAGATTATCCATTTCATCTGAATATCCAATTCTAGAATCTTCATTGGCTGTCTATCATAATATCACTTAAATGATAAAAATCTGTATTTAAGAAGTTAGTCTTTCATTCTCTCCAACAGTAAAGCTTTGAAAGACCACTTTTTTAGAATATTTGGAATAGTAAGAATATACATACATTATCATGACAAGACTGTTAGCTTATGCAATATTTTGTGGCTAATAAGCAAACGCCAACTTTACCTGGAGGTGAGTTTACCTAGGATGAAGTACCACAGACTCCAGTTGCCCATCCTTAAGAAGACAACTTGCTAAATAAATCACCCTTATGCTCTGGAAAGCAGACTTTTGCTACTGCCTCTCGTATGACTAGCTAATTTTTGTCCACCAGAGATGAGAGTCAAAATTGTCTTGGTAAGGAAGAATATTTTTTATTCCATTTCCACTAGACCCGTTAGTTCTGAAGGTCATGGGATCAAACAAATGACTGAGATGATAGCTCCTGCCTTCACTCTAGTCACTCCTGACTATGTACCTTTATCCTTTCAAAACTGTTTGTGAGTAATTTATCACCCCTTATTTCATATCAAGTATTACCAGTTTTTGATGACTCGGACTTCCTAGTCACTTGATCCATCTTTTTCTGACTTTGTATTTAAATCAGTCTGTGGAGACGGAGGCTGATGCACACTCCGAGATTTCTATGTCACCTTAAGTTTCATGCTGCCCATGCTACAGTGCAAACTCAGTCATCTCTTCTAAATCCCCTAGTTGTGACGCACAGGGAAGTGTCATCTAGTTTTACCTTTACATATTGCTTCAAATGAAGCCTCATTCTTCACTTCTGAAGCTACTTGTGTTACTTTCTGTATTCTCAGCTTAATACCTAAGGCTTCCAAGGCTCCTGTATCCTCGGGCATTATGCCTCAGATGACTAGAGTTTTAATTGATACTAAAACAACTGTTTTTATATGAGCAATGTGCCTTAATTTAATCTGGAAAACCGATGCACATGCATTCAGAGTATCTGCTAAATCTTTTGTTAATTAAAAAAAAAAAGAGATTTCAGAGGAATAGAATTATAGAATGGTCGGGTTGATAATTCCTTTAGAAAAGAAAGTTTGATTCATCATGTGAAAGCACTGTTAAAAGATCATTAACTCAGTTTCTCTTGTAAAGCACAATTAATGGTTTTGGCTCGTGTAGTGGATTCTTACAAAGATCTGAATTTACTAGGGTAAAGTTACCTTGCCTACTAAAATGTTTGTTAATCATAGTGACAGCTTACAGAGATTTTTTTTTTTTTTTGCAGAGTCACATAGAACTTTTAACTGGATCTTTTAGCTTATTTGCAAAGACTTCAAGATGACTCATTCATACAGGACAGATTGTATATCATTTCACTCCTGGTGATAGCAGTTCCACATTGGGACTGGCAGCCTTTAGCCCGAGTCCCCCTCAATGGGTGGTGCATGTTGGATTGAGTTTCTGGCAAGTGGGTTGGCGTGGCACCTGTCTTTGGCATCTGCATGGGCAAATGCATTGCATTTTTAATGGAGCCTCACAGCACATCCTTGAAAATGGATGGGACTAGAAAAGTAGCCAAAACATTATCTACCCCTCACTTGATCCAAATATCTAGCTGAAGACATTCAAATAACCATCCATGCTGTTCAAAAGAATACTCGCCAATTGATTGGCTTGCTACTATTGAACTTGATGATGGTAGGCTGTAGTAAATAAACAGGCCTTCACATATTCTTGGTAGATCAAGTATCAGAGTTTTCCAGAAAAAAAAACACCTGAGGCTGACCAACAAGATCCAAGTACATTATTTAAACCTGTTTGTACAGTATTGCAACTCTCCTCTGTTAGTGAGACTTGGACCTTATATTGATGCCATTTTAAGCAACTGGAACATTCATATTTCTTGTTTGTAGAAATTCTCGACTTCACCTGGAAATCTCGGATTCCACACACAGACTCTGGAACAAACAAGAGGCACAAGCATGGTAACTCCACTCTCCAAATGCTTACTAAATTGCCTCGATCCCAGGATCCAAATGCTTGATGAACGGCTTCCAAAGCAAGTTTTATTGAAAAAAATGTCAACAAAAGACCCAATGACACCAAGAAGAGGTACAAAGACCAAACCAAGCTTCCTGGCTAGAACAGTGGTAGTGTGCTGGCTTTGCATTCACATGGTCTGTAGGTAGAGTTCTGCCCAGACCTGTGACCCCAACCACAGTGGGTAGTTGGGCTTGCCAGGCTGATGGTCTGATTAAATTCAGATTTCCACCAAAAATGCAGTATTTACATAACTGACAAGATGTATCCATGGCCCTAGATCTTCATCTGATCTTTCCAACATGTGGCAAGGTATGCAGGTTCAAAATTGACCAGATGAGTCGTAATAATTTACAAAGTGAGAGCTGTGGACCCTTACCTGAGACCTCATTATGATGGTGCATTCATCATCTATCATCTACTGAAGAACGTAAAATGTTGCCATTAGTTATGCAGGATTGCCAAAGGAAAGTTAGTGACACTACCTTGGCTGGAGGCTCTTCTGAGTTGATTTATTCTTCCTTTGAAGTTTTTTTTTTAAGAGAAGGGATCACTTTTGTTTGTATGTCAGTAATTTTGTATGAAAGCTCAGGATAGGTGTTTGATTGCTACTCATTTATTGGGACCAGTTTTATATTTAAAACCCCAAGAAGTGCTGTATAGGTTAGAAATTAAGAATATCATTCTGTTTTGTCAAGTCATTCTGGAAAAAAATTTAACATCTTATTATACTACCTGAGCAAGTTTCAGAAACTCTTATCCACAGAGTGGGCTGTAAATCCTCTGGTTTATGAGGATTTCTTTTAAATTTAGGAAAGGTTGAACACCAATAAGTTTGCAACCTCTCTATCAGTTTTGTTTCATGATCCAAGGTCCCCTAGCTTCGTCAGTGAAGGCCTTGTTACAAATTTATTTAATCTAGTCCTGTACACATTTCCTACATATGCCAAGATTCGACCAGAAGGAAAATTTAGGTCATCATCCAGTGCCAGAATGACTCTCTGTTCTTTATTTGTTACAATAAAGGGTTGTGGTAGCCTATTTGGCAATCTTTTGGACCAATGTTTGAGACTGCCCACGCTTGATAGTTTTTTGTAGGTCCTACAACCTCACCATCCTTGTGAGTTAATGATGGGCAAGTTAGGGAAGCCTATAAGTCTACCACCTGAGTTGTCAGCAGCCATTGCCTAGCCCTCCCTGGTCCTAGCTTGGATGGAGAGGTGGGTTGGGCACTGGTCATATGTGTATAATTTATGTTCATTATCAAGGAAAATATGGTGCCATGGCATGGTCACTGTCCTTTGCTTTTGCGATTCTTGAGTGACCTTTAAACCTTTAGAAGGAGTGGCTCACATGCTTGATGATTCTTCTAGTTCATGTTCCAGAATGGTTACCTTCCTGGAAAGAAATAGTGTGTTGAGTTCGTCATATAAAGGCCACATGCTTCATCTAAACATTTGGAGACCACCATCTTCTAAGAGCCAAATGTTTTCCAAGGCGCCTAGATTGTCAACAGCGGCTTATCAATGTAATTTTACTAGTACAGTAGTTTGTATCAACATCAAGGGAATTATTGAATTGATTGGTACAAATCGTGAGGTGTTTCAACAACCAGAACTAATTTGGATAATATTATTAAATATAAGATTTTCACTTCACGAAAGGAAGATTTTAGTTGCAGCTATCAAAGACATTAGGTCTGTTTTCCTTTGTTCTTCATTACTGTATACCAAATCAGATATATACAATAATCTAGAAATAAGGATGTTATTAGGTCTTTTATTATTGAAAACCCTCAAAGTCTAATAAGATGTCACTTTTGGGTGATCATCTGGAGGGAAAGAAGCACAAGGTATACTAGGATTGACTTTGTTCGGATCCATTCTCGGCTAAATCAAATGGGTGACTAACCGTATGTAAGAAGAAGACAGAATATAGGCCTGCCAATTAGGTTATTAAATCAAGTACTTGCCTTATAAACCAAAAAAAGTAGGATTTTCTGACTTATGGTCCATAGAGATTTCACCGTCATATGATCTTAGTTGCTGACTTCCCAATAGTTAGAAATGCATGTTCATTGATGTCGTGTCATCACCTGAAGGTTAAAAAGGGGATACTCAGCAATATTTATCTTAGAGAAGATTTTTTATCTAATAAACAAAATGTTTGAAGTACAGTATACTGTAATTATCTCAATACTTGTATGAGATTACAGTAATAGGTCTTACTCCTGACTCCCTCCTTATCCCATCCAGTGGTCATTTATAAATGACCTGAAAATTCTTGCAATTGACAAGTAGTAATATTTAGGAGAGATACTGCCTGTCTTTAAGGAGGCCCAAGCATTAGATTTAGAAAAATATATATGTATTATTTTGTTGAGTAACTACAAAACTAGTGGCAATATAAATCTCACACAATTATTAGAATGATTAATTGTAATTTGAAAATTATTTTTGAAAGATGTTTTCTTCACCTTACTGGTACCCTTTGCACCAAGTAGCCATTTTTTTTTTTCATTTATAAAATCGGGGTCTTGCATGTTTGTTAAAAGTTTCATCACATGATTACAAACATGTATAATTTCAATTTGCTACCGGTATTAGTTAGGGATGTAAATATTAGTTGCAAGACAATGAGATATGACAGAATATATTCTCTCATGTTCCTTTCTGTAACATGAATTACCAGTAATGTGCGATGTGTATGTAACAAATGCCAAACATATAAATATTTAATGTTCAAATGATAATTTTCGATTGTTGAATGTTAATTATATTGTAATATATTCAACGTATTTCAGGGTGATCAATCGAGCACCTGGCCTCAAATTAGTTGTACAGACCCTTCTCTCATCACTTCAGCCCATCGGAAACATTGTTGTCATCTGTTGTACATTTTTTATCATCTTCGGTATTTTAGGTGTACAGGTGTGTATGAAAACTATGTTTTAAAGTTTTAATTATCTGGAGGCTTTCAGATAAAATTTATTCTAATTATGTTATTGTTTTTTTTTTATGAATTATACATATGCTATAACATACTCCATGGCATTCGCATATTGTCAACTTTTTACTTCCTTTAGTTTTGTTTTAAAATGTATTTTTTCTCCAGTAACTCCTAGATAGTTTATAATAAGATACAGTATTTGGTTAAGTATACTTCTATGTGGTTTGTAAAATCATTAAATTTTTTCTATCCTCTAGAATAGTTAGTTTTTCCTTTGTTTAAAATTATTCTCTTTTTCTCTTTACAGTTATTTAAAGGTTCCTTTTTTTATTGTGAGGGACCAGATTTAACAGACATTAAGACAAAGAATGACTGCATTACAAGATACAATGAAGAAGCATGGTTGAACCGAAAATATAATTTCGATGACCTTGGGCAAGCACTCATGTCCTTATTTGTATTGTCTTCCAAAGACGGTTGGGTCAACATAATGTACACTGGCCTTGATGCTGTAGGAGTTGATATGCAGGTGAGTATTGGTTGTGCCTATGGAATTTTTCAAATAACTAAGGAATACCTTCCCATCAAAACCCTTGCTGAAAGAAATACTACTACCACTAGACCTTACTAGAGAAGTCAGGTTAGGGCAACCACGTAGACAGTCAAGAGAAGACTCTGTGGTCTTCCAAAAATTTACAAATGAAGTTAAGAGCTTTTGAACCTCATTGCTATAAAACATTTATTGGGTATGGTGTACTGTATCAGAATTGGTGCTGGCATGCCAAAATTGTCATCATCCCTGCAGTAATCAACAAGCCTAGTCTTCCATGGATTTCACCCTGAATTAGTATTAAGTTTCCTTTTACTCTTGCAGCTTTTCAGTTGGGTGGCAACTGTAGAATCATACTTTTTAATGAGAACATCAAGGCCTTAGCACTCCTCAGACTGGTCATTTAAATCACAAAGAGAATGAGGATCATAATCACTCAGAAACAGTTATCTTGAACAGTCTAGACAGTAGATGATAACAAATCCAGAGAAGACTAATTTAAATGTCTAAGGGCACTAAAATATACACAATATGGAGGAGGAATAGTTAGTCATTATGTTGTAACACAAAGACTTATTATTATTATTATTATTATTATTATTATTATTATTATTATTATTATTATTATTATTATTATTATTATTATTATTATTATTACTTGCTAAGCTACACCACTCCTAATTGGAAAAGCAGGATGCTATAAGCCCAGGGGCCCCAACAGGGAAAATAGCCCAGTGAGGAAAGGAAACAAGGAAAAATGAAATATTTTAAGAACATTAACAGCATTAAAATAAATACTTCCTATATAAACTATTAAAACTTTAGCAAAACAAGAGGAAGAGAAATTAGATAAAATAGTGTGCCCAAGTGTACCCTCAAGCAAGAGAACTCGAACCCAAGACACTGGAAGACCATGGTATGGAGGCTATGTCACAACCCAAAACTAGAGAACAATGGTTTGATTTTGGAGTATCCTTCTTCAAGAAAAGTTCCTTACTATAGCTAAAGAGTCCCTTCTACCCTTACCAAGAGAAAAGTAGTCAATGCACAATTACAGTGCAGTAGTTAACCCCTTGGGTGAAGAAGAATTGTTTAGTAATCTCATTGTTGTCAGGCATATGAGGACAGAGGAGAATCTGTAAAGAATATGCCAGACTATTCAGTGTATGTGTAGGCAAAGGGAAAGTGAACGGTAACTAGAGAGAAGGGTCCAATGTAGTACTGTCTGGCCATCCAAAGGACCCAATACCTCTCTAGGGGTAGTATCTCAACGGTTGGCTGGTACCCTGACCAACCTACTACCTATAAAGACAAAGACAGTCTGGAGCACCACAGACTTGCTTCTTGACGTTTACCACTATTCAGTTTATTGTTACTTTCTTGAAGCATAAGCCAGATGGAGGGAAAAAATGGTAGAATAATTAAATTTTTGGTGTAAATGTTGATAGGTCTGAGTTTTGAAAGGGAAGTAATATGAACATCTGGGGAGGCTCATAGAAATCATTAACTGACAAACAAGTTTTCATAACAGAGGTTATTCATTAGTTGAGGTATATGGGTACTGTACAGTACATATGTTCTGTATTACAGTCATATTCAAACATTTTCCTTAAGCATTATTCTATAATATATTTTAGTTCAAATATCTGTCAAGAATTTTGTTTCAAAGAATATAGCTCTTAATGAAATTCCATTTCATAACGATCCATTGTCCGTGCTTATATTTTGATTGTGTTCCCAGTATGTAGGGTCACCAACAAAAACATAGTGGGCCTAAGTTTATCCCTATTAGAATATATATAAGATTACTTTGTCATATACATGATATTATGTTATCACTGTAAATTTCTGTGTAATAGATATTGGAAATTAATACAAAAGTAACTTCATGAATAATGTTCTTTCTGTGTTGACCTTATACAGCGATTCTCTCTTGCAGCCAAAGGAAAACTTTTCTCAGTGGCGCCTTTTGTACTTCATCTCTTTCCTGCTGTTAGTTGGTTTCTTCGTCCTGAACATGTTTGTCGGTGTTGTGGTAGAAAACTTCCACCGCTGCCGCGAAGAGCAAGAAAAGGAGGAGAAGGCTAGGAGAGCAGCAAAGCGTGCCAAAAAACTTGAAAAGAAAAGAAAAAGTAAGTTTTTTTTAATTGTTTTCCCTATTTTTTTAAGAAATACTTTTGTATCATGTTTGTTATCTATATAGAAAGTTAGGTAGTGTCTTTGTAACTTTTTTATCTGAGAAAAGTAGTTGCTACAACTTATGAATACACACTGCTCACACTACCTAAAATTTGCAGATAATATAATCCATGGATTCCAGAAACAATACGTTAAGAGCTATTTTTTGTTTTATTTGTTCACATATATTTACCATAGTCTCTCAGATATGATATGCAAATCCTAAAATTGAAACAGCTCACACTTGACAGGGTGACAAAAACGTCTTTTTCTCGTCCCAATGAGCCACAAGAACTTTTTTTATGAATAATTAAAATACAATGTATTCTGCCTCCTCTTTACATTTGTCATTAACATTTTTCACCACACCTTGAAATGGTTATTTAACCCTGTGTGCATATAAGATAAAACTACAATCAATGCAGGTTGTCTTTATAGGTCTGGGAAATTGTTGAAGAGGCTTAAAAAGTAGTAGAAGTTAAAGTTATTGGAATTAAATACATTTATGAAATTAGATTTATAGCGAGAATGCTGAAAAGGTGAAAAATAGAAAGCTATGATGCATTTACAAAGGATGTTGTCAGGCTATGTACTGGTGCTTTGGTTACAAGAAGTGGGTACACCAAGTATATGTTGGTAGAGGAGGATGCCTCATTTAGCTCAGGGGACAAGAAAAAGAAAGCCAAGAAACTTATTATGTTGGGAAGAAGAAATTTTATACCTAGGAAGCATGAAGCAAATGGTAGGATGTGTATAAACTTCCAGTTGTCGCTGCTGCTGCTTAGGATCTTTGTAAATCTATGAAGTTTTACCTTATGAGTATAAACTGCCTTCACATGGGCTTTCTTTTATAACTATACCAATAAGGGAATGGATGGGGCTGTCTTTACCCTTCTGCTTTTATTGAACCGATCCACTTCTAAAAGAAATATTGTTTATTTACTGTATATGAATGCAAATTTATGTTGATAGATTTCAGCTTATTGACTGTTTATTTATTAGTTTCTCACTTTGGTTATGTAGGCTATGTGTATGTGCCCGTCATTGTTTTATGTATTTTTATTCATTTATTAATTAGCATATTCAATTTGGTTTTCTTAAAGAAGTCTGCATGCATTATTATAGGAATACTCTTACTTTTATGTAACGTCCTATTGCTGTTACATTTCCAATCAAAGAACTCCAAAAGTTCCACGACGAGAGGGTGTCCAGCCTTATTGCTGCAGGCATTGACCCTTCAACAGTTGACATCAAAGCTGAAATAAGGAGAAGATTAAGAAGGAAGAAAGAACTGAAACTAATGCAGCTCTCTAAACGTATAAGAAACTTTGCTATTCAGTTTGTGTGCCACTAATAAGGATGGAGAGCAACAAGTTATAACATAGCTTTTACTTACTTGACTTAGTATACTTCAGTGTGAGGCCTCTTTTTTATATACCAAGCATACTTTATGTTTTTATTTGTAAGTGTTTTACATATAGACAAGATGCCGCTTAGAATTAGAACATTAGAATAGGAAAGAGTAAAGTTTTATGAAAAAAAATTCCATTGAGTTATAAGACAACTCTAATTTTCATTTATATTAATGATATTAAATCAAGTTTTACTAATCATTATCATCCTTGCATTTTTAGTATCATTAGGCTCTATATAGAGAGAGCAAGAATTGTAGCATCCATTTAAGCCATCATCGACAAATTCATTGAATTTAAAATACTCTATGAACAGATTACCCTATATTTCATGGCTATCATTTTGCAGAAATCTCACCTACAATGCCATATTATCTTGATGAATTTTAACCTCCATGTCACGGTGCTTATATATACGAGGTACAAACTTTCAAAGTTTAACAAAAGAAATAATTATTTTTACATATACTATCCTTTGGGGTTACTTGTGTAAGAGAACCAACCCAGGGGGTTAGACCCACGGTCCCACCCCACCCCTTGGTCCTCATGATTTACAGTATGTGTCATGACAGTGAGTTGATGTTTTGACAAAAGGGTTTTTCATTTAATTTTATTATAAAATGTTTACCATTGCTATATATTTTGTTATTTTAAATTCTTTTAGTGCTTGGATCATTTGGGTGTATTTTTGCTATAGTCTCCTGCTCATGATATCACTCTGAGCTACAATGGCAAAGGCCAGAATTATTTTTAAGACCGAAAGAGTTTTGCGTGTCATGTCCTTTGTCATATTGTTTGGTATGTTTTCAATGAGAAAAGAGTAAATGGGCTAGCCTAATACCCTATTTTCTCTGATTGAAATTTGTCCTTATATTCAACTCTTTTGATTTGATTGTTTTCATTTAATTAGTAACAAATAAATAACAGTTTCTTATTTCTGTTTGAGAGGAAGTTTCCCATTTTCTCAACATTCGTATTAATTTGCAAGTAATTCCCATATTTCTTTCATAACCCTTATATTTTAGTTTTAATTGTGGGTCCTTACCAGGTATTGTGATCCATGGAATATGAAAATAGTTTTCCGGTTCACAGGTTCCTTATGAATCATCTGTATGAAATTAAACAAGACGGTGTATTATACTAAAATTATTAGTTTAATTTCATTTGTTTGTTAACCAAGTGTTTATTTCTAATTAAAAGAAGATAATTGTTTTGATAGTATAAACAGTATTGCGTCTCTTTATATCGGTTCACCTTATGTTTTTACTCCCAATATTCTTCTGAGGGCTTTGCTCTCGAATCTACAAAATCTGTTGGATATTGTTTCGTTGTCATACCAAGACTCGTCTCCATACTGTAATTCAGATCTCACTAAATTGCTACAAGAGCCAGATTTTCATATGCAATTTCGGGCGATTTGATTTCCAAAATTTATTAAGGGATTTTGACGAAGGAAAAATCTATTTCTGGGGAGGGACCTGTGACGCCCGGTGAAAAAGGTCCTTCTTTACACTTTTCTGATATAAATCTTCCAAATATACCAGAGAAAGATAAAAGCATGGAATGCAGAGGTTACTACCCTCGTGCGAGCACCTTGTGGGTGTCGTGTATACATCAGGGGCGTGTGAAAACCACTATTCACAGGCTGTCTTCCATTTAGATAATTCCTTCATCAAAGGGAAGGGCCGTAACAGAGGCCCTAGAAACCACACTTGGTCCACGCCACCGACACCTAACACAAACGCCCTCTAGGACATCCTTCTGTTTTGGACTTGCTGAAGGAATTGTCTGATTTACTTTTTTCAATCTTTCGATAAATTCCAGTTCTAAAGATCTTGTAGTTGAGATCATAGATCTGAAATATTCAAATGATTTTACCTGATTAATCCTTTTTTCCTTCCAATGATATTTCATCTTCCATTGCATATTCTATTATTATCTCTGTCTTTCTTCTATTTATCTCAAGCCCAACCTCCTGTGATATTTAATGCATTCTGGTAAGCAAGCGTTGCAAATACTGAAATGTTTTACTAATAGGGACAGTGTCATCAGCATACTGTAGGTCATCTAATTTCCTATTACTAATCCAGTCCAATCCTTCCCCACCATCCCCAACTGTTCCAGTCATTACAAAATCCATGAGAAAGATAAACAACATAGGGGGCAACACATTCCCTTGGAGTACTCTGCTGTTCACTGGAAATTCTTTATATAGGACTCCACTAACATTAACTTAGCACTTGCTGTGCTTATGAACAGACTTAATCAAATTTTTATATCTAAGGGGACCGTCCGGTATGGTGTTTGACATAAAAACTTGAAAAAATAAAAAATCCTTTTATTGTTTCTATGTATGCAGAAACATGTTGCACATGCTATTCATTATTTGTAAAAATAATGAGGATAAATCTGTCTTTAAATGATGACGTCATTCTTACTCCGTCGTCTGCATGACTGAGTTTGTCAAAATCTTTCTTGCGTGTTTATTTTTGCACACATATAGCGATTTTTTCACTTATGTTTCGAAATCTTGTACGTCTGGCCGAGATGGAAGGCAAGGGTAGAGGGTAGGCGAACGGAAACTACGATCTACAAGACCAGCCAGAGTTTCCAAATAAGTATAGAAGTTATGATGCATGTGTGTTTGTTTACTTGCAGTTCGAATGTACATTGTGTTTTCACAACGTCCTCATGAATTATAGCAAGGCCAGTAATATCTAAGGTCAAAGAAAGAACAAAAAGTAAGCAGAGAGTAACAAAAAAAGAACCAAGAAGAGAGGGAAGCATGGAATAATACAAAGTTGGAACATTCTAACTAAAACTCTGGCAACTCATGACACCCTTACACTAAGTGTATTAGTACACTTAGGATTTAAATACCTTATTTAGGGAGCCTTCATGTAAAAATAAACAAATTATAAAGAAAGGTTATCGTAATAATATTATTTTGATTTTTCTAAGGAACAGCAAATATTTATAGTAAATCTTTGGGAGCTCATAACTCAAAACCATACTTATTCTCACTTTGGTACATTTTTCTCACTTATTTATTGTTCAGTTTTAGTAAAAAAGATATAATTGAAAACAGGAATAAAAATCCCATAATTCTGTGTGACAGAATTTTGATTTTCTTTTTTTTTTTCAAATTATTTTGCATCTAGACAAGGAAAAATGAGAAAAAACTCATAAAAAAAAGGAAAATCAAAATTATGTCTTACAGAATTATTTGCTTTTTAAAGTAGTTTTTATGGTATGATTTTCAATACAACTGGTGTCATATTAATGGAGAAAAATGTAATTAAAATTATTTTGAAAATTCTGATTTTTGCTAATAAATCAAAAAGTCTTTGATTAAATGACTTGAAATTTTTATATGATGAAGGTATTATATATGTTAAACATAGAAATGGTCTATTTTGAATGATAAAAAAAAAATGCGTGACATAGCCGATGGTCTTCTTAAGAAGAACTCTATAATGACGTATAAATCTCCACAAAATTTGCTGGTGCACACTATAAAGGCCTTTTCATAATCCACAAATGCCATCAAGAATGGGTTTCTAAATTCTAAACATTGCTGGACATCATGTCTTGAAATTAAAATTTGGTCAGTACAACTTCTACCTTTTCTAAATCCTGCTTGTTCATCTCTCACCGTTTCATCAATCTTTGGCTTTAATACCCCAACAACAACTGACATAAGTGTGATGCCTCCGTAATTATTGCAAATAGTCAGGTCTCCTTTTTTTTTCTTTTTTTTTTTTTTGGCCATTTTCACCATCACTCCTAATTCCCATTCATCGAGTTTTGCCTCTTCACGCCACATTCTACAAAATAATCTTGTAAGCATTCTGGGGGTCACTTAATTTTTAGCAAATATCATCTTGGCATTTATTCCATTGTATAAAGGAGTTTTCCATCTCCTGAGTTTTTTTAATAATAGCTTCGACTTCAAACACACTGAATTCATTTATTGGCACATCAAAGTCCTCTTCAGCTTCAGGTATATGAATCAAGTTATTTCCTTCATATCTCCTATTCATGAATTCACTTGAGTGTTCCATCCAATGTTGACTTTCTTCATTTTCTATTGTTAGAATTCATTCATGGGCACATCAAGGTCTTCCTCAGCTTCAGGTATATCAATCAAGTTATATCCTTCATATCTCCTATTCATGACCTCAGTGAAGTGTTCCATCCAATGTTGACTTTCTTCACTTTCTGTTGTTATAACAGATCCATCTCTCTTTTTAAGGGTATATATATAAATAAAATATTATAAATATAAAAGCAGACATTCGACACGTCTGGCAACACCATTTTGATTCTTCTCATAGGCATACAGTACAGGTTTGTGCGTGTTTCCTATATGAAGTACTGCTGGCTTCGTTACTTTATTGAGGCAAACAATCAATTTTTGAATGGTTGTTAACAGTGTGATATGCTTAAATATTAATTTGTGACTGTTAAAGATATAATGAAATATGTAAATTTGATTAAATCTGTTCATGAGCATAGCAAGTGCAAAGTTAATGTTAATGGAGTTGTATCAAGTGAGTTTCCAGTGAACAGCGGAGTACTCCAAGGGAATGTGTTGTCACCTATGTTGTTTATCCTCCTCATGGATTTTGTAATGTGTATAATAGTCAGAGATGGTGGAGAAGGATTGGACTGGATTGGTGATAGGAATTTAGCAGACCTAGAGTATGCTTATGACGCTGTCCTTATTAGCAGAACACCACAGGATTTGCAATACTTGCTTACCAGAATGCATGAAATATCGTGCGAGATGGGGCTGAAGATGAATAGAAAAAAGACAGAGATGATGAGAACGGAGTATGCAATGTAAGATGAAATACCATTGGAAGGAAAAAGGATTAATGAAGTAGAATCATTCAAGTATTTAGGAACAATGATCTCCAATACAGGGTCTTTAGAATTAGAGTTTAGTGAAAGATTGAAAAAAGCAAATCAGACAATGGCTAGGTTAATTAAATTTGGAAATCAAATTGCCTAAAATTTCATATAAAAATCAGACTATATATCAGTTTAGTGAGATTGGTGTTACTCTATGGACATGAGTCATGATATGATAATAAAACAATCTCCAATAGATTTAGTAGATTTGAGAATAAAGCCCTCAGAAGGATATTAGGAGTTAAATGGCAGAACAGGATTAGAAATGAAACTATAAGAGAGATTTCTCGAGTACCATATGTGGATGAGATCATGATGAGGGGTAGATGGAGATGGTTTGGGCCGCACTTCCCAGGAGAGATTTATTCACCAATCGTTTAACTGGGCTCCACAAGGCACTAGAAGAATTGAAAGACCCAGGCTTACATGGCTTAGGACTACAAAGAGCGAAGTAAGAGATGATGAATGAAGAATCATTGAATTAAAAGCTCAAGACAGACGACTGGCAAAATTTAACCGAGGCCCTTTGCGTCAATAGGTGTAGGAGGAGATGATGAAGCTTAAATATCTTATCTCAAAACAAAGATTAAAATATGGAAAAAAATCACAGCAATGAGTCTCAAGCAGCTTCCCATTTGTTCCAGCTAGAAGGCCTGCCACCTACATTTATTCTTTACAAGTGTGATCTTTTGTTGTGTGTACACAGTGAAGTTATTCTTTTTAATCTGGTCAATCTTTCTTGATTTTAGCCATGACCCCCAAAACAGTGAATGTAGTGAATCCAATTGTCGTGAAGTTATAAGAATGCAACAAGTGATAAACATTGCACTCCCCTTAGATGTAGCTCAGACAGTGGTGTTCACCATTATCCATGACAAAGACTGCATTATTCAATGTGATAATGAAATAGCCGTCATCTAAATCTTGTATTCTCAACGTGAAGAGAGGTGTAATTTACTGTGAAATTGAATGTTTATTATCCCTTTGAATCAAAAGGCAAACACATTAACGGATTCCTATGAGCCAAATGCTGATCCAAGAGATGACCAAATCTTTATTTGAGGATCTACATAACAAAATTTCCAGAGGAAATGGCCACTTCATTTTCTAAAAGTCATGGTCTCTTAATAGATTCACGATGTATTTTAGCTTGCACAACATAATACTGTTACCCTGTAAAATTTCCCATATGTTTGTAGAAAATCATTGATGGTAGAAAATTACCCAGAACTCATCTTTAACGTCAATGAGACTGTCTAATTTTTTAAGAGAATGCTGTATCACTAATTTGTTTCGAAGGAAGAAAGAACAATGCCAAAGTACAATTTAGGCAGATAGGCTTATATGAAGAATAGAAAAACGAAAGGGTAGAGTTGTCACATGATCCTGACGCCAAAGAACCAGTGCCATTGATGTCAGATTGTACAGCAAAGAAACTACATATAGAAGGCATGTCACCACTAACAAATGTATGGTCATCATCATCTGCCTCCAGCAACTAGTTCCTCACTTCCAACTCCATCTTTTTTATGTTCATGAACCAGAAGAGATGCCAAGTTTGAGGTAAAGTGACCATTGTATCTGGTTTTTGTAATTTTATATAGTGATATCAGGTTGTAAGTACAGTACTCTGTCATCTATCGTCTCATCATAGAGAACGTATATGTTACTTTATAGGGGGCATTTCTGACCTACATAAAAAATCAACTTATGGAGTATCTCCTAAAACCAATCCATGACTGGGTAGAGTATTATCTTATTCCTAAGTTGGAACAATACCAAAAAGATTGGCATGGTTCTTGCACAAGGGTGACACCAATTTGTGAAGCATTCCACTCTTTTTGAGCTTCGAACCTGATCTAGGCTAGCTTCTCATTGTGTTTTGCCTATTGTTTGATTTTCTAATAGTACCCAGTGCATTATAGGATTGAGTAATTCTCACAAACTTTGATCTCTTAGTTTGGTCCAGATCCTTTTTTTTTTCTTTTTTTTTGTGAAAGTTCCACCTTTACTCAATCCTAATCGTAGATTAGACCATCGCATTCCAAGATGGAAGACCAGAACAGGAGTCTGGATCCCTATATTCTTCAGTCGACTGATGACCAACCTTATTATGCCATCTGTAATAATTTGGAATGTTGCATTATGACTATTGCCAGGAGCACAGTTTTTCAAAATACATAGCAACATCTGCACTGGCTACCAAGTGGTTGCTTCATGATACGGCTGGCAGTGGCCCCATTACTCTTCATGTAGGATCAACCAGTTGCAGTATTAGGTTCCCTAGTAGTGCAATCAATGTAAATGTTAGTACTGTATGCTACATCTAAAGACATGAGCTTTAAACCTAATCATTAACCTTGTATGTCTCACGCAGGTGTAGTAGGTAGAAGCGTCAATTTATCAACTTTTAAGCGTAATAGTTAATAGCATTAGTGATGTCAGAGCTTGGCATAGTGAAAGCTAACCTAGGCTTGGCTTAGTTCAGAACAGTCTTTCATCTTTTTTAATTACTTTAGTTCCTTTTGCTGCTAAACCATTGCAGTCTCATGTTCCTAGATGCATTTTTGGACAACTAGATTGTGAGGAAGAAGGCCAAGTTGCTAGTCTGGATCCCAATATCTTTCCACTGTGTAAAGTAGTTGCTTTTAAACAATCTAATTTTTCATCTGTGAATAATGTTTAATTTTTTATGATTCCATTATTTCTTTCATGTTGGTGATATTTTAGCTAAAACCTGATCCACTTCATCACATTTTGGATGATGGTGCACTGCATTTGTTTGCTACCTGAGCAGCCACTTGCTCATCATGAATTAACGTTAGCTGGAAAGTGGTAATCACTAATACCTACCATCTTACCAAAATGAGCCTTAGTTGCTCTTGTAGTCGCCTACAATTTATGAGGTAGGAGACTGAGAGGGTAGCCTGGATCCTTATATTCCTCCTCTTTACAACTGCTTATCACTTGCGTGCCTAGTTGGTAGTCTATATATTTTATCACTCTCAATGAAATAAGCTCCCTTTACAAGTTTTATTGTTTTATTTTGTGGTTCCCATGGCCAATAACATGATTTCCTTAAACCAAATGTTTTTCTTAGAATTACTCTTTTAAAGATTTGATCATTCTGTTTGATTGCATCATGTTTGAGTGGCTGTGTGAGGCATTCGGTTGCAAGCTCGGCCACTGGCTCATGTCATGTTTTTATCTTACTGGGTAAATGTAGGGGTCAGTATCACACTTATTTATACAAGTCTCTTCATCTCATACACTTCCAGTTCCAGTTTGTAATAATTAGACAATTGAAAAACAGTTTAGTAAAGGCTTTAAAATAGATTATTAACAAGACAATAATTAGAACTAGTCTTTAAGATAGTGTAACCTGTTTCATAAAATTCAAAAGCTGTAAGTTACTTAAGGTAAGTAAATCATTTTGGGTAAGGTATATAAATTTAAATATCCTAAATTCAGAGTAAGGCTGGTAATTCAAGTTCCACTTTATTGTATAAACCTTCTATCCCACAAGACGGATCAATGCCAATCTAGTCCTGGTTTACGATCTGCTTCCTGCCCTTACAAATCAGCAAGGGAATTACAGCTTATTTTAACAATTAGCATAATAAATTCTTTTAAATATTTTAAAATATGAAGCAATATGAGATATATAAGATTAGTTTGCAGATTTTAACTTCAAATGATAGTAATCTATTTATCTGTTATTTTAAGTGACTAGTTACTTAAATTGAATTAGGTTCAGATAACTAGTTTTAGATATTTGTTATCCCTTTTAATATGAAATTAAAGCTGGTGGTAGTGCAAACCCATCATCACGATACAGTACAAAATAAGGAAGATGCTGGTAACCTGGATAAATTTCAAGAGATTTATAGATGTTCAAGATTTAGATTTTCTTATTATCTGTCATTTTTTGTAGACCAATCAAGTCCAGAATGGCTTCCAAGGTTGTATAAACCTTTATGTGTTTTGAAATTAAGGAACAGGTATGTGCCTTAATGGTGGGAGAGTCTCGAGGTTTAATCTGTATTTCATTTCTTCCCCTACTTCAGGGCCTGTTGTAGATGCAGATATAATTGTTAAATTAGTTGCTCAGTTGAACCTTTTTTATGTGACCTTGATCCACATTCCTTTTGTGTGTTATACAGTGAACAAATTTTACTCTTGAAAGTTTATCAGGAATACATTGACCTCAATGATCCCACTGTGGAAATTATGTTTCATTGTCAGATTAAAGTTCGTAAGTAAATGAACAGTGCAACTAAATAGAAAGAGGTCAGTATGTCTGAAGATTTGGAAATGGCGGGGTCGCCTGAACGTAGACTGAGCAAAAATAAAGCTGTTTTTGGTTCTTCTGTTCTCTATTCCATAGCATGAAAGGTGGATGCCCTTTTACAAATCTAGATCTTTATACATTTCCATCATTTAAAGTTTAAAGGCCACTCATGAATGGCAGAGGCAAGAGACAGTGATATTGCCCTATCAAGCAGGACAATGCCCTAGAAACTGATCATATATGTATATGATTACACCCAAGTCCCCTCTCCACCCAAGCTAGGACCAAGGAGGGCCAGGCAATGGCTGCTGATGACTCCCCCATACCCCCCATGCTTAGCTTACAAGGATTGTGAGGTTGTAGTGACCAAAGGAACCAACAAGTTTGAGTTGGATTCGAACTCCAGTCTGGCGATCACCAGTCTGGGTCGCTACCACATAGGCCACCACAACCCTTCATTGAACGGGTGAAACAAGCTCAGGCTTGCAGTGTGGGTTTTAACCTTTTGGAGTTCAATTAATTTATGATTTTCATATTTTTTTATTTCTGTACTCTCTTGATATTCACATACTGTACATCCCCACCCTTCTTTCCACTGACTTGTGATGTCAAGAGGACAGGGATCAGTTCAACTTCAAAACTAAAATAATAAAGACCCTGGTGCTTCACTTCTTGCCATAAACCATTAGTGTCTTATTGCTTTACTAAGACATGTACCTATTGAATGGAAAGAAAATGGGAATTTTTTCATACCGTATATTTTAATGGTAAGTGTTGATATACAGAGCTTCTGGAGAATAAGCAATATCAGGGGAGCATAGAATTTACAGATTTTATTCTTTTTTTTTTTTATTATTATTATTTTGAAACTTATCTCCATGTTACCTGATCACCCTTCTTCCTCCCCACTTTACTTCAAATATTCCATGTATTAATGCAGATTACTATTGACTCAAAATTGTGAGGACCAGTAGGAGGTGGTGGGGTCATTAGTATCTCTATTCAGGGAGTACCGGATAATCCCAATTTGAGGCTCCTATATGTGTAACCCCCAGAGAGGGACTTTGTAAAGAATTTCTTTATCTTGTTAAACGTAGAAACCTTGTGTGTCTGATATATAAGCACTGGCCTGGATGTATCAAAATGATAAATTTTATTAATTTGGGATTGTGTGTGTATTCACTAGGCTTTTTAGTATTCATTGTATTTATAACAGGGATTTTCACTGAGTGAGCTTTATATTTATGAAATACAGTATAGCATAGATGGGACTTTATATAGAGGCTGTGAGATGTGATTTTATTGCAAATCCTATGTTACAGTTATTTTCTGTATATTGTACTACTGTGCATGCTTATTCCAATAACGCTTTCGGGAATTCATGTGCTATTCATTCTTTAAATAAAAAACCTGTTGAAATAATAAATTAAAGAATTTTTCATTTAACGTATGTAAAACCATTAATGCTGGCTGGAAATGTGTTGATAAGTATAGAAGCTGTGTAAACAACATACTTTATCCCAGATTTAGAAAAGTTGGTCAAGCATTGTCAAAGCAAAATTGATAATTTGATATATCAGAGTATAAAACAGTGTTGCAAAAGGTTGAGCTAGATTTGACTGGTAGTAATTTCATGAGGTTTGTCATCATTATAGGACGTCCAGGTTAATCCACAATTAGGTGGAAGTTGGGTGTTGTACTAAGGTATTTGTCTTCAACTTGAAACAATAGATCTAGAGTCCTTCGAGTATCTGAGATAACATATTGCCAAAAGAGTGAGCAAATTAGTGTTCAAGTGAGATTCAACGGTAAGCATGAACGATTCCTTTTCTGTTTTTTGCCAGGTTTCAGAGCTAAACATTGATTTCTAAGAAAAGGGATATATTGTCTTATCCCTACCCCACCCTTCAAAGAAGCTTTGATAAATAACATAGATGAGAAGTCTCCTTGTACATTTAGAGTATTGAAATGGTACTTGAATAGGTCTAAACAGATTAGACTGTAACTTTCAACATGTTTGGTGGATAGCTGTTACCAATGTTTCATGGCATATGTAACCTATAAGACCTTTTCAAATAATGCTGTCTTTTGAAGTAAATTATTTTGGAATTTTATGAAAAGTTGAAGGAAACTTTATACCAGGTCTGGAAGTGAAAGATCATTATATTAGAGCAGTACCTATTATATTGAACATTACCAGGAATTTATCCATGAAGAAAGTTTTAAAGGCAGTGTTGTTATTTTTGAGTTTCTGTATTTGGAAATCATTATTTGAAAATATTCAAATTTAATTTTGATATAATTTGGGCCCTTGGATCAGTAGAAGTTACAGGACAGATTTTCAAAGAAGCTGATTTTCTGCTGAAATTGCAACTAACTGAACTTTTATAAGAATATGAGCAATGCAGGTAGTATTTCAGTTGTTCGGTTTCAAGTTACGTGACAATATTGTCAGTGGCTTTTCTCATTCAGATAGTATATGGATTAATTTGTAAATTAGCATTTGTTTAACCTTGTTTATTTTGAATAAGTATTACTGTCCCTCCTACCTGGGTAATGTGGTATTCGGTACATGAACTCCAAGAAGTTTAATTGAAATAAATATATTTTTTAAGCTAGTACCTGTAATCTGGGTGAATTCACATCTTTATCCCCATATACAGTGGATAAGATTTTTTGATTGAGTAGTCAAGATTGTGGCTTCTGAGAGAGAATTCTCTTTTTACACATTCTCTCCATTTGCTAGCATCTCTTTCCAACCAGAACAAATTATTTTTCTTATGTCAAGGCAAAAATATCCTATTATTTTTTATTTTATCCAAGTTATTTCATTTAAAGAACAAATAGCACATGAGTTCAAAATAAGTATTGATATAATAAAAGTAGTTTTAGTTTAGATTTTATATATTTATTTGTACATTGCATCTTTATATATATGATATTTTGATGCTGTATTTTCAAGCCTTAAGATAGCTAGAGGATATATACACACCCTGCAGTATACGCTATTTGATAGGATTTTTTTTTATTCTGAATGTGCATTTTATATGTACAGTACATTGGTACTGAAGGTTTGATTTAGTGTTATTTGCGGTAAAAAAAATGTTGATTGGATTGCCTATGCACACTTGATTTCTTTGAAAAGGACCAAAATCATATTTTCATGCTTATGAATATTAAGATTAAAAAAAAAAAGTAGAATATAAAAGTTATTTGTGAAATTGAAAAGTTATTAAACTAATTCCAACTTTTTGTCTGAATGTCACCGATGGGACAGAAGAACTAACAAAGAACCCCTGGCACTACTTGACAATAACTGCTAATGTTTTATTACTTTACTAGGAGTATGTATCTATTGAAAGGAAAGAAAATGGGAAAAATTTTATTTAATTTTGGTGGTTAACATCAATAAACTGAGCTTCTGGTAAAGAAGCAATATGAACATCAGTGGAGGTTCATAGAAATAACAAATTTTAGTATTAAGATTCAATTTTTGCCAAGGCCCAAAAGAAATAAGTAAGTAAAGAAGAATTGGGGAGGCTTAAATTGGAATTGCATGAAAATCCCTTCCCCTAAGGATTGGTATTTTGCAATTTTTTTTTTAATAAGCAGAAAGAGAACTTGCATTCAACTTTGTATTTTTGTATGAAGTCTTCTCACATGGATCTATCATAATTCAACAGAAATGAGGGAGCCACCATACTACAGTCAGTATTCAAAAGCCAGACTTTTTATCCATAACATAGTCACCAGCAAATACTTTGATCTGGCCATTGCAGCTGTTATTGGGTTGAATGTTGTCACTATGGCAATGGAGTTCTACAAAATGCCTAAGGTATGATATATACTTTTAATACAAACAGATAGTCTAATAGAAAGGGTCTTAGCAGTTACAGAATAAATTTTTTATTATTTCAATAGAAAATATTTTAGATAGTGCAATAGAGAACTTTTTGATATTTCATTTAAAAAGATTATTAGTTACTCTGATAGAATTTGTACAGTATTTTATTTGTTAGTCATGGAAGCATTATCTTCAAAGTAGCACAAAGAAAGTATGACATGTTTTGTTTATTTTTCCAGTATCTTGTTTTATTTCTATGCAAGTTTGTCTTATTTGATAAGAATTGTTGCACATCATGAATGTTAAAATGAGGAAAAACATTATAATAACCCAAAACAAAGTAGTAAACTTTGATGAGCAAAGAGTGATTAATTATCAGTTTTCTGTGGAAATCATCTTTTAGTTTTAAACCATGTACAGTATGAGCCTTTCACGTTTCTGATATAAATATAAAGCAATGATTGTTAGTGTCTATCAAATATAGAATATTCAAAAAGAATAATTAACTTTTTCCTCTTATGATATTATTTCTACAGTTTTAGAATGACTGGGAATTTAGTTTTTTTTCCAAAAGTTCAGATCATTTATCATATTTTCCTATCAAAATATTTGGGTTTTTATAAAAGTTTAACTTTTCTGTGTTGCAGGAGCTAGATTATGCCCTCCAGATCTTCAACTATTTCTTCACAGCTGTGTTTATCTTAGAATCTGCCATGAAGATGGTAGCCCTGGGTTGCAGGCGTTACTTTAAGGACAGGTATGATTGCCAAGTAATTTCACATTAGACATAGGTGTTGATCTGTTAAGAATTACATCTCACTCTGTAACTATAAGCCATCATGAATGTCCAGGTTTTTTATTCAATGTATCAGATATTCTAGGTGCTTTGTATTGAACTTTTAAGTTAAGCATTGTAGTAAAAACTTTTCAGAGCAATATTTCAGGAGACAATTTAGCTTAACCTTTGAATAATCAACGTTAGAAGGAATGATTTGACTAGAGTAAATATCAGATTGTCAGAGCTTTGCTCAGACATATCTTGAGTACATGCAGGGAATAATGGCTTTTAATTCATTCATTTTTAGTGTATGTTCAGTTTTTTACTAGTATTTTGAAGTTCAACCTTAGTTCTAATCAGCCTCCTCTGTATTTTTTTATTCACAATTATAATGTCATATGTGAAATCTATAGTATACTGTATTTTTGTTAAAGAAGCATTCCCATATGTTCAATTTGAGATACCTTGAAATTATTCTTAGGGATTTTATGTTTTAAGACATTAATTTTCCATTATTGGTGGTATATTGTTCTGTTCTCTTCAACATTTCAGTACTTTTGTCTTTAAGACAATCTATTCTTAGGTAGAGGCTTAGAATTTAAACATTAAATTTTATTTCACCATATTATTTCAGATTGGTGTTGAATAGTTATTTTTTTCTTCATTTTTATGAAGTCTTGGGTCATATGGTTAGTGACATGTTGGTAAAACCGAGAGACCCAGTCCCATGTTAGGAATTACTGTTTCCTTTCAAGTTGCAGTGCAGTATCTGCTACATTTATAATTTTTTATGAGAATTGGGTATGGTTTTGTTAAATATTTTATAATAAGAATTTAAAAAAAAATTGACAAAGGTTAGACTAGGTCATTACTATATTATTAATGGATCTTGGCTTATATATCACTCCCAAAGAATATAATTTTGAACAATATTCTTGAAAAAGCATTTCAGGGGTCTGTGCTAATTTCTTTGGTCCTCTGATTTCTTAAGTGCAGAAGTGATAGTAATTTGGTTAGTAAATTGCATGTATAGATGTCGTGGACTGCTCTCCAAAGTGAGTTACAGTATACTATTTAGACTTCCACACTTGGTGTTATTTAGTTGAATAGTTAAATACAATCTTTTTGCAGCACATCTAAATTCATGAAACCTTACTTATGTAAGTGACTCTTTTGGACTGCTGCCGGGAATGGGAATTTTGATTGCATACCTGTAAAAGTAATAGAATCTCGGCATTGCGATGCATCTTTATTTTTGTCTTTATATATGAACTTTTAAATATTACTGTAAATTAAATTAAGCAGACAGATAATTGGCACACAAAAATATATAGCTAATTCAAATTTTCCAATTATGAAAGGGTTTGAAAATTATTTATCTAATGTGTTTCATCCACATAACCCAGACTGCACAGCTATGTGCCTGACTTTTAAAGTGGCTGATTTATTTGTATGCAAGGTTGAGAGTTTTCTCCTGTAGGTATATAATGAAAATTTCTTAGAACTTTGGTTGAGCCACATATACTAGTATTATAATACTTACTATTGCATTGATTAGTTTAATCTAATCGCTAAGTTTTCCTAATGATAGTTATAGACTTGAAAGTTTTTTATTCTAAAAAAAAGTAAAAATTTCATACATTCATTAGGTTATTATAAATGTTGAGTTTATGAGCCATTCAGTATTTCATATTGTTGCATTTGCTTCATTACTATTTGCCATAATTCCAGGTAATATTTTCATAAGAGATTATTTGATAACATTCCTTACTTTATAATGAATACTTTACAAAATGTCTTTCTTTAAATTTAAAAGAATTTGAGAATTATTTGCATTTAGAGGCTGACATCGGTTGAATGACACAAGGCTTAATTAAAGGCTTGTTGACTAATTACTATAGTTGTGAAATTATCTGTTTTGTTCTTCATAATACATTACTACATTGCCAATTTCAGAAGTAGACAATGCTATATTTTTCAGTCATAAAACAATTATTTTAAATAGACCACTATAGTATCATTTATATGACTGATATTTGTGGTCCAAATGTTACAGGTTTATCATTCTTGTGTATGTCAGGGAAAAGGCTGGTAGAAAATCCTATATGAATTTTTCTTGTAACTACTGTATGCCTACTGGTCTCAGGAAATACAAACTTATACATTTACAGTGCCCTGTATTAGTGATCGTAGTTCCTAAATATTTAAATGATTCTACCTCATTCTTTCTCCTTTCTATGATATTTCATCTGCCATTGCATATTCCGTTCTCATCATCTCTGTCTTTCTTCTACTTATCGTGAGTCCAAGTTCCTGCTATATTTCATGCATTCTGGTAAGCAAACATTGCAAATCCTGTGGTGTTCTGCTATTATTGACAGTTTCATCACCCTACTGTAAATCAGCTAATTTTCTATTACTAATATAGTCCAATCCTTCACCATCCCCAAAATCCATGAGAAGGATAAGCAACATAGATGAAAACACATTCCCTTGGAGTACTCCACTGTTCACTGGAAATTAATTTGATAGAACTCCACTAATATTAGCTTTGCTCTTACTATTCTCATGAACAGACAATCAAATTTACATATTTAAGAGGAACTCAATAATAACAGAGGACTCTCCACAAAATTGGCCGGTGCACACTATCAAAGGCTTTTTCATTAATCACAAATGCCATCAAAAGTGGATTTTTATATTCTACACATTATACAGCCTGTCTTAAAATAAAAATTTGATCAAAATATTGCTTCCATCTGGTCTGTACACTTTCTGCCTTTGACAAAAATTCTCTATCCCCAACCTTGATCTTTTATATGTATGTCAGGTCATTAGTTGCTTTATTTATGCTTTTGCTCTCCTGTTTATAATCTTTATATCCTTTGTTGTTGTTTTTTAATTTCTCATATAACTCATTTATTCCACTTTCCTTTGTCCGTGTTACAGCCATATTTTCTTTTATCTTTGCACTTTTTTATGTAGCTAATTTATTTTCCCCAGATTTATTCCTGTTCTATGTCAGCCTTTCTTATTTTTTCCATTTGATAATTTTTTACATATTCTTATCATTCCTTGTAATTATTTTAGGATTCTAAGAAATCTTTTTGATATGTTTTACACCTCAGGTGTTATGTCCTCTGCTAATCTTTGCTACTAAGAACTAGTTTCTTAAATTCAACTCTCCTTACCTTCTAACCCCACCTTTTTTTTATGTATGGCTGTGCTATCTTTTTTCCCCAGCTCAACTCATCTTACCAAAATGTTGACACCACTAATCCTTGTTGTGTACTAACACTTTTCCTTTTTATTATATTGTAACTTTTAGCTTCTGTTTGATGGGTGCATCCCCCTCCATTACTATATATTGTATAGTTTTTGTTCCCAAAGAAAGGTGTTTAATTGATATATCAAAATCCATTGCAAAGTCAATTGTTAGTTCTTCCTCTATTAATTTCTTTGGGAATCCTGCTGAAATTTTCATGATTATGTCTAATCTGTCCATTAAGATCACTTCCAATGACTTGTTTTCCAATTCTTCTAATGGCATAATTTCATCCACTTTTTTTTAGAATATACTCATAGGTTCCACATTGCATCCTACTTCTTACATTCAAAATCTATCCACTGCTGCCCAATTTTATCTTCATTATTTTGCATTTCCTTTCCACTTCCACTACATATTTTTTCATTTTTACTAGGGAAAATTCCTACTCCACTTCTTCCTCATATGTTAGTTCCACCATATTTTTATGTTATAACCACTGCCAGCCTCCTTTGTCTTGTTTCCTCTCCATCTTGTCTTTTGTATACCTAGGATGCCAACTTTCCTTTTCTCCAAAGCATCTTCTACCTCCAGTTTTGTCCGGTCCTATTACTAACACATTCAGAGTTCCAATCCTCACCTTTTAGGGTTACTTCTTCATCCATGGTACCCCATGCCAATTTTTTCAGAGGTATCAGGCACAGCCCCGTCCATCACGTGAATCGGTATACCATGGCATTATGTTTCTGGCTACAATATATGGTTTTAGCAGATATTTTTTCATAGCCAATTGCTTTTCCTTTCACCAAACCTTATCATTTAATAAGTATAGAGTTGTGCTGGCTTGCACACCCTATGGCTGGTTTAATGTCTGGTATATAGTACAGTATACTGTACACTAATATACATAATTACTGGGGCAATAAAGAAATCCATGTCTCACAGATGAGAAGGGGTGGATGTGCTTGCTTAGACATACGTAACTATGCAGCAGATGAGGATTATGGAGAGAAAAGACATGAGAACTAAAAAAAATGTTTGGCCACATACTGAAAAGTTCATTAATCTTGGAAAAAATGTTCACATTGGAAAATGCAGTTACATGATGATGTACAAGAAGACACAATACCACAGCACATTAAAGATCACAGATTGTTATACAAAATCACTGTTAATAAATGACACTTCTCTGTTTTTATAGATATAAAATCATAAAAAAAAAATAAACTAAGTAACATCAACAATTAATATAAATAAATAGACAAAGCAAAAGTCACTGAAATATTTCCCTTGAGGTGGGAAGCACAATTGTTGAAATAAGAATGCCCTCCAAAGAGCAAGGTCAAGTTGCCCAGTTTCCAAAATGTTCTCCAAAATTCAAGTCAGTCCAAAACAGAGCCTACTATTTACTACAATATAAAAAGTAAACACACACTAGGATATATTTCAAACCCACTCACAAAGTTGTTAACTAATTAAGGTCACATCTCAAAGTACAGTATAATACAAACATTAATTTAAAAGCTGTAAATATAAGAAAAACATTGTAGTAAAGAATAACTTAGCAGAGTTACTCATTATCAGCAACATCTAAGAATTAGTGAATCATGAAAGTCGTATAAGTATCTGCTAAATTAAGACATTCTCTTTGTCACTTAATGAACGATGCAAGTGAAAATGGTAATTGTTATTGTTAATAAAGAAAGAAATTACCTAATGAAACACTAAAGCTGCAATCTTCATAAGAGAATTTATGAAAAAAATATCCTTAACAAATAGTAGCTTTACGAAAAATGAGCTACAGACCCAACAGGGCCCTGCACAGTAGACTATCTTCTGTCTGACATACACAAGACTTCTGAACCTGCAATATTCGGGTTATGAATATTCATGTATGGGATTAATTGGGCTGTGATTAAATTCCTTTTATGTTGGGGATTTCTAAGAAATAAATTCCCTTTGCTTTTCATTCACTTGTCATCTATAATCAGAGTATCAATATGTAAATGGTATTTGCCTTTTTTTAATATTGTAGTAATTTTTGATAAAGATACTATATGGGTTAGTTGCCAGAGGCCATCTTGCAATTAATTCCTAATTCACATCAGTATGGTAGGCATTATATTGACTCATGAACCACCATTGAGCTGATTAGATCAGTGTTAAGATTAAAATTGTATTTAGATTTCAGTGTATTTCTAAGCATGATCTGAGTCTCTTAAAATCTTTTTCATAATTTTAATAACTGATGTTGGTAGAAGTTTTGATAAACTTCATTGATGGAAGTTATCATTGTTTATTATACAAATGATAATGACGTTCTTGATGGACGTCATCATTATTTTAATGCCAAATGATTACATGGTAATCATGACTTTGATGTTCATTGTTATTATTTAATGCAACATGCTAATGATAGCCTTAATGGAAATCATCACTATTTTAATGCAATTTGATAGTGACTTTAATAAAAGTCATTATTTTAATGCTAGATAATAATGATGACCTTTATGGCAACTACAGTATGTTTCTATATAACCAAGTATTCTCTCATATACGTATGATCCCTGATGACATTGCCATTGTCCCTGACCTGACCTGCAAACGTCACTTTGTCCCTGTCCCAATGTGTACACAGCGAGGAGTATAGGTGAGGGAAAGATAACCCGAGGTAGTAGACAGGTTGATTGAAGCACCTAGTTCATTCTCCTCTAGAACTTCATTTTAGTTCACATTTTAAATTGTAGTTATAGTTTCTTTTAAAAAATGTATTGATAGCAGTACATCCTTATTCTAAAAGTTTGAAAAGCTTTCTTCGTAGCTTCATTTTGTTCTTTGATTCCATAGTCTATGCTCAAACTATAATGGGGCTCTCAGAAATTGGGTATGAACTAGGGGTCTCAAGTTGGCAAATTGCAGTTAGTGTTTGAAGGCCAAGAAAATTATTAACAGCTCTTGTTGCTGTGGACTAGATTTCCTTTTGAGGTTAAAAGGCTTCATATACTCAGGGCAAGTTTTGTTTCCTATTGATAGAAAATAATGCTAGAAAGTTATTTCAATCCCTACTAATATTAATAATTACAGCCGAATGATATTCTAAAATACAGTCAATGATGTAACCATATCCCTCAAACACAATCAGTAAAGATTAAAATCTGATAAAAAAAATTTATATAACAGTCATCTAGTCCACAGTGGTATGAGACAGTATATAGTGAAGTGCTGTAGGGTAGGGATAATTATTAATGCTTACTCTAAATGATGAAATGAACTTACCATTTTAAAGTTTTAGTGCTGTACTACCCTTAAAAAATTTTAGATACTAGATAGTTGGGCTACTATCCACAATGATTAGATAATCTAGAACATAAGTGGTAGATTCATTTCCATCATAAATTCAGACACTTAGTAAAAAGTAAATAGAAATGCTGTTTTCTTCCTTCTTCTTCTAATATGTTTCCTCCTTTCCGGGCTGCTGTATGTCCTCTAGTGGGTAAATAATCAAAGAATTAGTTGTGTTTTACGTTTGTTGGTTTTCCTTTTTATTCTTCATCCTCTTTTGCATCATGTCATATATTTATATATATATACTCTGTGGATGATTTGATTTGAAGAGGTGTTTAGAAACTGATGAGTAAAAGCTCCTACTTACTTTTGTAATGTCTATTGCAAATGATTATTTATTTGCTCTCTCTGATGGCTATGACAATCTTATTAATCTTATTTACTAAGTGAATCCGTAGCTTATGATTTACACCTTCTTTAATTCAAATGTAAGAGTTGCATTTTGTTCATCAATTCCTTCGAGTTCAAGTGATGTCATAGTTCAGTACACTATCTATTTGTCAGCTGTGATGTCGTATACTGAATGTTGATTGTAGACTCATTCAGGGTTTACCATGAACTCTTTTCAGTTTGCATCCTGGGCTTATAGCATATAAATAGGACAGAACGTAGGTTTGAGGGGATTTTGAATAAAGAGTTGAAGGGAAAAAACAAGAAATTACTCCAAGACAGCAAGTTATACATTTAGGTTGTTAGGGACGTGCTTCTCCACTTGAAGATTTTTAAAAAGCTTCCCTGCAGAATCTCTTTAGAAATATTTACCTTATGTTATCTCTCAGAATACCTAATCAGGTTGCATCACGTTAACCGATAAAAATGAGTAATCAACATTAACTATTTATTATACCATGCAAAGTGAAAGACCAATGTTTGCCTTTTAAGAAATTTAGTTTTATAAACATTAAGCTATGCACCTAGGGATATTAGTGATCCATGTATTTTATGATTTATACTTTGTTCCCATACTAACAAATCTTCCATTATTTATATGGATATTCTTTCAGCAGCAGCTAAAGGTAGCCATTAGACTTTAATTGTGAGCTGGCAACCCTGCCTAACCACTTAGCAGGTAGGCTGGGCGATACTCAGCTCTGCCTCTATATATTCTCTCACAGCGGTGAGAGACGTCACTTTTTCTTTTGGGTCAGTAGAGATCGGACGTGTCCACTCTCCTCCTGACTGTCATTGGATATTTTAATTTTTGCTTTCTCTTTGCAGGTGTGCATGTCTTCTTCTGCGATCTCCTTCAGCATGTGAACGTGTCCAGGGCAAGAGTGTGCTGCGTGCAGGACCTTCATGTCGTCATTAGAGACCGACACGCACTCTCTGTGTCCTACGTGCCGAGGGCATCGTTGCGAGCAGTGTTCGCCCTGCGCAGAGTGTAGGGAGTCGTCTGCCTTCCAGTGGGAGAAGTTTTGGCAGCATAGGAAGAAGATAACTAAGCGCTATCGTTCTCCTTCGGGCGAACGGTGCGCGTTCTTCTTTTTGCCCCCCCAAATCTCTCTCAGAAGCTCCTTCTCGCGCATGCTCTCACGAGGGACGTTCGAATAGGAGCGCAGATCGCTTATCTCTTTTCGGCAACCCCGGGTAGTTGGGGTGTTGTTGCTTCCCCTAGAGGAGAAACTTCTCCTCCAGCCGCTGCCGAGCCTTTCTCCCATTCAGATCTGCTGCAGTGTGGTTGTCTTTAAGGATTTCGGAACCCCCTTCGAAGGAGGAGCTGTTGCGCCTTCTTCAGTGTGGTGCCACGAGGGATCCTTCTCCAGAGCTGTCGACATATCACGCTCTAGACTCTAGAGTCTAAAGCTATGCAAGGTCCATCTGTCACCTTCCTTTGGCCCTTTCATGCTTGGACGAGGTGATCGTTCACGTTCGCCTCGCCAACGACCCCCTGCTGACGACGAACCCCTCTCCATCCTGGGTCCTCGTTGTCCCTTAACATTCAACCCTCTTTTTCTTCCCGTAGGAACTCTCAGGTTGTAGCTGACAATCTTCCGGGGATCAGCGCGCCTTCCACTAGCAGCTCTAAGGGACCTTCTGGAACTTCTTCCCCTAATTGCCGTTCGCGACGATCGGAAGATCGTAATGGTCATAGTTCATCACGATCAGAGTGTTCTTCACCTAAAAGACGCTCACGCTCTAGAGCTTTGTGCTCACGAGACCGTAGGTATCAACGCTCTCTTTGGAGGCGTTCCTCTTCATGAGGACGAATTTGCGATCGCATTCTTCACGATCACGAGCAATGTCTTAGACCTAGGTCCAGACGCTCGCGTTCTAGATCGCCATGATCTAGATTATGAGAACGGTACTCACGCTCACGAGGACAACGCTCACTTTCATGAGGGCGGCGTTCGCGCTTGCGAGGGTATTGTTCACGAGAATGACATTCTCATTCGTGTGGCGGACGCTCACGTTCGCTAGATGGGCATTTGCGGCGCTCACGCCGTTCTCGAACGAGAGCTTGACACTCTCGTTCACCAACATCACGATCCCGAACTGCTCGTTCGTGATCAAAGTGTAGCCGTTCCTCGTCTAGAGGTAGAGGTAGGCGTACACGCAGTCCATCAGCGCATAGCCCCTCAACCAGACCTTCCAAACAATCTCGGACCAAACCTGATGATGAGCTTGACCACTCCTTAGACAGGTATCCAGCTAAACCCTCAGTGCCTTTCACAGCATGGGGAGTTTTAGTAAAGCGCTCGCCTACGCGATACTTGCAAATGCGTCCTGCTGTGACTCGTTCACCTTCTAGAGTAGTCCCTTCTCAGAGGCCTACTCTGCTGACTTCGTCAGACCTAGGTGCTCTTCTGTGGCACCAGGAAGGCGCTAGACCTTCCTCTTCCTCTGTGACTCCTAGTGCTCCTGTTGCGAGCACTTCTGCTCGCGAATCGCGTCTGTTGATGCATGAAGTTCACGATTTTGCACGTGAATATCGAAATTTTGCGTGTGAATCTCGCGATTTTGCGAGCAATCCGCGAGTAGATGTGTCGGAATAGCAAGCAAATGCAGATCCAAGACCTTCCTCTCGCCCTTATGCGTCTTCCACCTCCAGCGGAGGATCAACACCCTTCCCAGAAGGGTGCAAGGAGCCTCCTAATAGGTTCACAAATGTGCCTATTAGTCCGGAACTTCCTCCGCGTCCGAAAGAACGTGTTCCTCTGCCTCAGAGGTTATCTCCTCCGTCGACTGACAATCTTTTTGGAGTTTCACCTAAAGGACACTATTCCAGGGACTTCCAGGTTGTACCTAGGGGTTCAGACTTCTTCTATGGGCATCGACTTTCATGTATACTATCCTGAAGGCTCTGAGGGTGGTACCTCCACTGCCACAACCCCCGACTGTTACAGTTAGGGCAACCCCTAGAATCCCTCTGGAGCCCTCGTCGAGCTCGTCAGTAGATAGTCAAGACCCCAGAAGGAGGTCGACGGCAGACAATGCTCGCAGATGACCTCCACCCCGATCGCGTGCTGAAGGCCACGCCACTTCAGACTCTTATATGACGAACTTACCTTTCACGCCAGTGAAAGTAAAGGAAGTCATTACCAAGAAGCAGAAGAGATGGATGAGAGGCATAACTCCACCTCATTTCGACATCATCCATCCTAGGACAAGTAGTGACATAGGCTCGCCCAGGGAGATTGCGATCCATTCCTTCAACCCTTAAGAGATTGAGGTAGTGCCTCCGGATCAGCGTCCGGTTTCTGTTCCTCTTCCAGAGGAGGAGCCTCCAGCTCCTACTGCCAAAGCTTTGTTCAAGCCCTCAAAGACCTCACAGGTTCCCCCTCCTAAGACCGTGGAGGAACATCCTGTGCGTAGGAAACTGAAGGACAGGAAGACGAAACCTAAGAACGCCGTAGCACGGGAAGCTAGGGAGGCTGAGGCACAGATGCGGTCCCCAGGCTCTGGAAGTGAGCCTGGAGGTGGACGATCCCTTAGACTCGGAGGATGAGAATCTTCCAAAGGCGGCCAGTCCGAGCTATCATTCCGGACAGGAGAGACGTGAGTCCTAACATACCTTTTGGCAGGTCCTCGCCTGTATGAGGGCCATCAGCAGGCTGTCTACTTCTGGTTCCACCATCCAGGAAGGGAAGGATATGGTTCTCGACAAAATATTCGAGACCCAGAAGCCTTCCAGGTCCAGTGAGGCTTTGCTTTGGTCCAAAGGTCGGACAGCTGCCAAAAGGAAAGCTATCTCTCAGATAGCTGGAACTTCTAGTTCCTTGAGAGCAGGTTCCTCCTCTCGGTCTCTTACACTTCCTTTTGTGTTACAAAGGAAGTATTATGAGATCGAAGGTGAACAACATTTCACTATGACCCTCGACCCTTCGGTAGAGTTCCTAATGAAGGGAGTTCCCACTCAAACCCCCTCCTCTCTGAAGGCCTCACTATCGGTAGTTGAGCTCATTAAACATAGAGAGAGGCGCAAAGTATGCCATGCAGGCTACTTCATGGCTAGATCCATGGTTGGGATCCTTAGGCTTCATGGTTGGCTCCCACGATCTGTTGAAGAAGTCGGCCAGAAAGACAAAGTCCTCTTTGTTGTCAGGTACCCGGACTCTGGAGTTTCTGTCGCACCACGTTGTCAACCTGTGGGCGAATGCTATATTAAGAGAAGGGATACCGTCATAGGTTGGTTCCATAAGCGGGTGCCAAAAGTGGAGGTCTCCCGGTTGAGGAATTCCACCCTCAAGGGTTCTTCTCTCTATGTTCCGGAAGAGATAGAAAGGGCTGCTGAGCAATGGAGGAAATCGTCCAATGATTATCTCCTCCATAGGGCCATGACATCTCGGTCATATGGTAGACCTTCCCAGTCTTCCCGGCCACAGCAAGCACCTTCCTCTACTCACCAGTCAACTTCCAGGTCTTTGGGACCTTCCAAGGTGTCTAAATGTCCCTTTCAGTCCAAGGGACAGAAAGGGTCCAAGTCCTTCAGAGGAAAGAAGGGATGAAAGGGAGGTGGCCGAGGTGATCCCTTCCAGTAGGAATGGCATTCTTCATCACCCACCACCTGTGGGAGGATGCCTACAGCACGACTGGCAGAGGTAGCAGCTCCACGAGGCAAATCCCTGGACGGTCGATGTGATCGCCCTAGGGTATCGCGTCCCGTTCATTCAATCTCTCCTTCCTCTGACTTGAGATCCATTGCTTCTAGGCTTCTATGTGAAGGGATTCGCAAAGGAGCTGGCCCTCAGGGCCAAAGTCCAGACCATACTGCAGAAGAGTGCTCTCCAAGAGGTGGTAGACAGGTCTCCAGGCTTTTACAGTCAAATTTCCTGGTGAAAAGGGCGACTGGAGGCTGGAGACCAGTCATCAATCTCTCCTCTCTGAACAAGTTTGTTCAACAGACTTAGTTCAGAATGGAGACAGCAGACACGGTCATCCAAGCGGTACGTCCAAGGGACTTCATGTGCACATTGGGTCTGAAGGACGCATACTTCCAGATCCCAATAAATCTGTCTTCAAGGAAGTATCTAAGATTCATTCACGAGGGAAAGGCATACCAGTTCAAGGTTCTATGCTTCAGCCTTGCGACAGTTCCTCGGGTATTTACTAGAGTGTTCACCCTTGTGTCATCTTGGGCTCACAGGAACGGCATCCGTCCTCTCAGATATCTGGACGACTTGCTGATCCTAGCAGACTCGGAGACGACCCTTCTTCGCCACCAAGACATGCTTCTTGAGTTTTTTCAGGATCTGGGGGTCCTGATAAATCGTGAGAAGTCATTACTGCAACCCTCACAGAGACTGTTATACCTCAGAATGATCATAGACACCATCCTAGAGAAAGTCTTCCCATCAGACGAAAGAGTACACAGGCTGAAGGAAGTGTCTGCACCCTTCCTCAGGAAAGAAGTTCTTCCAGCCTCTCGTTGGTTGAGTCTGTTAGGCTACCTAACCTTTCTCTTCCGTCTTGTTCCAAACTTCCGTCTCAAGATAAGATCCCTGCAGTGGCCGCTGAAGTCTGTGTGAAACCAACACTGCCCCACCGGACACCCGAGTTCCCATAACTCAGGATCAGGTGATGGATTTGAGTTGGTGGATGGTAGACGAAAACCTTCAGCGAGGCCAGAATCTTCTCATTCCCCTTCCAGATTTGATGCTCTTCTCAGATGCATCAAAAGAAAGGTGGGGGGTGCACCTGCCATACCATACAATTTCTGGCCTTTGGTCAGAGTCAGAAAGGTACCAGCACATAAATCTTTTAGAGATGAGAGCAGCCTACCTGGCTCTTCTTCAGTTCCAACAGTTGCTGGCAGGTCACTCTGTGGTGTTGATGAGCAACAACACCACAGTAGTGGCTTACATAAACAAACAGGACGGTACCTTTTTGCAGCCTCTATGCCATCTTGCAGTAAAGATACTCAGATGGTCAGAAGAACATTTGGTGGCTCTATCAGCTTGATTCATTCCGGGTAAGAGGAATATGCTCGCAGACAATCTGAGCAGAGAGATTCAGATAGTAGGCTCATAAAATAGTCTTTGAATCGCTAGATAGCCAACAAAGTCCTGACTTTGCGGGGTTCCCCAACTGTAGACCTGTTTGCAACATCTCTGAACAGCAAGCTTCCGCTGTACTATTCTCCAGTCCTGGACCCTCAGGCTCTATGGCAAGATGCATTTCAACATCGGCGTGTACGCCTTTCCCCCATTTTGTATGATGAGAAGACTGCTCAACAAGACAAGAGCATCCAAAAATCTAACGATGACCCTTGTAGCTCCACTATAGCATCACGCAGAGTGGTTTCCAGACCTCCTGCAACTTCTAGTAGATCTACCGAGAGAACTCCCTCCACGACCAGATCTACTCACACAGCCACACACGAACATCTACCACAAGACCGTGCAGTCGCTTCGACTTCTCGCGTGAAGACTATCCAACGTCTCCTCTTTGAGAAGGGCTTTTCATGACAAGTTGCGGAACGAATGTCCGGACACTTGCGTAAGTTCTCAGCCTTGGTCTACCAGGCAAAATGGAGAGTCGTCTGTGGTTGGTGTTGTGGAAGGAATATCTCTCCACTCGATGCCACTATTCCAGTGATAGCAGAGTTTCTTGTACAGTATACCTTCAGGAGAAAAAGCTCCTTTCAGTATCGGCGGTGGAAGGCTATCGCTCAGCCTTAAGCCTTGCCTTCAAGCTGAAAGGAGTCGAAATTTCTTCCTCGTTGGAGCTTTCTCTCCTCATATGAAGTTATGAGATCAGTTGCCCCCTATCAGAGATCAGGCCTCCTCCTTGGAACGTGGTTCGTGTCCTGAGATCTTTAAAAGGACCTCCCTATGAACCATTACGCTGTGCAATTGACCGAAATCTCACTTTGAAGACGGTATTCCTGCTCGCTTTAGCCTTGGCAAAGAGAGTTGGTGAACTTCATGACCTCTCATATGACATCGCCCATTCAAGGGAATTGGGGGAAGTGACGCTCAGCTTCGTCCCTGAGTTTATTACTAAGACTCAAAATCCGGGGGTACTGGATCATAGATTTGGGCCCTTTCAGATTTTGAGTCTTCATTCTGTAACCAACGACCCAGATCAGTTGTTACTTTGTCCAGTGGGGAGTTTGAGATACTATCTTAAACACAGTGCAGCAACACGGCCTAGACTAACATCTCTGTTTGTTAGCTCAGAGAGAGTAAAAAGGAGGATCATCAAGAAGACAGTTTCCTCCTGGATTTGCCAAGTGATCAAAAGAGCCTTGGCTCCTGATCTTCCTCAGGCTCATCGACCTAGAGCCCATGAGGTCAGAGGAATCAGTATTTCCCTGGCATTCAAACACAACTTCTCTGTGTTGCAGGATTTCCAACCAGGCGTGTGGAAAAGACAAACCCCCTTCACAGCCCATTACTTCAAAGACGTGACCCACAGGAGACTCAATACGTTTACTATCGGTCCTGTGGTGGCTGCTCAACAAGTGGTTTAAGATACCTCAAGCTCCTTGATGGGCAAGTAGCAGTTGGTTGAGGGCATTTGTTACTCTGGTTAAGACTGGGATGAATGAGAAGAATGTCGGGCTTTCCTTTCTTAATCTTCTCCTCCCTTGGGGTACAGCACCATGGGTCCCTTTGCAAGCTGGCTTCAACCTCTGCAGGTAATTATCATTTCCCTTGCGTAGCTTAGTATAAGTTATAAATTGTTATACTGTCTATGTCCCCATTGCTTTCTGCGAGGAAGTTTTTCCTATATAAACTCACAAACGTTCATACTAACAACCTCTATTTTACAACATTGCACAGACCGTGAGTATACTCACTGTGTATATTTTAGCGAGGTGTCAAAGTTTTCCCTAGACCACAGTCAGGTACTGTACTATAGTCCATTTCTTTTGGCGAGGCATATTTGCACTGACTCGCAGCGGTGCCCTTTTAGCTCGGAAAAGTTTCCTGATCGCTGATTGGTTGGACAAGATAATTCTAACCAATCAGCGATCAGGAAACTTTTCCGAGCTAAATGGAGTCGGTGCAAATTTGTCTTGCTAAAAGAAATGGACTATAGGTAAAACGGGGTCAATGTCCATGCCAGATCTAGGACTTCCACCCACCTAAGAGTGAGTCATCCACATAAATAACGGAAGGTTTGTTAATATGGGAACAAATGACAAATTCAGAGATAATTTGTATTTTTCCCTAACTAATACAAACCTTGAGTTATTTTTATAAATTGGGCTGCCATCACCTATCCCCCAGAAGTCCTGCCTGCAGTAAAAAGTGATGTCTCTTACCACTGTGAGAGTATATATAGAGGCGGCTGGGTAGCCCCAGCAACCCCTCGCCTACCCGCTCAAGTGGTTAAGCAGGGTTGTCACCTCATATTTAAAGTCTAATGACTACCTCCAGCTGCCGCGTAAAGAATATCCACATAAATAATTCCAGGTTTTATTAGTTAGGGAAAAATGCAAATTATCTCCAAATTTGTAATTTTTCCAAATTCTTAGAATGGGCTGAATATTAGCACTATCCAGTATTGAAAGAGCTAATGTTTAATATTTAGTTTAATATCTACTGGTGTAAGTAACAATATATTAAAGCAACGGACTATTGAGACACTCTTTCTCTCTCTCTCTCTCTCTCTCTCTCTCTCTCTCTCTCTCTCTCTCTCTCTCTCTCTCAGCTTTACAATATATGAAATGTCAATTTATGTGGTAAACAAGATCTTCATTTGGGAATGCAGTCACTCCTGTGTCCATAAACCTGAATATTTAGGTAGATATATAAGGGTAAACCTCTCTTACAAGTGTTTTGCTGATGGTAAAGTAGAATTTATTAAGAAATGCTTTTTCGTATTCTTAATTTGATCACCCTAGTATAGTTTTTTCATGTAAAACTGCATCCTTTAAGAAAAATATTGAGACATAATATCCCAATACATAGTTTACTCTTTTAGATTAAATAAGCGTAATTTATTTCCATGAATCTTGCCTTCGAATAGAATATGCTATTTACTACAAGTGCCAACTTGATAACCTCAATAATATTTGATAAGACATTCTCTCTATGCTCCCATGTCAGGCTACTACATTTCCGCCCAAGTGATATATACCGAGAGGCAAGTGATAACGGATAGCGCAAAAACCAGCAACAATTATTCAGACTTATTACATCTTGCGCCATTGATGTGCTTCGTTTTTCTTTCGCGATTTGAAGTTTTGGGGGGTCTATTTGGATTTTATGGTTGGTTTCATTGAATTTTTATGCTCCCACGGTACTATGATGTGTTTTACATTAGTATTGTACCGAGATAATCTTAATGGCAGGATGAATAATTCTTAAAAACTGCTGATCCCTTATGTTTGCTGGGGCTTCAATTGTTCCTTTCGCCTCTTTGTTCTCATTGTGTAGACCTTGATGATGAAAAGTTTAGTTAATATCTTATTCGAAGTGTAAATGAATACTTCAAGTTACTAAGTGTAAACTAAAAAGGTTGGGTGCTTAGTGAATCTAACCAAGTGTTTTATGACATTATCTTCAAGTGTTGGTGAAGTGTCTACAGTAGTTTTCAATGATGTGTTACACAATACTATAAAAAAAAAATTTATTTTTCAAATAAAGTAGACAATCTTTCAGTCAAAGAGTTCAGTTTTGGATTTGATTTATTTTGTTTATAGCTACTACCTGTTTTACCTTTGATACTGTACAGTACTAGTTTTTCTAGTTTATTATAAAGCAGAGTGATAAAATGTGTTAAATTAGTTTTACGGTAGTAAAATTTTGAAACCTATTACGGAGGTGAATTTCTTTAAACAAGATCACTTCTTTCTTCCCTCTCTCCCTTTGTCAGTTTCTCGAAAATGTTTCATTCTATATTGATAAAAATATATTGATATATCTTATCATAAGTTCAAATACTCCCGTTTCTTCAGTCCAGGTAAGACAAACAGATGAATATTCTGTGCTCTTTCGACTAGTATTATATACATGTTCAGCTGAAGGAAAACTTTATTTAGTATGGGCCGGGGAAAATTCCACAGAGAGACTATACTATTCCATCATATCGGACTTCCAAGTCTTGAGACTGAATCAGGCCAACACCTAGATCTTGACCCCAGCTCCCGTCTATGAGGAAGCAAAGGTTGATCAATTTATACTGCATAAAGACAAAGCTTTTCATATTGTTTCTGATGATTAACATTCAAAATATTTTATGAAGCCATGGCAACAGAAGCCATTTAGAGTTCCCCACTTCCTTTCATTTTCATCAAAGTACAGTAAAGGGAAGGTAGTTGAAAAGAACTTGAAGCATGCACATATCTCTTAGTTGGTTACTACGTCACCAAATCTGTTGTTATTGGCCCCTGATGTATACACGACACTCACGAGGTGCTCGCGCGAGGGTAGTAACCTCTGCATTCCATGCTTTTAGCTTTCTCTGGTATATTTGGAAGATTTATATCAGAAAAAGTGTAAAGAAGGACTTTTTCACCGGGCGTCACAGGTCTCTCCCCAGAAATAGATTTTTCCTTTGTCAAAATCCCTTTTTTGCTATCTGGACTAATTAGGATAAAACTATTCAATGCTTATAGAATTGTCTGCTATCAAGGGTTACAGATTGTGTTTAAGTTCAATTTTGAACCGTACTGAATTAGACTTATCCACCGAAGATATTATATGTAGCTTAGGTATTAAAGGTCTTAATATTTTTTAATACCAGCAGATATTGTAATTAAATTGGTTTTGAATATTGTGTTATGTTTCTTACTTTATTTTGACTCCATTGTTATAACAAAATTAACTGTCAACCCCTTTTCCTGTTGGCATTAGCTTAAAAAAAGAATGTTAATGAGTTGCAAGCATTATCTAAAAACAGAGCTAAAAATTATGTCAAAGTAAGGAATCTTCATTGGAGTTGTACCCCTTCGTCTCTGGCTGATATGAAGGAAAGGGATGCTGATGATACATTTTTATGCCCTATTAGAGCAGTTAAGATATACTTGAATAGAGCTGATGGTATTAGAAGTTCACTACCAAATTTGTTTTGTGCACCATGTTATGCCAATAGATTGATGTCAAAATGTAATGTCCTTATGAAAGGATTTCTAGTCTAAGCTCATGCAGATTAGTCTTGCTTACCTTTATTGAAATTCAAGGTACAGGATATTAGAAAGATAGCCACATCTTTTAATTCTGTAAGAAAATTGTCTTTAGAGAAAGTCCTGACAGAAGCTTGGTGGGGAACTAACCATTTTTTTCCTTATTTGATAATACCATTTTTATAATTTGAAGAAGTAGTTAATCATGGTCATATATTTCTGGATATGGTTGTTTTGAAATTGTATTATTTATATTACCTTTAAGTTAAGTTAAGTAGACAAAATTTTCTTTTTACATTAATGTATGATCAAAATAATGTAAGTTTTTGTTTTATATAATGAATTTGTTATTATAATTATTCTCCACCATAGTTCAGTATAAAAGGGTTTGAAATTTTTAAAATTAGATTGAAAGAGAGAGAGAGATAGAGAGAGAACAGAATGCCTAAGGGTTTGCGGAGTTGGTATTTCTTCTTCTTCTTCAAAAAAAAAGAAGTGCGAAGGTAGATACTCTCTATTTTAAAGAGTAGTCATGTCAATCTTTATTTGTGTATCACTTTCCCCTTGCTTGGGAAATGAACTATTCCCCCTTTTCCTTTTAAAGATAAGATTCATTGAAATAAGCAGGAATCTTAAACTAAAATATATTTTCGTTCTTACCTTTGAATAGAAATAGTTTCCCTTTCTCCTCACCATTCTGATTACGGTGGTATTTTAGGTTACTGTTCATGGTTTTATTAAATCTGAATCATTGTAGTTCGTTTTTCTCGGAAATCTATTTTCACTTGCCTCTTAATACATGGCATGTGGTTGGTAGGGGAGCATTCCCACGAGGGTTGATGGCCAGCGAGATTGACTTTATTAATTCTGACTGAGGTCATCAAATGGCACTTGCAGTAAATATCCTTTTCCATTATAAGTCATTATGGAAATAATAGATTTTAGTTACAAAATCCAGTTTTTATTGTATTTGAAGTAAGTGATGATGCATTTTTGTTGCACTAAACAACTTTTAGCATCCTTTATTTACTTCCTTTAAATCAGTTCTTGTTTGTATATACAAATTTAGTACACTATACTGTACCTTTATATTGTGGATGACCCATAAAAAGAGCATTTTTTCTCTAGGTGTCAATATATTTCAGTAAATCATGCATGAATACAGGATCCTAAAAGTCTCCTCTTTCATATTGTCTCATGTTGCATGATCCGGTCATGATGAAATCCATTTTGAGTATTTTATTATGCTCTGCATATTTTTAGCAAATGATAATCTCATAAACTTTTTATAATAAATGATTTTTAATCCTAATAGACTTGAACCTAAACATTTCCTTTTCTTTTTGAAAGTGACAACTATTTATTATTTTTTATTTAGGTTTCTTAGCATCCTTATTTTTATACAAGAGCCACTTAAAAAGTTGTTCTTGTCATATGAATGTCTGTCATTTTAGGAGTGCAAGAAGTTTTATGTGAAAAAACATGAAACTTTGTAACATATTATTTATAACGCATCTCTTGGTAGATTTTTCTGTTTTACGGTGACTTTGTTAACCACTGAAAAATTCACAATTGAGAAAAATATTTTATTTAGTATTTATAGAAGGTAGTTGTAGCAATACCTAAGCAATATATTACATAAAAGTAGACATGTATAAACCTTATGATTCTTGAAGAGGAGCATCAATGTTATATATTGAACACTTCAGGGAACAAGGTTTATGATACTGAAAAAAATAACCACCAAGGGATAGACACTATTAATTTTCATTTCTGGACTAATTTCTTTAAATAAACTTGTTGGATTGGTAATCTGAAAAAAAAAATCAGACATGAAGTTTATAAAAGTTTACTTAGTGCTTATGTCTGTCTAAAGTTTAAAAGGAAAGAATTGGAATTTTAAAAATAAAGTTTCTTATTTCAATACTCACCTGATATTCATATTGCTCTTCCCTATGGAAGCTTGGAATGTTGATGTTAGCCCTTTAAATTATGAAATTTCATGTTTTCTTGCCTGCCAGTATACTGGTGTCTCTTATAAAGCAGTGAAATTTACCAGTATCTAACAACAGTTACATGTTGCGTGTGTCATATTGGTTCTTCAGTCTCAAAGTCGATTACATGCTGTGTGTGTCATATTGCCTCTTCAGTCTCAAAGTCGAAATATGTACAGTACTGTACTGCCCTATCCTCTTGATGCCACTAATCAGTGGGGAGGAGGGCGAGCATGAATATGAACATCATGTGAGTATAGAAATAATGAACTTTATTATTAAAATTCTGTTATTTCTATGAACCTCCCATGATGTCCATATTGCTGACTCCCAAACTTTATGTGTGGTGGGTAGCTACAGAAGGACAGAGATAGGGCAATTAGTTTCCCATAATCAATTAGATAACATCCTAGACTTACCTTTAGTTTAAACTCCAGATGATATTTAGAAAATTACTCTATTGCCTAATTGCTCATTATATATAAAACCTAATTACTGTGCTATACATATACTGTAATTTTTCAAAAACTAAATGAAATTTGAAAGGTTACTAGACCACAACTTCAAAGTAGAATTTTACCAAACTAAGCACTAGAATTCACCATGCTATCTGACCCCATCCTACTAGCCTCTATAGGTCCTAAAGCCCAACAATTATGACACGTAAACCATGTTTCTTCAAGATAATGTTTAGCAAATACAGATTTGGGATACCATTGAGATGCCACTTAAACTCTTAACAAACAAAAGATTTTAGAAAAACTCTTAGATATAGTGGTTCTTTTAATATCATGAACCCTCATTTTTAAATCCCTTAGATTTGGATCAAGTTCTTTTTTAGCCTTGTGGCCTTATAGTAAATTGAATGACATTGCATTCTTGGACAGAGGTCGTGTTGTAATTTTAATATCACAAAACAGATTAGGCACATTACCTCCGGTACCATAGAATCATCCAAATAATATTGAACGCCTCTTACCAGTCAAGGAAAGCAATCACCTGAATTAGTGACCGCCTCTAATGTCTGTAAAATCTTCTGAATGAAATTTCAAGAGCTTTTACTGGTCTAGAAATAACTATCCCATGAATAAACTGCCACTTCTTTTTTAAGGAAGAAAATGAAAAAAATTATTGTAAACCTTTAGCCTCAAACTCATTTTAGCTCCAAAATAAGGCAAAAAAAATTAAATCTTATGATTACCAAGGATTACAGGAGGTCCTTGTGTTACGATGGTCTCGAGTTACAACAATTTGTAGTTACGAAAAGGCTCTCATAAGGTACTAAAAAAATCCTTGTCAATTTTGTGCCACAATGTTTAGTTCATTGATAGAATTAACTACTTGCCGACGCAGAGAGCAGCTAACGTGCCGGAGTCGTGTGTTATGCTATCTTTGATTACGATACAAATTTTGGATTGTTGTGCTGCTCTTTTTTGGATACTTTTGTGCTTTTTTACCATGCAAAAATGTTTTTGGAGTTAATCTGCTGTGAGGCCTCTAAAGGTTTAAAGGTTTTTGAGGCCACTCATGAATGACAGAGGCAGGGGACAGTGACAATGCCCTAGCTAGTGACCATACACAGTATACATATGACCAGTGCCTAGACCCCCTCTTCACCCAAGGTAGATCCAGGGAGAGCCAGGCAATGGTTGCTGATGACTCAGCAGGTAAACCTATAGGATCCCCCAAACCCCCCATCCTTAGCTCACAAGGATACTAGGTTGTAGACACTACAAGAAAATATTGAGCTTGAGTGGGACTCAAACCCAGTTCGTCTGAATGATAGGTAGGGACATTTCCAATAGGCCAGGGTATCAATGTGCGCACCATGGACTCGGTGAGTATTAGGAAGACCTATGAAATCAGGCTCTTTTGAATCTGTTACAGCACCTCTTATGTTGCAATACATCGGAAAAATTATGACACATTTCCGTAAATAATGGGTTGGCCAGGGCACCAGCCACCCGTTGAGATACTACCGCTAGAGAGTTATGGGGTCTTTTGACTGGCCAGATGGTACTACATTGGATCCTTCTCTCTAGTTACGGTTCATTTTCCCTTTCCCTACACACATCCACACTAAATAGTCTGGCATATTCTTTACATATTCTCCTCTGTCCTCATACACCTGACAACACAGATTACCAAACAATTCTTCACTCAAGGGGCTACTGCACTAATTGTTCAGTGGCCACTTTCCTCTTGGTAAGGGTAGAAGAGACTCTTTAGCTATGATAAGCAGCTCTTCTAGGAAAAGGACACTCAAAAATCAAACCATTGTTCTCTAGTCTTGGGTAGTGCCATAGCCTCTGTACCATGGTCTTCCACTGTCTTGAGTTAGAGTTCTCTTGCTTGAGGGTACACTCCATCATTCAGGGAAAAATGGCCTCCTCCCTCCCTAATGCAGTTTTTCTAATGTATTGGTGGTAATGCTTTGTTCACCTTCTGCTACTTGAGCCTCTGCCCCCCCCCCTCCCCTTATCTATTTTTTAATAAATGAAAGAGGAATGGAATGTGAACTCATTTGATAATGGCACATAGTCATACTTTTATCCTTTCCTACTCATCAGCTTTATTAAACCTTGAGTTTCAAATACTATGCAGTTAGGGAAAGAGATTTACTGAGGATAGAGTTTTTGCTTCCTTCCCTACGCTTTGATGTTTTGTATCTTATAATAGTTAGGGGAAGTAATTTAGCTTTCTATGGTTGTTTTAATTGAGTTAGTCTTCTCCTGGTCATATTCTTGCATGTTCACATCTAATGCCAAGTTATATGATACCCGGGGGATAGAGGAAGGTAAGCTTCCCTCTTTATGGGATTCGCTAATTATTTTCATATATGAAATTTATGTTACAAATGAGTGAAATCAAAGTTAATTTTAACCAAGTTGGGTACAGTAATCTTATTGACCCAAGATGATGCCATGCCTGCTGCTGTTATTATACAGTAGTGTGGGTTGAGCCTCTTGGTGCAGGGCTTGCAACCCTGTAAATTGCCTTATCTACCTGCAATTGGTTCATGCTGCAAAGAGTAGAGATCCAAAAGCAGCAAGCTCGAGAGAGAGAGTCCTATTTTTCTCATTCCTATGTGGGTGAAAGGTTTTGCTAAGATCTTGGTATCCTTAGGGTATTTGCCTAGTTAAGACCTCTGAAATCTTGTCTACCAATCAGCATTGGATTCAGCAGTAAGGTATTTTGGTAAAGGGGTCATGGTGTACTGTCTCAGGCCTTCATCCAAGTAGAAGAGCTTGAGTTAGAGGTTAATACAGACCCCAAAGAGGAGGCTGGTTTACCCCAGTGGATATCAGAGAAGACCATGGTCACCCTCGGGAGGTAAGACTTTGCTTGCTTACCCAGTGGTTAATCAGCAAGCTAGTTCATCATCAGCTTGAAGCTTATGCTTAGCAGGCTACCATCCCTCCAGGGTTTGGTCAGCTTGCATCTCTAGTGGACGCTTCAATTATAGCCCAAATAGTTGAGACATCAATCTGCTCCCACAGCAGTTGCTCCACTCAAGGTTGGTTCTTCTGTTCCCATAAGCTTAAGCTCCTGTGTTCTTCCTGCTCTACACTCGCCCTAGCCTGGGGGGACTGGAGTACCTAGACCTTCTGTTTTTCAGTCTCTGGCTCAGTAATGGAGCAGGATTCGGTGGGGGCAGTATCCTTTGTGGATGTTGAGGAGGGAGACCTAGTGAGAAACTCCTGGCAATTGGGCAAGAGATGTGCTTGCTGGCCTGAATTAAATAGTGGCTTTGATATTCCTTTGATGATATAGAATTCGAGAACCATGTTATATTTTCTCAATCATGTTGGTGTATAAAGGCACCTTCCCATATAATTTTCCCTTGGCTTACTCACAAAGAGGTTTTACAGTTGACATACAAGTCTGCTCTTAATAACAATCTAGCAGGAGTAGTCTCAGAGGCTGGGGGTTATGTCCCTCTATCATAGTCTTGTTGATTAATTTGTAGTTTGGATGATGGTGCCATGCTAGAAGACTCCTTTCCGGGCTAAAATGGAAGGTTCAGAAATGCATATCCCCATTGGGAGAATCTTAGAACAGCAGAGTTTGTTGTCTGGCAGATGCTCCTTAGTCTGGTGTCAGCAAATCTTTTCTGAAAGTGGATGGTGTGGGGGATCTTGAATTACCAGTATAGATCTTGCAAAGTTGTTGTACAAGCCCACTTATGAGGCTTTACAGAACTTTGTCGAAGCAAAATTTTGCATTTGGGTGATTTCAATATGGAGGTATAAGTGGAGGAGCTCCTCGGCAGCAGCCTTCTATATGAATCCATTTTTCCCCAATCCTTAGTGAATAAAGCTATGGTTAGTATCAATACAGCTAATACTTCAGTTCCACAGAGATTGAGATAAAGCTTTCAGTCCATTCCAAAAAAGGGGAAGAACCTTCAATTATATGGCTTCAACCTATAAACAGCACCAGCAACATTTTAAAAGATAACATGTGAAGAGATCAGCATCACACCCTCAAACTAAACTGCCCCTGTCAGCAAGCAAGTTTTCTCAGGAGGATAGAAGGCAACAATTGTAACCTTTTCAGACAGAGCCCCAATTCACGAGTGCTGTAGAGTGGTGCGGATTCATTTGATAGGGGAAAGGGACCTCGACAACGAATGTCCACAGGTCAAGGGTGTTTTCTGTTTTCAAGATCATTGTACTTTTTTTCGGTGGAGACAAAGCCTAGTCTCTGAAAGTTTGGGTTGGTCATGGACTCTCCATCACCTGTAAAAGCCAATGTAGGGTCACGGTGTAAAATCCGCAGTATGATAAGGCAAAATCTTGAAAGATGCAGGACCAGGGGGCAGACACAAATTCTTTCAGGCAAAAACCCCTAGAACTTTTCCCAGCAAAATGTTGGGAAAGGGATCCATAGAGAAATATGAATTTCTTAAATTCTATGGCAAACATTTCATCATTCCTAAGAAAAACTCCCCTGAGAGAAGAGTGATCCTCGACCTGTCTCATCTCAAGAAACATCAAATGTGACACATTCAAGATGACGTCTTGTTACACAAGTCCACCAGTTACTGCTCTTTAGAGGTTTAGACCTGTAATCTAGCCTCCCCCCCCCTCTCCCACTTCCAGCCTTACTTATGGTTTCAGCTTGGGAGGAGTTCATACATGTTTAAAGTGGTGCCCTTCTGACTCTACAGTAATGCCTCACAACGCAAAATTAATTGCTTCTGGAGTGGCTTTCGTACCGTGATTTTTTCACATGAGTTGCCTTTTACATGTGAATCGCCTAACTCCTTCCAAGCCCTACTAAAACACCACATTAAATTCTATTATAAGGCTAAAATGTACTAAACACAATGAAATACAACCATTTGAATCATTCACTACATAACCTTACCATTAATAACATGTAAATGAAATGTATAATTAGAACAGACAGCACATTAATGCAATAATAAATGGGAAATACAGTAACAAATGTGGAACCTTACCTTTGGAGTGAGGCGATGTCCAAAGCAAAGTGGCAGGACTGTAGAGAAGGATGACAAATGGCAGAAAACATTCATAAGTAGCAGAAAACATAAACACTTAACTTTACAAAACATTAATAAATAGCAGAAAATATTAACGCTTAACCTTACGAAACACATTAACAAGTGGCAGAAAATAGTAACACTTAACTTTACGATAAACTTAAAATTAAATATACAGTATTCCTTTTGCCTTTTTCTAATATTGTATTTTATTTTTACTTTATGTTTTTTATTATCTAAATTTAATAATTTTCTTCATTACTTCCACTTTTCTTTCATTTTAGATCACTTTGAGCTTCCTCTTGGCCTACTAATATCGAAAGCCTCTTAAATAAACAACTACCCGAGGAATCGTGTTTCTGCGTGCTTCTTAAAATGTTCCTGAAATGACTCAGGCAAACATCATTACACTGTTCAAGAATACAATGTGTGTAAACTTTGTACAAGAACCACCATTTTATGGTAGCCAGCTAGACCTTCCTTAACAACGTTCAGTTGCATGGCCTCCAACTCCTTCAGATCATCAGTCCCAAGTTCCTCTTGGTATTCCTCGAGAACTCATTAATGTTGTCCTCAACGACATCCCGAGTCTAATGATTTCAGCAACGTCAGCTTGAGCAACAGGTTCAGGATCGTCAACTTTTTTGGCCTCGGATTCAGCCTGGCCTTTTTGGAAGCCCTGTAAATCTCATTGGTATGTGGCATCAGGCCACAACTTCTTCCACGGAGAGTCAAAGTGCACCTTGAAACCTCCCGCCAAGGTGCATCAATGAGTCTGAGGCATATCACAATATTGAAATGCTCATTCCAAAATTCACGAACAGTGAGGTTTGTGCTGTCCTTGATTTCGAAACATTTCTTGAAGAGATATTTGTATTTTGTATAGAGCTTCTTAAAGCTTGAAATCACTTGCTGGCTCATGGGCTGGAGGAGAGGGGTGGTATTAGGTGGATGATAGAAAACCTTGAGGAATAGAAAATATGCTAGGATATCTTCCTCAAGGCCAGGAGGTGAGCAGGGGGATTGTCAAACACCAGTAGGCATATCTGAGGAAGGCACTTCTCTTCCAAGTGTCTTGTTACCCAGGCTTTTACATTAGCCCACCACATCACCAGAAGCTTCTCCTTTAGCACTTTTTTGAACTTGAAGGCTCAAGGAGTCTCGAAGTGATACACCAGCAGGGGCTTCACCTAACAATTCCCACTTTTGTTTGCACAGAGTGCAAGGGTAACTTCTGCCTTCCTTCACCATATCTAAAAGTTTTACCTTTTCAGTAATTATCATCATCTTCCTCCTACTTTTCAGCTCACTAGAAGAATCTTTCATTGGTGCACAGTGCTTTGTAGGCATTTTAATGGCTTTACAAAGGTTAAATGAATCACAGAACACTACAAACGTGAGATACTTGTAAGAGTATAGTTCAGCGTTAACGAGGGTCTGGCGGAGCGGCGGGATACACCAAGGGAAGATGCTGGGAAAGGATACGATGATGCGTAGCCAATCCGCTCACGGGATACATTCACTCGTGCTTTGATTCTTCGATCATGCGGTGGTAACCAATCACGTGCCTTGTCTGATTTCCAGTAGGTATAAGAGCAAGCTGCTCTCCTTGTCTGGCAGCCAAGGAAGCCGTTTCTTTGGAGCATCAAGATGAAACGTGGCTGCTCTCCGCAATATGACTGCCAGTACGGCGGTATTTTTTATTTTCTATTTTTTGACAATAGTCGAACCGCAAAATGGCATGGGATCACTTCTTGCCAAGCTACAACCCTAGCTGATAAAGCAGGATGCTATAAGCCCAGGAACTCCAATAGAGAAAATAGCCCAGTGAGAAAAGGAAACAAGGAACTTTAATATTCAGGGTAATATTTCAGACCTAACCAGTCTTGTTTCAAACCCTAGCCTAAATACTTATGTGGTAACTAGGGGCTCTAGTGCACCACTCACTAAGGGTTCAGATCATACATAGCACATCCAGATTCAAGATACTCCCACAGAGTCTCAAATTTCTTATTTATTTTAGACCCTTCTGCAAAACCTTTGCTTGAGGGTACACTCGGGCACACTATTCTACTGTATCTTTTTTAAATATTTAACTTAGCCGGTGAATATATAGCTGCAACTCTTTTGCTCGACAGACAAACTCTATGGAAAAACTCGCCAGCGATCGCTACACAGGTTGCGGGTGTGCCCAACAGCGCCATCTGTCGACCAGATACCCAGCTCTTATGTAAACAAAGACTCAATTTTCTCTCTGTCGACGTGTCGACAAGACGTACTTTACTCGCTGTTGCTAAACTGGAGTTTTTCACATCTATTTGGTGAAGTACTATATTCTAGTTTTGAGCTTTCGCAATGCAGGTGTTTTATCTTCATCTTAAATCTTGAACTCTTTTTGGATAGATTTAATTATGGTGACAAAGAGAGTATGGACTTTCTTTCACTTTTAAATGGCCGACCCTTCCCTTAGACGGAAGTGTGTTTAGGCTTTTAGTAATTATCTTATCACATTATAAATTATTTATAGATTTTCCTCTATATATTTTATATCTCTCCGCCTTTATTAGGCCTCTTCGATTAACTTTCCATTTATTATAAACATATAAAAATAAATTTTAATGTTTTGTTTATATGCGACCTTTCCTGAGAGTAGGCGGTCCTAACTTGGAAACCGAAGTTAATCAACGTTGAGCCCTTTATATCGTAATTAGCTTTTAAAGAGCTAAGGATTTAAAACTTTTTAAATGTAATATTTTATGAAAGAATTTCTTTGATAGTCTTCGTACTGTTTTCAAAGATGAACTAACGTTTAGTTTTTTTATGCTACGCAGTTGTTGACGTTCAGGACGTTCAACATGCGCTCTATCGTTACGATAGAGAGAGAGTGTATCACGGTTTCACTTTGCAGTAAGAGTAAATCGATTCTGACGTTTTGTTCATTCTTTCTTAGCTTAAATGTTTTAAATTCTATTTTAAAGGAACTTTTTATTTGAAAAACCTTTCAGTTTTTTCCTTTAGTCAAATAACATGTTTTTTTGACGAAATATAATTGGGCTCTTCTCTTAGGTGCGAAATCAAGAGAGAAAGAGAGAGAGAGATAGAGACGGAGGGAGAGAGAGGAGAGAAAACGTTCCGTTCAAGCGGGTAACGTTGTTCTCGAGTTACTCTCGTCCCTAGTCTCTGTACGGGGAGGAAGGATAAAACGTTTTTAGTTTTTTATTCTCGTCCCCAGGCTATGTGCGGTGAGAGATTGAAAACGTAGTTTATATGAACTAGTGTTTAGTCTCTTTCCCAGCCACTGATTTTTTTATCTTAAAATATGTTTTCTGTTTTTTGCTGGTATTAATGAGCTTGCATTATACGACTGATTTCGCAATTACTACCTTTTAATGAAGGGTAGAATTGCGTGTTTCAGGTAGAAATCAGTAAAAGTTTCGATTTCAGTGAAATAAGTGCAAAACAGAAAATCGAAGTGATAAAGTGATATGCGCAAAGTGTTACAGTGTTGCGTCCGAGGGTTCGTCTGTTCGTGCCTGTCGTTCACCTAGTCCGGGACCTCTTGCATGCTCCCAAGCCCAGGGGAGAAGTAATGTCAAACGACTTATGGGTTCGAGAGGCCTTGATCAACGAACAGACGTTTCCCTCTATGGTATCGGGTGTATCTTACCAAGATCTCCCCTACCATAAGACGAGAGAGACGTTGTTTCTCCTCGTCATCCGAAGGCTTTTCGCATAAGAAACCTGTCACAAGGTTTCGAAGCCCTTAAGCAAAAGTCAGTCCTTTCAGGACAGGTCCAGCGTCCTGGTTACAGCCATTAGGACAGCTCTGACCCTATGCAGTCATCGGATAACTGCTCGCCGCCTAATAAAAGCGTAACACAGACTCCGAGAGTCTTTTTTGTTGGCAAAGTGTTGCGGTCACAGACGTTACCCTCGTCTCTTACCACAACCATTTCCGTTGATCCTTAATGGGTTGTATGGCAAGACATGCAGAATATGCTTGCCTCCCTTATGGAAGACTATTCTGCCGATTAGTCCGTTGAGTCTAGCCGTTTATCTCATCGATATCCTGGCTTTCAGCCAACCTAACGTTCGTTTGTGCTTACTGTTGACGTTGGCGTAGCTAAGTCACGTCAGTCAGGTTGTTTAGAACCACACTCAATGCGGTCTCGTGTGGTTTTTCAGCCGCATTTGGACGTTAGGCCACTTGCTGATGCTCCTGTTGACGTTCAAGACGTTCACTAACAATCGGAGTTGACTTGTTTTGACGCTGTGCGTCAACCTCCGCATTCTAGAGTTGTTTTGACTGCTCAGTCTAGGCAGTCAAAGCAGTCTCGAGTGGACGCTGTGCGTCCTCACGCACCTGTTGTGGTTGACAGTTCAGTTGTTGACAGTTCACAGACTGTCAAGCAGTTACATGACGTTGCGTTCTGGTCCGCTACTAATGCACCAGTGAGTGTGGACTCTGCTTGTAAAGCATTGCCACCACGGTAGGTCTCTCCCTTGCTTGAGACTCAGCTTTTATCGGACAAGGTTCCTGTAGATGAGGAAGTTGCTGTTCCCCCTCCTACTGATATTCCCTTGAGGACTCTGTCAGATGGAGAGGAGCCTAAAGCTGCTTAGCCCCCTATGGACTTTAATTAAATCATGATGATTTTTTTTAAGGATCTTTGTCCGGATCTTTTTGTAACTGCTGCTCCTCGTTCGCCTAAACGTCAGAGCTTACACTAGGCCTAGCTACTTCGAAGCCGTTGTTTTTAAGCTAGTGCTCTCTCGCTCTCCTAGAGAGCTTTACGTTGGCTAGGCGACTGGTTTTTCACCAGGAGGAGTTTGGGGGATACAGCCTTTGCTTTCCCTTCTTTTAAACTGGCTTATAGAGCGAGAGTCTGATATGACACGAGAGAAGTTCTCGGCTTGGGAGTTCATGCCTCTGCCCAGATAGACTTCTCAAATCTCGTAGACTCTCCCTGGCGCCTGGCCAGGAGACGCTCCAGTTTTTTTTACAGGTCAACTTCACAGCTGTTTTCGAGCCTTTGAAGTTTTGCTGTACAATTATGTCATGCATAAACAAGGCTTTCAGGGATGGAAAGCGGTACCGCCTCAGTCGCTAACCCCGTCTGTTGCCGCACCTGCTCCCGTAGACCCTAAATGGGCTTTGCTGCAAGACATGCAGTCCAAGCTTGCGTTCTTGATAGAGGACTTTAATGCGGAGAAGGTTGCTACCGAACCTTCTGGCCAACAACCTTCCAACCGGTCGGTTGTGCGCCCTGTTGACGCTGAGGTAACCTACTCGCGTCTGCCAGTTGAGGTGGTTCCTCCACCGATGCGACCCAGTGTGGGTTGCCAGCCGCACGTTGTCGTTAAGCGACGCTCGGAGGTGGTTGTTGACGTTCAGGACGTTCAACAACCAGCAGAGGTGACTTGTTTTGACGCAGTGCGTCAACCTCAGCAACTCGGTAGGGTGTTGACTGCACAACCCAGACGGTCTAGACAGTCTCGGGTTGACGCTGTGCTTCCTCGCGCACCCATGGTTGTTGACAGTTCACAGACTGTGCAGCAGTTCCATGATGTTGCGTCCGGCTCCGTCACGCATGCACCAGTGCAACCGGACTCAGCGAGCCAGACGTTGCCCACTCCGTTGCCGTTTCCTCATCAGTTTTCGGATGAGGAACCCTCTGATGAGGACGTTGCTGAACAACAAGACGATCAGCCCCCAGAATAGATCAAGCACTGCTATCCATCCAGAAGATGCTGAAGAAGGAACGCTGCTCAGTCAGGCTGTGGATGAGTCTGGTAGGGACGCTGTCATCCGTGGAACAATTTGTGTCACTAGGAAGACTACACCTCCGTCCTCTTCATACCATCTAGCTTTTCACTGGAAAAAGGACAAGACGCTAGAAGCGGTCTCGATCCCGGTTTCCGAAAAGATAAAGTCTTGTCTGACTTGGTGGAAGGACAATATCAACCTAAGAGAGGGTCTTCCCCTGGCTGTTCAGACTCCCAACCACGTTCTCTTCTCGGACGCATCGGACGTGGGCTGGGGCGCGACACTAGACGGTCGGGAATGCTCAGGACTGTGGAACTCGAGTCAGAGGAGCATGCATATCAACTGCAAGGAGCTGTTGGCAGTACATCTGGCCTTGAAAAGCTTCAAGTCTCTCCTTCGAGGCAAAGTGGTGGAAGTTAACTCGGACAACACCACGGCCTTGGCGTACATCTCCAAACAAGGAGGTACCCACTCACTGACGTACGAGATCGCAAGGGACCTGCTCATCTGGTCAAAAGGTCAAGACATCTCCCTAGTAACGAGGTTCATCCAAGGCGACTTGAACGTCATAGCAGATGGTCTCAGTCGGAAAGGGCAAGTAATTCCAACCGAATGGACCCTCCACAAGGATGTGTGCAAGAGACTTTGGGCCACTTGGGGTAAACCATCCATAGATCTCTTTGCAACCTCGCTGACCAAGAGGCTTCCAATCTATTGCTCTCCAGTCCCGGACCCAGCAGCAATACATATAGATGCTTTCCTCCTAGATTGGTCACATCTGGATCTCTACGCATTCCCACCGTTCAAGATTGTCAACAAGGTACTGCAGAAGTTCGCCTCTCACGAAGGGACAAGGTTGACGTTAGTTGCTTCCCTCTGGCCCGCGAGAGAATGGGTCACCGAGATACTTCGATGGTTAGTAGACGTTCCCAGTAGTCTTCCTCTAAGGGTAGACCTTCTACGTCAGCCACACGTAAAGAAGGTACTCCAAAGCCTCCACGCTCTTCGTCTGACTGCCTTCAGACTATCGAAAGACTCTCGAGAGCTAGAGGCTTTTCGAAGGAAGCAGCCAGTGCGATTGCTAGAGCAAGGAGAGCGTCTTCCATTAGAGTCTACCAATCGAAGTGGGAAGTCTTCCGAGACTGGTGCAAGTCAGTTTCTGTATCCTCGACCAGTACCTCTGTAGCTCAAATAGCTGTTTTTCTCTTATACCTGAGAAAAGGACGATCCCTTTCAGCTCCCACTATCAAGGGCTACAGAAGCATGTTGGCATCGGTCTTCCGGCATAGAGGCTTAGATCTTTCCAAACATAAAGATCTGCAAGACCTCCTTAAGTCTTTTTGAGACCACCAAGGAGCGTCGTTTGGCTACCCCTGGATGGAATTTAGACGTGGTACTAAGATTCTTCATGTCAGACAGGTTGGAGCCGTTACAATCAGCCTCCCTGAAAGATCTCACTCTTAAGACTCTTTTCCTGGTATGCTTAGCCTCGGCTAAAAGAGTCAGTGAGATTCATGCCTTCAGCAAGAACATCGGATTTTCGTCAGAAAAAGCCACTTGTTCGCTGCAACTTGGTTTTCTAGCCAAAAATGAGCTGCCTTCTCGGCCTTGGCCTAAATCTTTCGATATCCCCAGCTTATCGGAGATCGTAGGCAATGATCTAGAAAGAGTCTTATGCCCTGTTAGAGCTCTTAAGTTCTATTTAAATCGTACTAAACCTTTACGAGGCCAATCTGAAGCTTTATGGTGTTCAGTTAAGAAACCATCCTTGCCTATGTCAAAGAATGCTTGGTCAGACTTTATCAGATTGTTAATACGAGAAGCTCATTCACATCTGAGTGAGGAAGACCGAACTTTGCTTAAGGTGAAGACGCACGAAGTTAGAGCTGTAACAACTTCCGAGGCCTTTAAGCAAAATAGATCTCTGCAAAGTATAATGGACGCAACCTATTGGAGAAGCAAGTCAGTGTTCGCGTCATTTTACTTGAAAGATGTCCAGTCTCTTTACAAGAACTGCTACACACTGGGACCATTCGTAGCAGCGAGTGCAGTAGTGGGTGAGGGCTCAACCACTACAATTCCCTAATTCCTTATCCTTTTAATCTGTCTCTTGAAGTGTTGTTTTTTTATGGGTTGTCCGGAAGGCTAAGAAGCCTTTCGCATCCTGGTTGATTTGGCGGGTGGTCAAAGTCATTTCTTGAGAGCGCCTAGATTAGGGGTTTGATGAGGTCCTGTTGTATGGGTTGCAACCCTTGATACTTCAGCTCCTAGGGGTCGATCAGCACCCTAAGAGGATAGCGAGGCTCCGTAAGGAAGACGTACTTAAAAGGCAGAGTAATTGTTCAAGTCGACTTCCTTACCAGGTACCTATTTATTTTGTTTTTGTTATTTTGATAACTTCTAAAATGAAATAAAAAACTCTTAGCTCATAAAATGTAAACATATATTACTGGTCTCTACCCACCATCCTGGGTGTGAATCAGCTATATATTCACCGGCTAAGTTAAATATTTAAAAATGATATTTTGATTATAAAATAAATTTTTGAATATACTTACCCGGTGAATATAAATTAAATGACCCTCCCTTCCTCCCCAATAGAGACGCAGTGGAACGAGGAGAAAATTGAGTCTTTGTTTACATAAGAGCTGGGTATCTGGTCGACAGATGGCGCTGTTGGGCACACCCGCAACCTGTGTAGCGATCGCTGGCGAGTTTTTCCGTAGAGTTTGTCTGTCGAGCAACAGAGTTGCAGCTATATATTCACCGGGTAAGTATATTCAAAAATTTATTTTATAATCAAAATATCATATTTCTCTTCCTCTTGTTTTGTTAAAGCAATACTACATGCACAGCATGTTATTGTTGTTAGACTCTGGTTTCATTGCTTTAATAGAGGCGTTAGTATATTAGAAGAAAAGGAAATTTCTTCATTTTAAGGGGTAAGGTTGATACTCCAAGTTTTACCAGACAAAAGCAATATGAACATCAGGGAGCTTCATAGAAATAATGTATATGTGAGCAGTATTACAATAAATACTGTATATACTGTACTGTACACACACATATATATACTGTATATACATATACCTATATATGTATATATATTATATAAGTATTTATATATATACACACGTGCGTGTATATAATACTCTTAATATCTCTAGATTCTCAAAATATTACCCTAATTTCGTAACATGAGATTATTGTTATCATTCATGAGCAAAAGTTGTAAATATTTTGCTGATGACCATCATCAGTAATACACTATATTATTTAACCTTTAAATCTGTTTGAAAGGCATTTATATACTGCAATGATGATTTTTAACATTTAAGATATTCACAGATAAATTAAATTATATTTTTGTAAATACAACCCTGTTTAATATGATTATTATTAAAGCTGGTGTATTAAATGCATGAATTGATATTTCTTAATGGTTAAATTTTTCTACATTCTTTTTTGTGTGCTTGAAGAAAATTATAGCAGTACTCATTTTTGTAACACATTTAAATGCTTGGTTTTAAGCATATATAAAAAGATAAATAGATTAGATATGATAAGCAAGTTTATGAAAATTTCACTTTCTAATATTTATCTGACAGCAAGTTTATTGAATAAAATTCACACAAATTTCTTTGGGCGATCTTGATATTCAGCATATACTAGGATAGAAATTCTTAGTTTCAAGTATATCTTGATGTAGTACTTGAGAAGTCCTCAAAAAATTTTGATAGATGTATCATGATAGTTACTTATAATTGATAAAGAAATTATCTTGTTGAGAAAAACATAGTTCTTACCTCACATGGCTTGCGAACACACTTCATTTGCATTATCCACAAAAATGTTTTTATCAACGTTTTATGAAATCTGTTTGCTACAATTTGTGGTATACTTTTAGTAGTGGAGAGTCTTTTTATTTGTTTATGATAATGGCATTAACCCTGTCAATGACAGTTATTACCTTTTACCTGAATACTGTATACTGTAAAATCAGGGGTAGGTCTTTTATATAGAATACTGTAAATAAATCATTAGCATATGACTAAACAGTTTAGGTTAATTCTATTCTCTTTTGTAATTTTACATACACAATGTAAGTACTTACTCAATCTGTATTTTGGAGAAGACAGTGATCTAAAGCCAGATTATATAAGTAATTTCTGTGATCTAAAGATAAAACAACAAATTGAATTTCCATAAGCCTGAGCTCATGATGAAATCTCAGTGTTTGGTTAGCCATTCCTTCCCTGTAACCAGCAGCAAGAACACCTCTCTATTTCTTGCGTATCCCCTCCATAAATTGCCTTTACCTCATAATACTTTAACGGCAATTCACCGTAAACTAAGTCAAGTGTAATAACTCATATCCAGCTTTGAAAATGTGATAATGCCCACAAGAGGTTAAAACTTGATAACATTATAAAGGAACTTGAAATCTAAAAAATTTTCTCAATTGCAACCTAAATACGGTATACAGTATTTACTACATTATCCATCACCTGGAAATTTCTCATAGAGAAATTAAGATTATAATATGAATATAATTTTTTCTATTTTTATTAAAAGAATTATTTTCGTTTAACTAAATCCCAGCACTCAGTGTTCAGAAATTCTTATTAGAAAATATGGCTTCTAAATAATGTTTAGTAGAGGCATAATTGTAAACCACTGGGCTGCTATCAAAAATCTTTCCCAGAGAAAGATTTCTAGAGAAATTAAAGAGTAGCTCCGCTTCCAATGTCATTAATTCTAACTCTCATGTCCTTCTTTTGAGTTTAATCCAATTTTCTGTGAGCTTATTTCAATAAACTCCTAGCAAGAAAGAACATAGTATTCTTGGGGAGTTATAGAGAGGCCAGTTTGAAATGCTAACTCCACAAAACTATTTAGGAACATTTCCCGTAATTCAGATATTATCGAATACTTTTGCATATCAGATTTTTTTCTCTAACACAACTTATCTGCAGTATATTTAATTGAAAGTAATGGATTCTGATACTTTAGAACAATTCCAAGGAGCTTGCATGCAGATCCTACACATCCTGGTTAACCATTTCTAGGTTTTTTATTTATAGCAGCTCATTTCTTACTACCTGAATTAAAATGGTCTAATTATAGATATGATCATAGATAATAGGTTGGTTATGAACCTGTATAATTTTTAAAAGCAAGCAAACATTTCCATACAAACCCAAAACCGGTGATTTATGGTTGTAGCTTTCCAGCCCTGCTCATGAATCATGTGCTATGGATACTCAGACTTCTGTTGGCCAGAGATGCATGAACCCACCCATGCATTATTATTATTATTATTATTATTATTATTATTATTATTATTATTATTATTATTATTAATCAAGCTACAGCCCTAGTTGGAAAAGCAAGATACTATAAGCCCAAGGGCTCCAACAGAGAAAAATAGCCCAGTGAGGAAAGGAAATAAGGAAATAAATAAGCGATGAGAAAATGTTAACAATAAATTATTCTAAAAACAGTAACATCAAACAGATATGTTATATATAAACTATAAAGACGTTTGTCAGCCTGTTCAACAAAAATATTTGCTGCAAGCTTGAATTTTTGAAGTTCTACTGATTCAACTACCTGATTAGGAAGATCATTCCACAATTTGGTCACAGCTGGAATAAAACTTCTAGAATACTGTCATAGTATTGAGCGTCATGATGGAGAAGGCCTGACTATTAGAATTAACTGCATGCCTAGTATTACGAAAAGGAGGGAACTGTCTAGGAAGATCTGAATGTAAAGGATGGTCAGAATTATGAACAATCTTATGCATCATGCATGATGAAATAATTGAACGACAATGCCAAAGATTAATATCTAGATCAGGAATTTAATAGACTGTAAGTTTCTGTCCAACAAATTAACATGAGAATCAGCAGCAGAAGACCAGACAAGAGAGCAAAACTCGAGACAGGGTAGAATGAAAGAATTAAAACACTTTTCCAGAATAAATTCATCACCAAAAATCTTGGAAGACTCTCTCAATAAGCCAATTTTTTGTGCAATTGAAGAAGACATAGATCTAATGACCTAATGTGTTTCTCAAAAGTACATTTGCTGTCAAGAATCACATTTAAAATTTTAAGAGTCATACAAAGTTAAAGAAACATTATCAATGTTGAGATCTGGTTGTTGAGAAGCCATTGTCATTGACCTACTTACAATCATACTTTGACTTTTGTTAGGATTCATTGTTTGCACCATGCACTAATTTTAGCTAGATCTCTATTAAGGGATTCAGCAACCCCAGATCTACATTCAGGATATGGAATCGATGCAAAAAGAGTAGCATCATCTGCATATACAACAAGCTTGTTTTCTAGGCCAAACCACAAGTCATGTGTATATGGTATGAAAAGTAATTGGCCAAAAACACTACCCTGTGGAACACCAAATAACACATTCCTATACTCACTATGGTGCCCATCAACAACAACTCTTTGAGATCGATTACTTAAAAGTTCAATAATAATGCTAAGAAACGACCCACCCACTCCCAACTGTTTGAGTTTGAAAACAAGGGCCTCATGATTAACACGGTCAAAGGCAGCACTAGAATTAAGGCCACTCATACAAACTTCCTGACCACAATCAAGGGATTTCTGTACAGCATTGGAGATTATAAGAAGAGCATTACGTGTTCCAAGGCCTTTATGAAAACCAAATTGCAAACTAGGAAATTGATGATTAACTTCAGCAAACCTATTAAGACGTTTTACTTAAAGACGTTCAAAAACTTTAGATAATATGGGAGTTATGGAAATTGGGCGGTAATCAGTGGGACTTGAGCAACCACAAACACATTTACATAGTGGAGTAACATTATCAATTCTCCAGCAAGTACTAAAAGCTCCTCGACTTGCTAACTTGCGCAAAATAACAGATAACTTTACTTTACTTAGATGGCTGCTTTTCCGGTCCCATACAGCAGGAGAACCCTACTCTCTACAGGACCTCCGCTGTCGTTTTACCTTGTTCGTTCAGAGCTAAGAAATCTGCATTCTTTATAAAAAACAAAGGAAAAATACCATTTGGGTCTACACCTTCATAAGCATCAAGGTCCATCAACAGAGCTTTAATTTCACGAGATTGAAAAGCTAATTTAGTTAGTTTAGCCTCAGGAAAACCGGAATGAGGAAGTTAGAGTTTCTCATTACTCTACTCTGCATTGCTACTGATTACCTGCATTTCTTTTTTTTTAAGAGGGACTGTTTCACCTGCGATGATTTTGTGGACACAAAAGAGAATAATCATAAGAAATAAGTTTGGATGAAAAATTTATTGTTTTATTTTTTTTATCTTAGTTGTACACTCTCTGCTTAAGACTATTTTATCAGAAGATGTCTTACGTTTCCATTCTTAGTTTCCTAAACTGATAGAACATTATTATTTGTTATAGAGTAAATTAAAAAACTCACTGCCTTATATAAAAGAAATTGGAAATTAAGTATCCTCAATATTTACAAAGTATTCCTTACCTTTAAGCAGAAGGAGGCAAATAACTTGAATCTGTGATTGCTTACCACTGTTTTATTCTTAAATATATGTCCATTAGGAAGTTTTGTTGGTGGGCTACCAATAGAATTTGTAATTGAGGGAGATTTAAACAAATTTTATACAGTATATAATTGGTAGTTTCAAAGATAGTAAAAGTAGATTTATGATTGAAATTCTATTTTAAGAAATATATATAACTGATGGAATCAGGCAAAGACAGAACTATATTTGATGGTTTAAGTAAAGGAAGAAGTTTGATTTAAGGGTTTTAAGACTACTAAACACTTAATATGAGAAAGGGGAGAAAGGGTAGTGATGGATGTCATTGAATTTAGGATTCCTTAATATATGGCATTATTGCAGACTGGAAAAGGATGGCAATATACATAAGTTATTATGGGATTGAATGTCTTTTCTTTCATTTATCATCGTTTACTTTGAAAAGCAGGCTAAAGGGGAGGATAAGGAAACATATTTTGTGTACTGTAGTCAGTTTATTTGTCCATTTTCTATGTAGCTACAGTTTTTAGAAATTTCAAAGGAAATTCTTAGATTTGTATGCCATGGTAATTAGTACTGTATGACATACATTAGAATATTTTTCATAATCATGAATCCAACAAATTTATTTTTTAATAGATTGGCATAAACCCAGCTTTCTATTGTGATTTTATGATTTTTTGCAATTCTTCATACAGTCTCATGTTTTAACTATTATTTACTATAAAGCTGTGAAAAAGGTAGGAAAGTTAGGTTTTGGCCAGAAGAATGGTATTCACTACTGCTCAGTATTGTATATCAGTTAGAATTTAAATTTGTTGTATATTCTATATACTATACTATGCAAATTTTATGAGCTTACAAATTCATAAAGCTTCATTTGTCTTTGAAATATAATCTTTAATTTTCAGTACTGTATAACCAACTTGTTAAGAACTGAGATTTTCAGTCTTATAATCCTAATTAGTTGTTCAGTAGAATAATTTAACCAATCTCTATTCATCATTTTGTATTGCTTTTTTTTATCCAATCTCCTTATTATTCATATTGTCTTTAGGTGTTGGTATGCTGTAATTCTGTTACTGTCATTAAGATTTTTATTGTTTAAAAATATATTTTAATTTCTGTATAATCAATATTTTGTTAAATCAATTTGGCAATAATGATCAAATCTATGATTCCAGAGCTTATAAGACATTTCAAGCTTATACTTTTTATGTTCTAATTTTCTTTTCAATGATGATCCTACAAACAGATGGAATCAACTAGACGTATTTATTGTTATCCTGTCTGTGGTTGGCATTGTACTCGAGGAAATGAAAAGTGATATTATCCCAATCAACCCTACAATTATTCGTGTGATGAGGGTGCTTCGAATTGCTCGTGGTAAGTACCTAAATGACCTGTCAGTCCAGTACGTCACAATGCAGACAGAGACCCAATTTGTTGGGCAAATGAAGTGCTATACTAATATCCCTATAAATCTTCATACACTAACTCATTAAGTTTGATTGTTAGGAAATAAATTTAATCATTTATGTACCTCCGAGTTGAAGTTGCAGAAACAGACCCCTACGATCTTTATTAAACTCGAGTCATTATTATCTGAAACACATAATTCAAATATTATGCTTGGAGTTATAGTACAGTATACTAAAAAATGCTAGATACTGTAAGTATATAAAGTATCCCCTTGTGTATTATATTGTTCATATATAAAGGTATAATTGTCATGTAGCTGAGTTCATAAATGGAATGGGGAGTAGTTATGTTTGCAAATGATACCATTTAGAAGCTTTCTTAATTTTCTAAAATTTTTAAAAGCAAATATCATACTCCTTTAGGTAGCATTCAGTCATATTTCTTGAAATATTCCTAAGGGAGTGTCATCCACATGGTTTCATGAAAATATATAAACTTGTTAACCACAGCATGCTGTATTGAAAGTATCAGAGGTATACAAAAGCTAATCTTCAGTCCCTTAGTACTTTATATTGTGAATTGGAAGTATTCCAAAGATGACCGAGTTTAATTTTAATATTAAAACTTATTAATGCTATACTTACCTGATGTTCATATTGCCTTTTTCCCCTAAGTGGACTCAATATTAATGTTATTAAAAAAATAAAAATTTTCCTTTTTCTTCTCTGACAACCAAGGTGACATCTAGGGGCTACTGTGAACGTAATTCAGTCTCAATGTCAAAACTGACATAGTCCATTAGGTACAGAAGTCCCTTTGTATCAATCAGGTGACCAAGGTTATTTGGTGCCAGATGAAAGTCCAGTTATTTCAAGATTTCATGTATGCCCTTTTGTTTGAATTCAGTAGCTTTCATGTTCAAAAGGCTGATTTGAATACATCCCTTCTCAAATTCTCCGAATAGGTTAAATCAGAAAAGAACTAATTTTATAAAAAAAAAAAATCTTCACTTCCTGTATTTTGAATGCAATCACCTTTTGCTGTATATTTGAAACTCCAAATAAAAGCATGGTATCTCTAAATTACTAAGCAAGTTATTGGGTAAAAAAAAACATTGAATACAAGAAGTTATATAGCTTTCAGTAAGGATACACCCAAAACGTTAAATTACACCCAATAAAATTCCTAAAAATTATAGTTACAATTGTTTCCTATTGTTGAATATAGTTTATAAACTATATTCTATCAGAGAGCAGTATCTCAGCTTTTATTTGGTACATTGATTATGCATATTGGACCATGATTAAGCAAAATACTGCAAAAGTAACTGGTATTTGTCTGAATTTGAATATGTTCAAAACATAGTTCTTTTCTGGGTCGACCTGTGACGGCCGGCGAAAAAGTCCTTCTTTGTACTTTTTCTGATATAAATCTTCCAAATATACCAGAGAAAATTAAAAGCATGGAATGCAGAGGTTACAACCCTCGCGCGAGCACCTTGTTGGTGTCGTATATCTAACAAGGGCGTTTGTAAAACACTATTCACAGGCTGTCTTCCATTTAGATAATCCCTTCATCAAAGGGGGAGGGCCGTGACAGGCCCTAGAGAATACAGTTGGGTTACCCTACCGACACCTACCACTCGCGCTCACCAGGTCATCCTTCTGTTTTGGACTTGCCCGCTAAGTTGATAAGTGTTTTGCCCAGTGTTTTTCGAAGTGATTGTCGTTAATTCAACATGACTGACGTTGATACTTCACCCTTACCAATGTTAAGTACCATAGTTTGTTTTGGCAGCTTTTGTCAGTACCGGGCATTTGTTCTGTTTCCAATATGGTGGTTTTTAGTTTTGGAAGCGATTGTCCTGCCGAGGTATCGGCAGCCATTTTGGGTTATGTTCGCTTCGGTAAATATTCTAGTTAATTTTGCCCATCTGGTACTCTGTCATCTAGGTTATATCACTTACGTTTTATGGCCTTTTAGTGTTATCATTAATTTTTACTATGGTATTTATTTGCTTGCAAGTCCAATTTGGACCTACGAAGAATAGCGATTTAAAGAATAGCGAATTAAAGTTTAGCGATTTAGTCTGTTAGTTTGTACTCGCCTCAGAGGCTTCGATTTAGACTATATCCTTGTTTATTTGTTACGTTGTCGTTATTCTTCGTTCTTGGTTATTACAATTACTAAGAAAAGCAATCAATTTTATTAATGTTCTTGTTTTATTGTGTGATGTTAGTTTTTTATTATGTAACCTTGAGAGCGAAAACAGAGACTGCTCGTTCCCTGTTCTACAGATATGAGTTATCCCTTCTCTCGTTTTCTTTGTTAGCTCGAGTAAGAGAGGTGAATTTCCCGTTCTCCGTTTTTATACGATCACGAGTTATTCAGGCCTCCTCTTAGTATCAGAGTTGAGGATAGTACGTTTAATATTATAAACGTTTTTATTGATGTGGTTACTGTTAATATAGCTAACACTATTAATAGGTACGTTAGTGTATGAGTCATTAATTGGGGTCGTTTTATACCGACACCCTTAGCTCTGCCTTGAGTTATGCTTAGCTCCGCCTTGAGTTATGCTCCGCTATATGGATACTCATTGGGTGAGAACTAGTTAACGTTCAAGAGCAGATTTTTGGAGTGCAACGGTGAAATCCGGCACTCGGACTCCGGCTGAAGCCTTTTACACACGAACCTTTGTCATGTTTGATCATAATTACACCGTTACGGCCGGCTTCACGGGAGATAACACAATCATTCATTGAGGTTAATGTTATCGTACCGGGAACGGTCACGATATCACGGTGACGGGCCTTTGCTACCGGATCTCCGGTACAAACAGAGATCAAGCAGACGGCCAGAACCGGAGTTAACAATGTGATACCGATGAAGACTTCACAGTTTCATTATTACGGTCCCTTTTTCATCGAATCTCCGGCTTCACTGGAGATAACACAAACATTCAGTATTAGAGAATGTTATCGTACCGATGAGGATCACGTTTTCACGATGACGGACCTTTGTCACTAGTTCTCCGTTACAAACAGAGATCAATCAGACGATCAGAATCAGGGTATGAACCCTTTTTCATAAATAATCACAATATCGTTATTACGATCCTTTTCATCGAATCTCCGGCTTAACCGGATATCGTACAGGCGATCAGCATTGAGGTTAATATTAGTTTTCCTCTGGTGTTCACGTTGTCACTATGACGGACCTTTGTACCGGGGATTGTTACCGGAGCTCCGGTACAGACAGAGATCACTCAGACCACGGGTGGCCAATCTCTTGTTTTTGCTGTAAAGGAAAGGATTTAACATGAATACAAAGTAAACTGTACTTACTTTAATGACACTTTGAATTTGCGTTGGTAATATTCATTAGTTATTCTTGAAAGTCCAAATAAAAATATATGAACATAACTATGCCTATATTTATGCAGATATTTAATTCTAACTATGTATAAATATGGATAAATATCCATACAACATCGTGTTCAAATAGAAATAAATTGATTATGCCTATATTTATGCATTTTCAATTCTAACTATGCCTAAATATGAATAAATATCCATACAACATAGTGTTCAAATAGAAATAAATTGATTGTGCCTATATTTGTGCATATTCAATTCTAACTATACCTAAATATGAATAAATATTCATACAACATCGTGTTCAAATATAAATAAATTGATTATGCCTATATTTATGCATATTCAATTCTAACTATGCCTAAATATGAATAAATATCCATACAACATAGTGTTCAAATAGAAATAAGTTTCCACTCAGTACTGGGAACCAAACGTTGGCCCCTTCTAATGAAGGGCCGGGTCGAGACTAACCATGCCATGAGAGGCTATCTACTGTTCCTTGAAACTCTGGTCAGTGAACAGATGAATCAATAGAATACTAATACCCAGTAAATAATGTTAGACCCGGTTCTGAACGTCTGAGTCAGGGGTGGCCAACCTGTGGCGGATGCGCCAACAGTGTCACATTTCATGAATACAAGTGTCGAACTATACCCCAAAAGATAGTACATTAAATGATTTTTCTTTAAAATTGATTTTTATGAGTTATACAGCTGATCCCAGCCTGTGAATAGGATCACTAACCAAAGTTCAAGGAACATCCAGACTTATGTCCCCTTTCTTTTACAGAAGGTTCGCCTACATGGTTCCCGTCAGGATGATGATGAATCTCTCTGGCCTGCAAGAGAGGCTCTCCGCCCTTGGTTATCAAGGTTGGGAATAAATGCTCCATCTGAGGTCCCTATCTCCTCAGAGTGTCCTCTCTAAGGTTGGACGACGACCCCATGGACGGGCAGGTAGGTGGGGATGAATTTTGAGCCTTCAGCTTTGCAATTACCTACGTCACCGACCTAGGACCCTTAATGGATCCTGATGTTCATGTTACCCTGCATAAACCGTGACTGCTAAAAGCAACACATTCTAGGGAAAACCAAGGGGCTATGACGGAGCTCAAAAGTATGGTAGTGAGTCGGATCCGTTCAGGAACTCAGAAGTTTCCCCCCTACAGCCCCAGGCATATCGAAGTATCCTCCTTCGATAAAAACAACGCATAGAGATTTGCCTTACATGTTCCATATATAGATGGTACCATAAATCTGGATGGCATAGACTTCCTCCCTCTGGGGAACCTAGAATTTACTCCCAGGTACTAGAATTCCCGTTCAACGGATTCGTTCGATTGAAAGAGATTGCCTTGGTTAGGTTAAACAAGGTACCGAAGGTAACAGTATTATTTCCTAAAGGGCAGGCCCGATCTGTCTGGACCAGGATGTTGTCAGTCTGGGGGGTACGATAATTCCAAGATCTGCCCTTCCAATTCGACCTACACGTTTGATGGTCTGATCGGGTTAGTTGTGGGAAATACGTTCTGTCTGAGGCCTCTATCAGACAGGAATCGATAGTCGGTTACCCACTCGTCATCACAGCCTCCCTCTGATTCGACGTCTATGCATCCAAATCCCCCTCATCAGGTGGTCTACCTCACTGATTCTCCAGGTACACAGCCCAACCCCGTTGGGATGTTTTACCTGCATACAGCCCTAGATCCGAACCCTCAGGCTCCTCTCGTGGACACCAGAGAGGAAGCTACAGGAGTAGAAGACAGTCTCGCCATCGAGACGGACCTAGAAAAAAGGGGGCTCGGAGAAGGAAAGTACCTAGATTCACCCCCTCACAACACGGTGGTCCCGGTAGGGGGTAGACTTTACCACTTTTGAGACCATTGGACCTTCGGTCTGTGGGCTCATAGCATAATCTCTAAAGGTTTGAGGTGAAAATGGCCACAAGGTCCTCCTCCTCCACCAGTGACCTTCTCCCAGAAATCCACTCCCATCCTGGAAGAGTACACCACAGGGTTACTCAAGAAGAAGCAATCAAACGGGATCGATCACTGAAGTTCCAAAGCCACCTGTTCACAATTCCGAAGAAAGGCTTGACGGCATTGAGAGTGGACCTGGACTTGTCAAGCTAAACTCTTACATTCTCTGCGACAAGTTCCGGATGTTGACTATCTCTCAGGTACGGACCTTACTTCCCCGTAGGACCGTCACCACCTCTGTCGATCTTACCGACGACTATTATCTTGCGCCTTTAGCTCGAAACTTCTCTTCTTATCTGGGTTTCCGCCTAAGCAGGAAAGCCTTTGTGTTCAAGACATGCCCTTTGGCCTCAACATTGATCCCAGGATATTCACGAAACTGGGAGAGAGAGTGTTAGAACAACTCAGGAACCAAGAGATACAGATCATTGCTTATCTGGCCGGTTGGCTCATTTGGGTCCGGCCGGTCATAGAAGGCAACAGAGCTACGAAGGAATTATTTCAATTTCTCGACAACCTGTGATTTCGAAAGGTCCCACTGCGAAGCACACGTTGTCTCTTCCTTCCAAAAGGTAAGAGGAATAGTTTCCAAGATCAAAAAATTTTCTCAAACACAAACAGGTGTCCGAAGAGCCTTAGAAAGTATCCTCGGACTTTTCCAATTCACTTCAGTAACAGATCTAATAAAAGCCAAACTCAAAGACATCAATCGAGTTTGGAGAAAGAGAGCTACAGTACCTATAAGAGACATGGTCTCGAAGATCCCCTCTGTCTTGAAAATGAGACTACGCCCATGGTCCGAACCGAAGGACCTCTCCAAATCGGTTCCTCTACAATTCTCACCTCCACAAGTGACATTCCATACAGCCGCGTCTCTAAGTGGATGGGGGGGATTACTCCGAACATCAGATGTTTCAGGTTCTTGGTCACTCTCCATGAAACAGTCCCATATCATTGTTCTCAAAGCCATGGCAGTGTTCTTGACCCTGAAGAGAGACTCTCCTCCGAGGTCGACCCACATCAGAGTAGTGTCAGACAGCACAGACGCAGTACACTACGTCAACAGGGGAGGATCCAAGTCACCCAACCTGAATCAGATCCTGGTCACTATCTTCGCCTGGGCAACAGAAGAGAACTGGTTCCTGTCAGCACCTCACCTAGCGGGAGGCCAGAATGTGAGAGCGGACTCACTATCCAGGACGGATCCACTGGAGTCAGAATGGTCTCTAGACATAATTTCATTCCGGTGGATACTCAGGCTCGTTCCAGGCCTCCAGGTAGATCTATTCGCAACTCAGATGAATCACTAACTTCCTTGTTATGTGACCCCAACCCTGGACCCTCGGGCTTATGCCATGGACGCATTACCCCGGGATTGGAACCATTAGAAGAAGATTTCCCTATCTCCCCCAGGGAATCTTCTAAAAACTTTTACACAAACTACGCTCCTTCCGGGGCGCAGTGGCTTTAGTACCACCTCACTGGCCAAGAACAGTTGGTTTCCTCTCCTCCTCGAGTTGAAACTCAGTCCCATCCGGATCCCGTTCCTCAAACTGACCCGAGTATCCAAACTCACTGTGTCAGATTACTCAAGGATAGCCAAAACTCTAACTTTGTGGACTACAGGAAGTTGGCAGCTCGTAGAGATGCGAACATTGAACCGGAAACGATCTCTTCATCGAATGGGACAAAAAGGGACTCGACAATTCGCCAATATGATTCGGCCGTTAACAACTAGTAGGTCCCCTAAGAGTGCAGACCATACTCGTATGTCCCCGCATTTAGCCATCTCTTTCTTGAGGTTCCTATTTGACAAAGGCCTAACAGTTAGCACTTTAACCACCATCAAGTCAGCTTTGAAGAAGATCTACCTTGTTGGGTTCAACATTAACCTAGCTGATTCCTATTTCTCATCAACCCCAAAAACATGTGCTAGGCTTCGACCTTCGGTTCGGCCACAAAAGGACTCTTGGTCTCTGAACGGTGTTCTCAAACTTGCGATGGACACGGACAATGAATCCTGCTCTTATATCACTCTTCTTAGGAAGACTTTATTTCTAACGGCTATGGCCTCAGGTGATGGAACATCAGAACTAGCAGCTCTCACGAAACCCGGAAAACATAGATTTCCTCCCTTCAGCCGAAGTACTCCTTTTCCAGACAAAGCTTCCCTAGCTAAAAAATGAGGATCCGCAAAATAGGTGCTCCTCTCGGAAGATTATTCTTCATCCCCAGGATTTTTCTCCGTGTACAGTCACACTCTCAAGCCCCTTTTTAGCTAGAACTGCCACCCGCTCGTCTGGCCCCTTGGTTATCAGGGAACAAGGAGGTACTATTTCCATTCACGGTATCAGGCAACAAATCCTCTACTTCATTAAACATACTAATCCGGAATCATTTCCCCAGGCTCATGATATACGGACAGTAGATGCCTCCAACAATGACTTCCAGAACAGGGACTTTGATGATTTTAAAAAATATACGGGTTGGAAATCCCCTATGGTTGTCAAACGCCAATATCTGAAGATCTTACAGGCCCTTAAATACCCGACGATGGCAGAGGGGAGCCTTATCTCTCCCCATTAATCTCCTCTTCTTCCTTTCTTCCATCTCTTCTCTTCTCCCTCCTACCCGCCACTCACACCACGTCGCCGCTCTCCTTGGTAGTTCGTTAGCCCTATGATATTTGCCATGTTTAATTCCTATGGTTTAACTGTTATTGTAGTTACCGTTCCTTTAATGTTTAGATATACTTAGACATGTAAGGTTTGATGCCTTTTGCGATTCGACACTCAGTTGGTTCCTTGTCGTCATTATTATTTAACCTTACGTTCCCTATGTCATTTGGCTGGTTGGTAATTGGACGATTACTTTATTATATCATAGTATTGTCGTACATGGTGATTGTATTCTCCTCATTATGTTATTAATTTATTGGGCTTGGAAGGCATTCTCTGGTACTTTTTCGCCGGCCGTCACAGGTCGACCCAGAAAAGGGATTTTGACGAAGGAAAAATCTATTTCTGGGGAGAGACCTGTGACGCCCGGCGAAACCCTTCCCGATTATTTTTGTACGGACCCACCCTTTTCCTTGCCAAGCCATATGTTCTTGCAGAAGGATGACCTGGTGAGCGCGAGTGGTAGGTGTCGGTAGGGTAACCCAACTGTATTCTCTAGGGCCTGTCACGGCCCTCCCCCTTTGATGAAGGGATTATCTAAATGGAAGACAGCCTGTGAATAGTGTTTTACAAACGCCCTTGTTAGATATACGACACCAACAAGGTGCTCGCGCGAGGGTTGTAACCTCTGCATTCCATGCTTTTAATTTTCTCTGGTATATTTGGAAGATTTATATCAGAAAAAGTACAAAGAAGGACTTTTTCGCCGGGCGTCACAGGTCTCTCCCCAGAAATAGATTTTTCCTTCGTCAAAATCCCTTTATTTTGCCTGAGTGATCAAGTTCATTATCACACCTCAATCATTGTCATTGCCAACTTCATCATCGCCATCCACATCATCATATTGTACATTTGCACCACAATCAATATATACACTAGCATAAACATAGGACCCAAAAACACATCATCGTAATCATCACTCCCATTATCATTATCAAAAGTATCAATAGCAGCGTTATATGAAAATAATAAATTTTGATGTTAATATTTTTTTAACATTGAATTGTGGAAAACAACTGAAGTAATAGATTCAAACTGTCCATTTGAGGCTAATATTCATTCAAAGTCTATCTCACCAGTGTCATTCACATCATCTTTCGTAATTTGTGGCTCTTCATCATCATGGGGTGGCTGATTGTCGTAGGTTTACAATTTGCATAATTTGGAACACTTAAGATTGTTGGCCAGACATGTACACTGCAGAAGTCGACATGACCTCGGGCAGTTACACGAGAGAAGCTCCAGAACTGCTTCTGGTGCTGGTGTTCCATCTGACCAGTCGATCTGCAATTCTTCCTTGTTGCCTTCTCCTGACTCAAGTTTTCATCCATTATGTGGTGAAGGGATGTTTGGGTGAGCTTCAAGAATTCTCCAAATTGCAGTCTGAGAGTTGCCTCTCAAACTGTGCTTCTGAAAGGCACTTGAACAGGGTGGAAGTTGGTAGGGATAAATCTGAGTTTTTTTTTTTTTTTTTTTTTTTTTTTTTTTTTTTTTTTTTTTTTTTTTTTTTTGCAACAAAGAAGTAATAGCTAAGATCATTCACTGACTTTTTGTAGCATATATTTAGCAGGTAAATTATTCTACTGTACTTCGTAGTTCCTCAGAAATGGTGCATTTTCTTCTTAATTGTCTGAAAATGCCTTGTGTGTTAACGTCCCTCATCAACATGTTCAGTATGGAGAGTTTTCCACTGCCAAGTAATGTACTTACACTATCACAACCAGTGGATGCATGAATACCTATTAATGCATTACAGACGGAAAGTCCAAGGGCAGCTGCAATTTTCTTAACATCAGTGTATTGTATTCTAACTCAGGTACTACCTTTGATGTACATGGCTACATTTATGTCACTACAGAAGGTAAGAGAGAATATAAGTACATCAGTGTCATCTGCCACTAGAACTAGGGATTTGTATCCTTGTGTTATGTGTGCAGCATGAGCTGCATGTAGAAAAAGACGTGTGTCTGCTTCCTCTTGTATGGCTCAGAGTTTTGGGACAAGATTTGATCCCTCAGGTTGCAACAGCCTGAAACAGTTTTTTCCACAAGTCAAGAAGAGGATCTTTTCTCCAAGAAGTTGTACTTGCTTGTCTCCATTCACGTTCAAGGAACCGTATGAAACTTGTTTTGTTTGAATTGGTTGTGAGAAACTTGGTTCATTGCGCAACTATCTGTTTGGTTGTGATATTTTTCCGTAGAATAGCTCCAGTTGTGGCTGTAATTAATAGATATTTCTCAGTATGTATCAAAGACATCAATACGTGTTGATCAAGAAGCTTCAGTCATCACTATTGAGAATATGAAAGATGCAATATCCCCAAATATTTTGTTTTTACCTTTGTCTTGTGTACAAGGGCTATTTTATTTATTAGACAGGTAGAGTTTGGTGGTATCACCTCTGCAGTTAAGTGAGTTATTTTTTCAACTCTTTGGAGAACACCAATTTGCTGGTCTTCCTTGATATACCATCTGCAGGGGCCAATGACCAGGGAACTAGTTCCAGTGTGTGCTGAAGGACCTCTCACTTGTAAGTTTCTGCATCTGAGCCATCAATAGCCTGTTTCCAAACAAGCTGGTTGTTGCTCGGAGAATGACTTCTTTGCCTTTTTGGGACTTATCTCGTGTAGTTTTCTTCTTGTTTATGAAATTTTCAGGTTCATCTTTGAAATGCTGTCATTAAGTTTAAGCTCCCGTACATCAAGTTCCAAATTGTATGCTTTAAATAAGATGTATACTGATTTGCCTTGTTCTTTCGCTGATAGTAAATCGTTGGCAACATATTCAGGAGCAACAGTAGCATTGCTTATGTTTATCAGGTCTTCAGACTCTTTAAACAGGCTCACCAAATCATCAATCAAGTTTACAGTTCCAGAAACTGCCATCTCACCCTGCAAAGTCTGAAACTGCTCCAACTGGGCATGTTGTAGATGTGACTGGTTCATGTGAAGCATCTATTTTAAAAGCTTGATGTAACTGGTTCGGTATTCAGCAGTGGGATCATGATAGTATCATGTCACAGCATGAGTGTTCAAACTAAAGCAACAAGTTCCTCCTGGGGTTTTGGTGTGATTGTTGACTATTTCTTCAATTGTCTCTTCTACAGGTATCCAACTAAAGGTATTCTGTGAACCTATCTGAACAGAATATTTTCTCTCTTAAAACACTTGATAAATTCGGGGATGTCTCTCTGGTTGATCGAACATTTCAGCATAGTAAGCTGGAAGATAATGTGTGTAGTTGGTTTTATCATATGCTAAACACCAGGTAATACACTCCTGAATGCATGTCAAGTGTAACTGCCAATTTCCTTCCATGGAAGCTTGGATAAGACCCAGATGCATAACTACCATATCGAGATAGCTCATCCAGTATTCAGATAATGGACCGTTGTTGTGTCTAAGACTATCCAGAAAAGCTGAGAAGAGATGTAACAAAAAAATAGCACCTGCTCATTCTGCAGAGTTTCTTCACAGTTCTGCTGAGATATGTCATCATTGAGATCATGTATCACTTCTAGTCCAGTTTCCACAGATGTTTTCATTTCTGGGTGGTTCTGTTCTATCCAAAGTAGAAACTCCCTCCATGCTTCTCATAAACCTGCTATGTATATGGATGTTATGAGATTCAGGTAATAAGAGTTTGTGGCAGGCATAATAACTTCTATTTTTGTTCAATCTACCGAAATCCACACATTGATGATTTTATCTTTGACTGTCTTCTTACCATTATGGCTATGATACAAGATGATAGAAAGGCCTCCTTTGTTTTTGTTGGTGATTTCAATGCTCACCATAGGGAGTGGTTAAATTCTTTTCCTCCTACTGATCGCCATGGCTTAAGAGCTTTAGATTTTGCCTCTGAATAAGGCTGTGAGCAAATCATAAGTGAAGCTACTCACAGATCTGGTAACTGCTTGGACCTCATATATGATGACTCCCCTGGCATTATAACAAGTAAGGTTGGTTCTCCATGTGGGACATCTGATCCTGCCTAGATTTCAATAGTGGTGAAGACTGAGCAGGCTGTCCCTGATGTGTCATACTCGTGTAAGACTTACTGTATGTAAAATCTTAAGGAGACTGAAATGGCATATTGAGTTGTCTTTTGGGCTTGAATTGGTCACAATTGTATAATAATGTTGAGCCTGTTGTTCCTTTGAATGAGAATCTAGTCAACATAATTGATAGGAGTGTCTCTTCTTGTGCTAAGGTAACAAGTGAAAGACAAACCATGGTTCAATGATGATTGTAGACATGTTTATTTGGAGAAGCAAGAGGTCTTATCATCTTTGAGATTATGCTTAGAGAGTGTATTATTCAATTTAAGAATGAATATAATGTAACCATAAAGGAAACCCTTTCTGGTACAACCTAGGACCATAAGTGGTGGACTACCCTTAAATCTGTACTCTTTGGTGTAGATGCAACAGTTCCTTTTTTTAAACCAGATGGCTCTGTCACTCATTATCCAAAGGAAAAGGTAACCCTTTTGGCTGATGTGTTTCATAGTAAGCAGAGTAATGAGAAACTTGATCTTCCAAATTCATGTTTTCCTGAGGCTAAACTAACTAGTTTAGTTGTTTTATCTTGTAAAATTAAAGCTCTGTTGATGGACATTGTAGAACTTCAAAAGTTCAAACTTGCAGCAAATGTTTTTATGTTGAACAGGCTGACATGTCTTTTTATAGTTTATTTATGAAAGATCTTTTTTTTAGATTTGTTACTGTTCATAAGATACAGTATTTTATTTTATTTTCTCAATATTTCTCATATAGTTTATTTCCTTTCTTCATTGGGCTATGTTTCCCTGTTTGAGCCCTTTGGCTTATAGCATCGTGCTTTTCCAACTACGATTGTAGCTTCGCTAGTACAGTAATAACAATATTGATGATGATGATAATAATAATAATAATAATAATAATAATAAAGGGATTTTGACGAAGGAAAAATCTATTTCTGGGCTCCGACCTGTGCCGCCCAGTGAAATGCTCCTTTAGCATTATTGCTAAGGTATATAACTGCTAAATAATACCAGAGAAAAAATTGCATAGGAATCCCAGGTATGAACCCAGCTCGCTCACCTGAAAGGTGTCGGTATATCATAACAAGGGCGTGAAAATCACAAGCAGAGGTCTCGTACCAATTAGATATCTCCTCGTCAAATATCCCAAGTCCACTACTGCCCGTCGCTAACAACAAGCCCACCCACGCCAATGACATCACTCCTCATAGCACCCAAGTTTGGGTCCATCAGGGAGAGCGAGCAGAGGGTGGGTTCACTGGACGGCACAGGTCTCTCGCCCAGAAATAGATTTTTCCTTCGTCAAAATCCCTTTTCTGGGCTCCGACCTGTGCCGCCCAGTGAAATAGTACCAGAGAAATGGTCCCAAACTTGGAACCAAAATCTTAAGTGAAAAAGAAAAATTAAAGTCAAACATACCAAAAACATGATTCAATACAAGTTAAATGTAAATACAAGGTATTCGAGATGAATGAAAAACTCCTTATGTAACAATATAAAGGCAATATGAGTATAAAAACATGGGATGCAAACTAAATGTATAATCCTAGGTTATATAGGAGAAAAACACAGGCATCAAAATAAGGTCCCAGCAAGGAAACACCAGGACAAGTTCAAAACAATTAGATTACTGTAAGGATAAAAATATTAACAATCTCGAATGAATATAAGTGATCATGGACAAAAATTATAAAATGTTGAGGACTGTACATAAGGATGCAACTGAAGGGTGCAATCCAAAAAGATAAACCAAACCACTGTAGGGACAATAAGCGAGGCAGGTAAGGGGAGGAAAAAAGGGGAAGGAAAGCAAGACCCTGTGATTAAGATTCATGATGATCAGGAGGAACCACATTCCCTGCTGCCCACTGTGGCAAATTTTAGGGCTTCCAAAGGTTTTAAATAGTGGCGTTTGAAAACTGTTGGGGACTTCCACCCTGTATATTTCGTGAGGTCATCAAATTTCATATGATGGAAATAATTAATAGAAGTAGCTACAGCTCGAATATCATGGACATGTGGGAATGATTCTGGGTTAGCCTGTTTAATGAAGTACAGAATCTGTTGTCTGATCCCTTTAAGGGTGATGGTTCCTCCGTTCTCTCTAATAAATAAGGGCCCCGAGGACTTGGTGGAAATTCTATTTAGGTAGGCTTTCAAAGTCGTAACTGGGCATAAGGATGGATCCCGCGGAAGGGGAACAATCTTCCAGTGGGACCATCTATTCTGGGGGTCCTCATTCTTTTCTAGGAATGTTTTGTCAGGGGAGAGTAGAACCTCTCCTGACGAGAGAAAATCAATATGGCCTGGATTTCTAGACAAGGCTGAAAGTTCCGAAATTCTGGCCCCAGAGGCTAGGCTCATTAGGAATAGGGTTTTCCGTAATAATGGGATATAGGCACATGATTCATTAAGAGTGTCAGAAGCTAATCTGAGAACATCATTCAGAAACCAGGAAACTGCGCTAGGACGAGTTGATGGTTTCAATCTGGCACAAGCTTTAGGAATGGAAGAGAGGTATGAATCCGTAAGGTCAATATTGAATCCAATTTGAAAAATCTTTTTCAAGGCCGATTTAATAGTAGTAATAGTGCTAGCTGCTAGGCCAGATTCAAATAGAGTCCTAAAAAAGGTTACTGCTAGGTTCATAGTCATTCTCTCAACCTTTGAGTCCTTTAAGAACTTGGCGAGTTTCTTGACAGCCGAGTCATATTGTCGAAGGGTGGACTCCCTCTTATCTGATTTCCAAAAATAAAGTATTTTGAGGGTCAATATCTGCGCCTCTTTGGGCCGCGAATTTCATAAAGTCCATAAAGTTAGGGCACTCCGAGCGTTTGAGGAAGCGAACACAGTGCAAGTTTGTACTGTATTGGATTGGGGATCTGCCGGGGACGGAGGCCCAGTTCCACCAGAAGGGGGAACCAGTTGCTCTTGGCCAGTTGGGGGCTACTAGAGCCACTTGCCCTTTGAAAGTTCTGAGCTTGTCCAACACTTTCATCAACAGGTTGATTGGAGGGAATAGATAAATCCTCTCCCAAATGTTCCAATCCAGTGACATTGCGTCTGTGGCGTAGGTTAGGGGGTCCAGGTTGGGGGCTACGTAGCACTCTAGTTTGTGGTTGGACTCTGTCGCAAACAGGTCCACCTGGAGGCCCGGAACTTGGGATAACAGTAGTAGGTTGGCCTGGGCACCAGCCGCCCATTGAGATACTACCACTAGAGAGGTATTGGATCCTTTGACTGGCCAGACAGTAATGCATTGGATCCCTCTCTCTGGTCACGGCTTATTTTTTCTTTGCCTACACTTACACAGAATACTTTGGCCTATTCTTTACATATTCTCGTCTTTCCTCATACACCTGACAACAATGAGTTATACTTAACATTTCTTCACCCAAGGGGTTAATTACTGTACTGCAATTTGTTCAGTGTACTTTCCTCTTGGTAAGGGTAGAAGAGACTCTTTAGCTGTGGTAAGCAGCTCTTCTAGGAGAAGGACACTCCAAAATTAAATCACTGTTCTCTAGTCTTGGGTAGTGCCATAGCCTCTGTACCATGGTCTTCCACTTTCTTGGGTTGGAGTTCTCTTGCTTGAGGGTACACTCAGGCACACTATTCTATCTTATTTTTTTTTCTTCCTCTTGTTTTTTTAAATGGTGTGTTGGGCAGGCTTAATAGAAGGGCCATGGATGCCTGGTGGTTTATCAAGAGGTTGTCTTTTCCTTTTTCTGATCATTTTTCTTCTCAAAACCATCCTTACTGTCCTCCCTTCAATTGAAGTGGCTATCCTGGAGGGTATTTAGCCTTGCATGGTGTATTGGCTCCTCCATGTTGACCAGTTTTTCCGACTTTTTACTATAGTCTATGGGTATCATCAATCACTTTGTTTATAATTCTGTACGTATTGTTTTTGTTATAATTCTTGTTAATCTAGTTTTTAAGTATGATGTGTCTTTTTTATTTCTATTAATTCTTATGCTGTCTGGAGACATTGAGCGAAATCCGAGACCAATACGTCCTAGATTTCGTCAATGTCGTCTTCTGTATTGCAATATTCGTGGTCTTCATGCAAATATCCAAGACCTTACAGTTGCGTCCAGACAGTATGATATTCTTTTGTGCTCAGAAACTTTGGTTTCTAATATGAGGCACTCATCTGAGCTCCTTATAACTGGTTTTAAGAAGCCAATAATGTTGAAACGTAATGCCATCCCTAGGGCCAGGGGAATGGCGGTGTATATTAGGACCGAGTACCCTGCTTCGCATAAGTCCTGCTATCAATGTGGATGTCATGAGATTCAGGTAATAAAAGTTTGTGGCATGCATAACAACTTTTATTTGTGTTCGATCTACTGGAATCCAGACATAGATGATTCTATCTTCGATTGTCTTCTTACCATTATGGCTAAGATACAAGAAGATGATAGAAAGGCTTCTTTTGTCTTTGTTTGTGATTTTAATGCTCACCATAGGGAGTGGTTAAGTTCTATCTCTCCTACCGATCGCCATGGCTTAAGAGCTTTAGACTTTGCCTCTGAATCAGGCTGTGAGCATCATAAATGAAGCTAATCACAGGTCTGGTAATTGCTTGGACCTCGTATACACTGACTCCCCTGGCGTTATAACTAGTAAGGTTGGTTCTCCAGTCGGGACATCTGATCATGCCTTGATTTCATTATTAGTGAAGACTGAGCAGCCTGTCCCTGATATATCATATTCTTGTAAAATTTATATGAAATCCCAAGCAGACTGGAATGGTATTTTACATGATCTTTTGTGCTTGAATTGGTCAAAATTATATAATAGTGTAGATCCTGTTGTCCCTTTGAATGAGAATCTAGTCAACATAATTGATAGGCGTATCCCTTCTCGTGTGCTAAGGTACCGAGTGAAGGACAAACCGTGGTTCAATGATGATTGTGGACGTGCTTATTTGGAGAAACAGGAGGCCTATCCTCTTTGGAAGGGTAACAGATCAGATTTGACCTGGAACAACTATACTCAGCTTCGAGCTTTTGCTCAGAGAGTTTATGCCTCAACTGAAAAGGAGTACAATTTAACCATAAAAGAAACACTTTCTGGTACAACTCAGGAACATAAATGGTGGTTTACCCTTAAATCTGCACTCTTTGGTGTAGATGCAACAGTTCCTCCTTTACTTAAACCAGATGGCTGTCACTCACTGTCCAAAGGAAAAGGCAACCCTTTTGGCTGATGTTTTTGACAGTAAACAGAGTAATGAAAAACTTGAACTTCCTCATTCCTGTTTTCCTGAGGCTAAACTAACTAGTTTAGCTTTTCGATCTCGTGAGATTAAAGCTCTGTTGGTGGACCTTGATGCTTATGGATGTGTAGACCCAAATGGTATTTTTCCTTTGTTTTTTATAAAGACAGCAGATTTCTTAGCTCCAAAGTTATCTGTTATTTTGTGCAAGTTAGCAAGAAGAGGAGCTTTTACCACTAGTTGGAGAATTGGTAATGTTACTCCTCTATGTAAATGTGTTTGTGGTAGCTCAAGTTCCACTGATTACCGCCCAATTTCCATAACTCCCATTTTATCTAAAGTTTTTGAACGACTTCTGGCAAAACGTCTTAATAGGGTTGCTGAAGGTAATCATCTACTCCCTAGTTTGCAATTTGGTTTTCGTAAAGGCCTTGGAGCATGTGATGCCCTTCTTACAATCTCCAATGCTGTACAGAAATCCCTTGATTGTGGTCGGGAAGTTCGTATGATTGGCATTGATTTTAGTGCTGCCTTTGACCGTGTTAATCATGAGGCCCTTGTTTTCAAACTGAAACAGTTGGGAGTGGGTGGGTCGTTTCTTAGCATTATTATTGATTTTTTAAGTAATAGATATCAAAGAGTTGTTGTTGATGGGCACCATAGTGATTATAGGAATGTGATATCCGGTGTTCCACATGGTAGTGTTCTTGGCCCATTACTTTCCATACTATATACACATGACATGGGGTTTGGCCTAGAAAACAAGCTTGTTGCAAATGCAGATGATGCTACTCTCTTTGCATCAATTCCATCCCCTGAATGTAGATCTAGGGTTGGTGAATCCCTTAATAGAGATTTAGCTAGAATTAGTGCATGGTGCAAATTATGGGGTATGAAGTTGAATCCTAACAAAACTCAAAGTATGATTGTAAGTAGGTCAAGGACGGTGGCTCCTCAACATCCGGATCTCAGTATTGATAATGTTTCTTTAAATATGTATGACTCTTTCAAAATTTTAGGTGTGATTCTCGACAGTAAATTTACTTTTGAGAAACATATAAGGTCTGTGTCTTCTTCAATTGCACAAAAAATAGGCTTATTGAGAAAGTCTTTCAAGATTTTCGGTGATCAATCTATTCTGAAGAAGTGTTTTAATTCTTTCATTCTACCTTGTTTTGAGTATTGTTCTCCTGTCTGGTCTTCAGCTGCTGATTCTCATCTTAATTTGTTGGACAGAAACTTACGGTCTATTAAATTTCTTATTCCTGACCTAGATGTTAATCTCTGGCACTGTCGTTCAATTAGTTCATTATGCATGTTGCATAAGATTTTTCATAACTCTGACCATCCTTTACATTCAGATCTCCCAGGACAATTCTATCCTGTTCGTAATACTAGGCAGGCAGTTAATTCTAATAGTCAGGCCTTCTCCATCACGAGGCTCAATACTACGCAGTACTCTAGAAGTTTTATTCCAGCTGTTACCAAGTTGTGGAATGATCTTCCTAATCGGGTGGTTGAGTCAGTAGAACTTCAAAAGTTCAAAGTTGGAGCAAATGCTTTTTTGTTGACCAGGCGGACATGAGTCTTTTTATAGTTTATTTATGACATATTTGTTTTTGATGTTGTTAATAGTTTATATATGACATGTCTGTTTTGACGTTGTTACTTATTTTAGAATGATTTATTTTTAATTTGTTCTCTTCATTTATTTATTTCCTTATTTCCTTTCCTCACTGGGCTATTTTTCCCTGTTGGAGCCCCTGGGCTTATAGCATCTTGCTTTTCCAACTAGGGTTGTAGCTTGGATAGTAATAATAGTAATAATAATAGAATCCACTTGAATGACTTGAGGTCCAGGGACCATTCCGACTCTAGCGGGGTTGTTCTGGACAGAGCGTCCGCCACCACATTGCGTACTCCCGCCAGATGGACTTCTGACAGATGCCACTTGTTGGATGTTGCCAAGGAGAAAATGGCTATCATCACATGGTTTATGTGTCCCGATTTGGAGGCTCCTCTGTTTATGCAGCGAACTACGACTTCACTGTCTAGAACCAATCTGATGTGTTGGTTTCGGGCTGGGGCCAAGCAATTCAGAGTGAGGAACACTGCCATGGCTTCTAAAACGTTTATGTGAAGCTGGCGGAACATTGGTGACCAAAGGCTCTGGGTTTTCTTGAACTGGGAGTATCCCCCCCCCAGCCTATTAAGGAGGCATCCGTGTGAATGACCAGCTTTGGAGGTGGATATTGCAAGGGGACGGATTTTGCCAAGTTTTTTACCAATGTCCATGGTCGGAGCCTTTTCTTTAGGATTGGAGGGAGACGAGCTCTTTTGTCTCGATACCTCTTGTTCGCCCTGGAACGCCAAATCCAATTTATATCTTTCAATCTGGCCTTCAGTAATATGTCTGTTACTGAGGCAAACTGGAGGGCACCCAGAATCCTCTCTTGGTTCCTTCTGGACGTCAATTTGTCCTTGAGGAAACGCTTTGTGTTTTTTGCTATTTCTCTTCTTTTGGCCGATGGAAGGCATAGGGTGTGGGAATTTAGGTCCCATTGTAACCATAGCCATTGGAATGTCGACTTCGGGACTAGGCGAGATTTCGCGAAGTTGATCCGGAACCCCAAGTGTTGAAGGAATGATATGACCTTGTTTGTTGCCGTCAGGCAGTTCTCGACGTTGTTCGACCAAACGAGCCAGTCGTCTAGGTACGCTACTACCTGAATTCCTTGGGTTCTTAATTCTTGTATTACCGTCTCTGCCAGTTTGGTGAATATTCTGGGTGCTATATTTAGTCCGAACGGCATTACTTTGAAGCTGTATGCTTGTTTGCCTAGCTTGAAGCCTAGGTACGGACGAAAGTGCCTTGCTATCGGAACATGATAGTAGGCATCGGTAAGATCGATAGAGGTTGTGACGGCCCCACGGGGAAGTAAGGTCCGCACTTGAGAGACGGTTAGCATGTGAAACTTGTCGCATTGAATGTAAGAGTTCAGATGGGACAGGTCTAGGATTACTCTTCTTTTGTCTGAGTCTTTCTTTGGCACGCTGAACAAGCGACCTTGAAATTTCAAGTGACGTGCCTTTCTGATTGCATTCTTTTGAAGCAGATCGTCTGCCTACAAGGCTAACTTTTTTGTTGGGTGTTGGTAAAAACTGGTTGGTGGAGGGGGCCCTTCTATCCAACTCCACCCCAGACCTTTGGAAATTATACTGAGTGCCCAACTACTGAAAGTCCAGTTCTTCCGGAAGATGTAGAGTCTTCCCCCTACCTGGGATGTTTCAATAATTCGTGGAGGGTTTACCTCCTGGTCCTCCGCAGAGACCTCGCCCTCGGGGGGCCATCCTTCCACCAACTCTGTTACGAAAGGTGCCTCTCGCGTCAGAGCCTCTGGTACGCTGGTACCCTTGAGAGGCACCCTGAGTCTCAAAGGTGGGGTTGAAGACTGGGGAAGTATAGGTAGCGGGGGCTATCTGAGGTTGAGGGACCAACATGTACTGTTGTTGGGGATGGCCCTTTGAGGTGGAAGGGAGGTTTCCCTGAGCTAGTGGGACCGGTTGAACCATCTGCTGGGGCTGCCGGTTTTGATAAGAGGGGAATGGCCTTAGTCTCTTCCTGCCGCGAGATTGGGGAGCGGCAGGTTCAAACTTACGTTTAGGGACTAGACCCCATCGAACCTTAAGACTCTGATTAACCCTGGCCGCTTCACTGAGGACGCTATTCACCGGATCTTCGGGGAATAGGTCCGTACCCCAAACTGGGGCCTTAATGAGCTTGTTAGGCTCATGCCTGAAGGTGGCTTCCGCTAAGACGTGCTTGCGGCAGCGGCGCCTAGCTGTCAGGAAGTCGTAAGCATCCGACAACAAGGTGTGGAGCAACGACTTTGTTAAAACTTTGAATAGGGGTTCCTCTTCATATAGGAAGGAGGTCAATTCCGCCATAGTTGCCGAGTTAATAGAGCGACTCAGGCGCATACGAGCCTCATACTCGAGGCGAATCAGGGACTCTGGGAGCTTGGAGAGTCTCTCACTAAATTGAGTGGAGGCGCAATCAGGGCTCAGTTTACCCACAGTAAATGTCGCCGGGGCACCAGACCAGCACTCATGGTCCCCCGGGAAAACAAGGGAAGTCAAGTCTGTCTCCCGCAACTGCGGTAATGGCTTGTCTTAGTTTACGGCCTGCTGGGCAAGGTCCATAATCTTAGTGACACACGGCGTAGGGGTGCGCTCGTCTGCCACAAACATGGTATAAGAGCTCTTAAAGGGAGTGAGCATCGTGTTGACGCACTCCAGCTCAATTAGGGTCCGAACCCAAGTGGATTGGGCCTTCTCTTTAGGGTAAATCACAGTCTCCCTAGGAACTTTGTCTAGGCGGACCAGAGCCTCCTCTGTGAGGCGAGCGAAACCAGGGAAAGGAAACTGCAGACCCGGCGGGTAGAACTCAAAGTCTTCCACCGGCCGGGTGCCAAAACCCTCGATGGTCAACATCCCATCCTTAAAGTGAGCATGAATGGCCAACTTCCACGGATTGTTTTTGGCAAATTCCGGGAGTTTCGAGGCATCCGGGATAGCGTACTGCTGTTGGGGCAGACCGGAGCGCATGAGACCCTCGACGAAAGACTCTTGATTTTGTACCTTCGAGACGAGGGTGTTAACCAAGGAACCAAGGCGTTCCAAGGTGTCGGAAAAGGCCGAAACGTCGAAGGAAGGCGCTTACCGCCGGCTGCGTAGGTTGCGAGCCGGGTGTCACTCTCGACTCCGGGGCGGAAGGAGCATGTGTGACTGGGTCCGCAGGGACCTTAAAAGACGAAACTCGCGAGGACAAAGTCCTAGGGGTTCTGGGCGATTTCGTCGGATTGGAAGACCTGCGGGTCTTAGTTAGGGGTTTGCGTGAAGGTTTATCCTTGGGCAACACAGAAGGGTTGCTGACATCAGTGGGGTGTCGTCCTGAGAACCCCGGAAAGGAAGAAGTGGAAGATGTAGAGAAAGTCGGGCTAAGGACAGGAATCTTAGACCGAGACACACTTGCCTCACTTACTGTCCTACCTGGGTCTGGCTCATCCTAGGCCATGGGCTCGATGTCCAGATTCATAGCTGCTACGTCACTGGTGATGGAGTCTCCCGGAACACCGGGGTCTTCGGAGAGAAGTTGTTCAGTAATCCCAGCGATGATAGGGTCCGCCACCTCCTTAGGAACCGCCGCTGAATGTTTAGCGTTGGGATAAAGGAGGGTGCACATCTCCTCGGAGAGAACGTAGGGGTGCCGGGCCTTGACATTGCGGGCGAACCCGCCGACCCAGATCTTAAGAGTCACCAGCTGAAGACTTGGAAGACTGTGAACTCTGAAAGAGAAGGTACCGTTACTAATGAAGGGGAGGTAGAGAACACAGAAAAGGTGAATATACCGAACGCATGCGTCGTCGGAGCCTCCTATGACTAATTTTAAATTAGAATGTAACAGGATATCAGGTAAATCCCGAAATTAAACCTAAGTTAAAACTATAACGTATAATAACGGTAGGAACACTTACTGAGTCCGAAGTGAGAATGGAGACAAGGTCGTAGCAGACCACGCAGTTGTCGGGGTGCCAAACAGTTAAATCACCGACGTGGACCGCACAGTGGGCGTGTGACCTGCACACATCATGGCCGCATGCTTGCTGCAGAACGGCAGCACAGGCTGTCATCATACAGCGAACAACCTGTAATATAAAGGATACATAAGTATCATTCAGTATCCTACGGGGATCCCGGGTGTGCCGGAACTAAAATAAACGATAAGTACCGTTAGCATTAGGATACTATATGAGGTCCTCCCAGTAGAGCCGGGAGAAACAGCATAAAATTAAATTAACTTAAATTAATTTAAATTAACAGTATAAGTTTACGATTAACGTTAATAATAATAAGGGAATTCCGTGTATGGTGAGATCATTCTGGGTAAAAGGTAAGGGAGATATAATCCCTTAGGCATCAGAGTGTGAACACGTAGAAATATAAGGTTAACATAACATGCTTCCGTTGGCTCCGCAGAGACAACTGAGGAAGGAAGACGGGCACCTTGACCTACCGGGGTATGGGGGGGAGGACTCCCTACTAATCGCAGGAACCTTAAGTCTAATAAACACTCGATAAAACCGTGTAATATCCCGCATGGGGGATGAACGGAGAGCTCACAACCAAAGGAACAACCAAAACCCCCTATTTCCTGATGGCCAATTGAAGAGGGCGGGGAATCCGGCTGTGGCGGAAGGAAGTGAGCAACTCGAAAGGGTAACGGCTGTTCTCGGCTCTGATAAGGCAAGGAGTCAGGCGGTATCCCGGGGAGGGATGGGGGGGGAGGTCGGGCGTCAGGACAAGAGGACTCGGCCGAGAACCCGAACAGCTGACTCCAGGTCTCGAAGAGACGGTAGTTATTCCCAGGGGGGATGGGGTGTATGCGGTGGCATACTCAGGCTCAGGTAGTGGGAGGAGCCCCAGAGGGGAAGAGGAGTATGGGGAGGCATACTCGAGATCAGGTAGTGGGAGGAGCCAAAGAGCCGCAGGTGGAAACGAGGCGATCGCGAGATGCCAAGCGAGGACAGGAGTACCAACCTGTCCGACCAGGATCGCGAGATACTAACATAACGAATGATCACAACACGGAATAAGATGACTAGGTTAAGGCATGCAAGATAAGCTGATAGAATAAAGATGAGAGAGAGGGATGCAAGAAAAGGCAGGGAAAAACAGAATAAATGCAAGGGCGCGCCCACCAGCACGGGGAGGACCAGTGCTGGACAGGGGTGCCAACATAACACCAAACGGAAACAAACGGAACGGTAAACTAAAATACGTTAAACACTGCTGAACGAGAGTCCCCCTCGTGATAACATGACTAAACTCTTAAAATAACACCGATTCCATAGAATCACGAGAAGAGTAAACTAATCTTAAAATACCAGCACAAGGCGTCTTCACGGTACTAACCAAGAGGGGCGCCGCCATAACCTAACAAGGCATGGGATAACCATGGCGATAACAATAACCGCTCAAGCATCGGTAATAGCGCAAAGGTTCAAAACGAATAACAATTAGTATGGGAGACCAAATGTAAATCATTAAGAATGAGCTAGGAGGTAGCAAGAACTAAAATGGCCACCACGTCGCGGGGCCGCCAACAATAGCGAAACAAATAAACATGAATAACACTAAAAGTAAGGCTAATGCTACCTCCGAAAGCTCAGAAAACATAAGTCTGGTACTTAACTTTGATGAGGAAGCTTGAGAGTCCGACATCATGAACAGAAAGGGCGCTAAAATCCGAAAAGCACAAGCGAAAAAATCACTGCAGCAAAGCGAGAGTGATGCTAAATGAGGAGTGACGTCATTGGCGTGGGTGGGCTTGTTGGTAGCGACGGTCAGTAGTGGACTTGGGACGGCCCCTCTTGGTTTCGGGGATATTTGACGAGGAGATATCTAATTGGTACGAGACCTCTGCTTGTGATTTTCACGCCCTTGTTATAATATACCAACACCTTTCAGGTGAGCGAGCTAGGTTCATACCTGAGATTCCTATGCAATTTTTTCTCTGGTATTATTTAGCAGTTATATACCTTAGAAATGATGCTAAAGGAGCATTTCACTGGGCGGCACAGGTCGGAGCCCAGAAATAATAATAATGATAATAATAATAATAATAATAATAATAATAATAATAATAATAATAATAATAATAATAATGATGATGATGATGATATGGTAATAAACATTCTATCCCGACCATCAAGGGATATAAATCTGAAATTTATTAAGTGCTTAAGCATTTGGAAATAGATCGGTTCATTTCAGTTATTTTAGTGATTGTATTATATTGTTAATTATTGAAAGCCCTCCAATTGTAAGGTCAATTTTCTGACATTTAAAGTGGTTTTACAGCATTTACAAGATCTTAATTTTGAATTGTTGAAATCTTTCCACTGAACACAAGATGGTTCTTTTTGACTCTAAAAAGGGATAGAAACATTTCAGCTGAAAACAGGCTTCTTTGCCCAGTAAGAGCCATTCAATATTATTTGAGAAAAATTCAGGTATTAAAGTAGTGTCTCTAGTTACTATTTGTGGGTTTTGGGTCCCTGATTGTCCTTTGACCCAAAAAAGAAAAATAATTTTTTAGTTTGAAGTTTGGTCACAATAGTTCATGAAGAATTAGATCCAAATCTAATAAAAGGCTTGAAAGTTGAGATACATTATTATTATTATTATTATTATTATTATTATTATTATTATTATTATCATTATTATTATTATTGTTGTTGTTGTTGTTGTTGTTGTTAAGCTACAATCCTAGTTAGAAAAGCAGCATGCTATAAGCCCAAGGGCTCCAACAGGGAAATAGCTTAGTGAGGAAAGGAAATAAGGAAATAAACTACAAGAGATGTTTAAGAATAGCAACATTGAAATAAATCTTTCATATATAAATTATGAAACTTCAAAATAACAATAGGAAGAGAAATAGGATAGAATAGTGTACCCGAATGTAACTTCAAGCAAGAGAACTTTACCCTAAGACAATGGAAGACCATGGTACAGAGGCTATGGCACTACCCTAGACTAAAGAACAATGGTTTGATTTTGGAGTTTCCTTCTCCTAGAAGAGCAGTTTACCACAGCTAAAGAGTCTCTTCTACCCTTACCAAAAGGAAAGTAATCACTGAACTATTACAGTGCAGAAGTTAACCCATTGAGAGAGAAGAATTGTTTGGTAATCTCAGTACTGATAGGTGTATGAGGACATAGGAGAATTTGTAAAGAATAGGCTAGACGATTCCGTGTATGTGTAGGCAAAGGAAAAAAATGAGCCGTAACCAGAGAGAGAGATCCAATGTAGTACTGTCTAGCCAGTCAAAGGACCCAAACACTCTTCAGCGTTAGTATCTCAATGTGAAGCTACTTGTAGAAAACTTTCTTTGGGAAGAGTTTTAGCAGGAGCTCATCAATTTTCTTCAAGCATTATCTTGAAGAATCCTGGTTTACGTATGAAATTTGCTAGGCCCTCGGCCTTTTACTGGCTGCAGAGGTGTGGTCTAATTGATTTTGAGTTTAGTTAATTTATAACTCATTCTGAGTATATAGGGTTTTAATTTTAGAAATTCATTTAGCACCAATAAAATGTATAATTTAGATCAAGAAATATCATTTAGAGACAAGCGGCACTACTATATTTTAAATAGCTTTAGAAAACAATCTGGAGTCCAGTATTTCAAACCATATTTTAGGATGGTTAGTAAATCTTAACCATGGTATACTGCTTTGAATTAGATTTGTTCTATCTTTCATTCACTGATATCCCACCTCCAGCAGAGTGGGGGAGTCAACAATATGAGCAGGTCAAGCACTCAGACACATCCAGTCCTTAAATGACATTTATTGACCAGTTACTAATGATTACCCTGTATGTTTAGTGATTAATGATGTAGATACAACTCAAGTTGAGTACCAAATAAGTTTTTGCAAAACATTATTTGAATTATAACTGGTATAGTTCTTTAGGTTTATTTTTTACTCTAGGCCAATAGTAACTCATGAGTTATTCAAGTCATTTATACCAGATGTAGTTTTATATGGGTGGTATAGTCTTTTTCTCATATTGTTTGCAAAAATGGCATGGTGATTTTCTCGGGAGTTTTTATCTATGGTTATCTACGGATACGTCCCTGATTATACACGATATCTTAGGATAGCCCTAAAAAAAGCTTTTTAGCTTTATTGAAGGCAAAGCAAAGAAAGTTTACTAAACATTCATAAACATGGAATGTTAATAATGTCTGTAAGATGAAATATAACAAGCTGGTGTGAGTGTTATTTAATGTTGAATTGAGTGTCAAGAGAGCAAGGCAAAATCAAGATTAATTTAAGATCAGTCATGTATGAATTGAATCAAAGAAAATTTTTTTCCATTTTGTTAGGAGATCAACCTAGTATTCACTTGTCTAAGGAACCAATTCTTGTTCGTTCAAGAGCATTCAACATGTCACATCGCATATTGCTCGCTTACTGTTAAATCGTCACTATGGAAGCCCTCACATAATAAGAAAGTCTTCAGTTTCCTCTTAAAAGACTTACTATCTTCATTCATTCAGATGTCTCGTGGGAGTTTATTGTATAGTCTCAGGACTGCATATTTAAAGGCTCTAGAGCCCACAGTAAACATATATCTAAGTTGCAATAGTTTGAAACCATATGTAACTATTCTCGTGTCAACACGATTTGTTGGCTGCACAATGTGGAGCAATTCTCTTAGATATTTTGGATGACCAGTTCTGATAACTTGGTAGGTTATTGTACGTATTTTTTATTCAGTTCTCGCTTTAATCGGCAGCCAGTGTCAATCAATTAGTATAGGAGTGATCCTTTCTCTTGGTGAGACACCTTTTATCAGTCTTGTTCCTCTGTTTATTATGTTTTGAAATTTCTTAAGTTGTACTTTTGGTAAATTGTAATAGATGTAGTTACAGTAGTCAATCCTGGTAATAACACAGTTAATCACAAGTTTCTCTACAAGAATATTCATCCAGGTACTTTTTTATAAAAGCAATGTTTCTGAGATGATAACCAGCAGTTAGTTGTTTATTTGGGCATTGAGAGAATTTACAGTCAAGAGATATGCCCAGATCATGAACTATACATTACTAGATATTGGAACTAAGTCATTATTTATGTTTATTTGAATATCTCCTTAGTTTCTTATGCATTTTTTTTCTTACCACCATAAACTCGGTTTTCTTCTCATTTAATTTTAGTTGTTTGATTTTCATCCATTTTCTAACACTATCACGGTTTCGGTTAAGAGTTTCAGTAGTGTCGTTTATATCATTTATGGAGAGGTAAAATTGTGTATCATCCGCAAATAGTTTGGGCCATCATCCTGGTGACCACTTGTGAGATTGACCTAAACCAAAACACCAATAATTGTTGTCGGCTATCTTTGAATCACTGACAAAGGGAATTCTTTTGAATTCAAATGGACAGGAAAGTGGAAAAAGGCATCTCTAAAGTAAATTGAAACATTCAATTTCCTTTCTTTATTTTCTCCAGAACTGCTGTGGGTAATTTCAAGGACTTAACAGAGGCCTTTTTACACTTTGCTGTCCATCTGAATTTGAAGAGTTTCTTCACCTTCTCAGTGATTTGAAGGTACTCCTATGAAAGTGTCAGTGTTTTGGTCTCAGGACAATCCTTCATGTGCTTACCAGGGTGATGACCGCATTTACATAGGCTAAGTATATTGGGATTCAGAGTTCTATTATACCTGACAATTGGCTATTTTTGATATGTATTAAAAAGAATACAGTTTTAACAAATATAGTTGCTCAGGTTTCCAAAGAGTTTAGGATTTATAATGTGCATGTAAAAGTATTATCTTTTGCCATTTTAGAAGATTTTTTATTTGAGGATGTTAATAGTTCCTTTCCATTTTCTTCTGCCAGGAAAGGGGATTTAATCTTCCTCATATTATTAACAATTAAAACAATGAAATTTCTGGCAGTTCAGGTATGGAGAGATTTTGATGGACCATGACATCTGTAGGGGAAATTAATTCTGATAGGTGCCTTACCATGAGACCTTTTAATTACATTTTAATCTAAATTGGAACAAGATTTTTAAGCTGAACAGAATCTTTGTTATATCAATGAGGGAGAACTGAATTTAACTACTAAGTTGTTTTGCCGATTTCAATTGGTTTTTCCTTGGAGTTTTCTTAAAGATGAATCCTAAAACTCTTTCTCTTTATGGAGCCTCTCCAAGAAGGATGGGAAAAAGCTCTAAATGGTTTACATCTGTCAGAGAAATTTTTATTTCCAGGATCATCTCTTCGTGTCAATTGGCAGGAACTTATAGCAATATTCAAATCCCTCTACAAAACCAACAAATTAAATCTTGAAGGGTATTAAACCACAATTCAAAAGTGGAATTCTACAAAATCAACCCCTTAAATTCACTATTTTATCAGACCACATCCCACCAGCCCTATAGATCCTAAAGCCCAACAACCAAGACACATAAACAAGGACTCTTTAAGGTAATGTTTAGTAAATGAAGATTTAGGAAACCATTGAGGTCTTGCTAAAACCTTTTCCAAACAAAAGATTTTAGCAAAACATTTGGCCTAAAGCAGACACAATTTGCCATGCAAACATAATAATAAAAAAAAAAAAAAAATGGGCACTTATTTCATTGAGATGGGTGATAGGATATCCAGACTACCATCTCAGCAAATTAAGGTTAAGCAGTTGCTTAGAGGTACTTAACTTTAGTAAGCATAGGGAGATAGGGATCCTGGCTACCATCTCGGTCTTCTGCCGCACAAGTTCTAGATGTCTAAAAAGTATCTAAAAGAGTGACTAGAAATGCAGAAGGGCAAGGTTTTTGCAGCAAATGGGTGTAAAGTAAATGAATAATTCTAGGCTCTGTGAGAGGATCTCAAATCTTTGATTTGCCTTACTCCCTCAGACCCCTTACTAAATTGTGTGCTAGGACCACTAGCTACCACTTGAGGAGATAGACTAGGGTTTGAAACAGGGCTTTTTAGGCCTGAATTATTACCATGATTCTAAAACTTAATGGCCTTCTGAGCTTCCACAAAAGAAGCTGATGGCAAACTCTTAATAAACCAATGACCATCAAAAGTAACTTATTAGGCCATAGGAAATTCAAAAGCTGGAGTGGCCTTATTAATCATCAAGTAGCTTTGCTTTCTTTGGATTTCCTCCGAGCTGAAAGTGTAAGTTTTGCTTTTAACATTAATCTGATCATGAAACATACTTCTCAGAAGGGAGCAGTGAGGCCTACACACTCCACAAGACTCTAAGGTAGAACATTGTTCTCAGCACGAGACATGAAGAGAATTCAGATCATGATCACCCGAAAACAATTCTTATGTACAACAGAGCAGCGATTGCTAACAAATCCAAAGAAGACATCTTAAAACCACTAAAATAAGTATATAAACAGAAAGAACAATGATGTCTAGAACTCTTAGACTGAAGAACTGATATGACATGCTCAGCCTGTTATTGTTGTGAGCTGCTGGTATCATTGCTTTCCTAGAGGCAATAGTACAATATATTGATAAGAAAGAAAATGAGAAATTTATAAATTTCAAGGAGTAATATAAATTTTTCAGGCTTTCTGAGACAAAAGTAATATCAACAAAAGGGGAAGTTCTTAGAAATAAGAAATTTTATTACTGAAACCATGTTTTCGTCTTTCTCCGTCAGTTATCTACTTCATATTTATTGTGGTAATCGGCATGATGACTGAAAGGTAAAAGTTATTGAAATAAAAAGAATTTTAGCTATATGATTAATATTTTCAATGCTTAACTTGTAGTTATCAAATTTCCTCCCCCCTCACTTTCAATGATGTCAAGATATTTTATAAGGTATGTCAACTCTTTGAGTGGGAGAGAGATTTTTTATGTTTTTTACTTAGAGATTAAGAAGGTAGTAGCTTCAATAATAAGCACATTATTATTATTATTATTATTATTATTATTATTATTATTATTATTATTATTATTATTATTATTATTAGCTATAACCCTGGTTGGAAAAGCAAGAGGCTATAAGCCCAAGGGTTCCAACAGGGACAAATACCCATGTGAGGAAAGGAAATTAACTACTTTAAGAGAAGTAATGGACAATTAAAATAAAATATTTTAAGAACAGTAACATTAAGATACTGGTAGATCTTTCATTTATAAAATATAGAAATATAAAGGATAAGCGGAAAAGAATTAATATAGAATAGTGTGCCTGAATGTACCCTTAAGCAAGAGAACTCTAACCCAAGACAGTGATAGACCATGGTACAGAGGCTTTAGCATTACCCAAGAATAGAGAACAATGGATTAGTTTTGGAGTATCCTTCTCCGAGAAGAGCTGCTTATCACAGCTAAAGGGTCTCTTCTACCTTTAGCAAAAGTAAAGTAGCAACTGAACATTTAGTGTCATAGTAAATCCCTTGAAGGAAGAATTTTTTGGTAATCTCAGTGTTGTCAGTTGTAAGAGAACAGAGAAGAATGTGGAAAAAATAAGCCAGACTATTCAGTGTATGTGTAGGCAAAGGAAATATGAGCCATAACCAGAGAAAGGGATACAGTGCAGTACTATCTGGCCCGTCAAAGGACTCTATAACGCTTTAGCGGTAATATCTCAACTGATGGCTGGTGCCCTGTCCAACTTACTACCTGTGGTGGTTGTTCCTCCCATGGTGCCAACTATCGGGATGACTTAGCATCACAAGGGAAGAAAATTTTTGTTATTAATATTCTTATTTACAATTGAAGAGAGCTTTTGAGGAATTGCAATGTCTTACATCACATATACTGTACCTGTATATTCATTTAATGTCTGGTAGCAACCATCCAGTTTTCCCAAAATATAAAACTGTTTTGTCCTTACATGGGACCTTGCAAACATTCTACAGCATTGTAATGTTTACAGCAGATTTTCTGATCACTTAGCACAAGGAATATATGGAAATTAATACAGTATATGTCAAATTAGAGTCATATGAAAAGGTTTTTTTTGTTTATCTTCAGTAGACTATTCATGATACATCAAGTTCAGAAATATATTTACTTTGTATAGAAGTAGAAATGTTACACTACACAATCGATGTGGTCTTAAAAACATTGACTACATTGTAGACATTTATGAATTTATTTCCCTACTTAATTGTCACCTGAAGGGATGATTATATATATTGTTTGATGGTCACATAGAAATTAGTTTTAACTTGAGTTAGTATTTTAATAGTTTTTGTTTGATGATTCGCATAAGTATTATCTATTATCAACCAAGAAAGTTTCTGGTACCCTTAAGATGCCCACATTACTGAAGAGTAATAAGAATGGTAATTTGACAACTGATGCTTACTAATCATACAAGATATAACTCATAAAAGTATGTTCTTTAAACAGAATAGGTTTCTGGCTATGATTTAGATAACTTCCTAAGTTTTTATGTCAATGATAAATATTTATTAAATGTCAGTTTGATCTGCATTAATTGTTTTTTTCAGTGCTTAAGTTGCTTAAAATGGCAAAAGGAATTCGAGCACTACTTGATACAGTCATGCAAGCTCTGCCTCAGGTGGGAAACTTGGGTCTCTTGTTCTTCTTGCTTTTCTTCATCTTTGCAGCCCTAGGTGTGGAACTCTTCGGCCGGTTAGGTGAGTATGGGAACACGAAACAACTCTAATAGTTCTGATATCTCTATTCTAAACAGCTCTAGATGTAAAATGTGCATAAAAATTTATAAGGTGTTTAAACTTCAGATTTCAAAATAGAGAACAAAGATGATTATAAGATAAAGATTGTTTTATTTATACTGAAGAATTTGTAAATTGTACTTTACAGTCCAATTCAAAGGTTTGCTGATGCTTGTTGGCCATGAATTTTATAGAGGATAGTAGCACCTTGGTTTACGAGTTTAATTTGTTTTAGGAGCGAGTTTGGAAACTAAAATGCCTGTAAACTAAAACAATTCATCCCATAAGAAATAAATGAAATTCAATCTGTGTGTTCCATAGCTCCATGAATATGCATATACCCTCATTTTTTAATTTCTGGGCTCCGAGCTGTGCCGCCCAGTGAAATACTCCTAGAGCACTATTTCTAAGGAATATAAGTGCTATATATTACCAGAGAAAAAAAGCATAGGAATGCCAGGTTGAACCCAGCTCGCTCACCTATATAAGGTGTCGGTATAAAATACTGGGGCGTGATAATTCACAACCAGAGGTCTCGCACTATTTAGATATCTCCTCTTCAAAATCCCCGCCACAGCGAGGTGCCGATCAACACTACTACCACTAACCCAACCCACGCCAGTGACGACACTCCTTTATAGCACTTGTGTTTTTTTTTTCTTTTATATCTTTATATACTTATATATAAACATTCACTGGGCGGCATCATTTTTATATGTATTTATTTTATAATTTTTTTTATATTTTTGTTTTTTATTATTTTATCAGAACTTTCAGCCTTGTCTAGAGATCCAGGTCATATTGAATTTCTCTCGTCAGGGGAAGTACTCCTTTCCCCTGACAAAAGATTTTTAGCGAAAATGAGGACCCCCAGGACAGACGGTTCCCCTGGAAGATTGTCCCACTTCCGCAGGACCCATCTTTATGTCCAGTAAACACTCTGGAAGCCTACTCAAACATATCTCTCGTTCAGTCCTCGGGGCCCTTACCCATTAGAGAAGGTGAAGAACCATCATCCTGAAAGGACTCAGACAGAAGATTCTGCATTTCATTAACGGGCTACCTAGAATCATTCCCACATCACTCCCTCACGTCCATGATATATGAGCTGTAGCTACCTCAGTTAATTACTATGAACTTCACTGGACTTACTAAATATACAGGCTGGAAGTCTCCAACAGTATTTAAACGCCCCTGCTTAAAGTCTCTGGAAGCCTTATATTTGCTACAGTGGCAGCAGGGAATGTGATTCCTCCTGAACATAGTGAACCTTAATCAACTATGTCTTGCTATCCTCTTACCTGTTATTTTGGATTTTATTTTACTTCCTCAGGTATTGTTCCAAGATTTGGGACCATTTCTCTGGTACTATTTCACTGGGCGGCACAGCTCGGAGCCCAGAAAAGGGATTTTGACGAAGGAAAAATCTATTTCTGGGCGAGAGACCTGTGCCGCCCAGTGAACCCTCCCTTGACTTCCCTCCCAACATGGGCCCCAAACCTTGGGTGCTATGGGGAGTGACGTCACTGGCGTGGGTTGGGTTAGTGGTAGTAGTGTTGATCGGCTTTTTCACTGGGCGGCACAGGTCTCTCGCCCAGAAATAGATTTTTCCATCGTCAAAATCCCTTTTTTGTGATAAAAATTATTGAAGAACTCATATCCCCTAGCATCAGAAATGAATACAAATCAATAATTCACCAGAGAAAATAGAAATATTGACAAATTAACTCGCTTTTCACTTTTGATAAGTATAGTTGCTGGCGTGAGGGAGATGATAGAGGAGGAAAATGTGAAGGGATTTACTGCTTGGAGGAAAAATCTCCCACCATGAGAATTTTATTGAGATTTCTCTCTCTCTTGAATGAGATTCACTATCTCTAATTGAATCACTTTATTTATGCTTTCAGTACACTTGGTCATCTTTTTTTTACACTCAATGTTCAGTTTTTATAAGGATCCTATTTAGAGAGGACTACTGTTTCTTTTTCTTTAAAATGGCATGAAAATGTGACATAGCATTGGTGGTAAATATATTAGCTGCTATCCCTGCTGAAGCCTTATTTGGATGATGTGTTTCTATGGAATTTTGCAGGGTTTTACACGTTCTTAACATCTCCCTTATTTCACTTGAAGGTTGACATTTATCAGTTTGTCCTACCTCCTTCTCAATTAAAATTTCCTCCGCATTCTCTTGATGTTGCTTCTTATGGAGCTCCAATACCATTGCTTTTTCCCAAATAACTTTTCAGTAATCGTGTCACCTGCTAACTGCTTCTCATCAATCCATATTAGTAGAAACCTTTCAACGTTAAGAATATTTTACTTATTATTCATCAATGTCAGTGCCAGTTTTGCATCATCAAATGCTTTTTTATCTTTATTCTTCAGAATTATAACTGTACTAATTGTGGATGTAGTACGATTGTACAGTTATGGTAGATCAGCCTCGTGTATACCTTGCTCATGCTTTGCCATAGTTTCTTTGTTCACTGCTACAATAATCATTCCATGTTTCATGATCATATTTAATACTAGTAAATTCATGTTTAGAATAATTTGCTGTCCAGATGTATCCCTGCATTTTTTTTCTTTTTTTGCATCCTTTCCAAATAATTTGCCTATTTTGATTCTGAATTCTAGCCTCTTTTTTCATCACATTTTCCCTTCTAGATTATTATTTAGCTTGTGCCAGGTATTGTGAGTTCAAACATTTATATTACAAGTAGATATATGTTTTATAAGGAATGTAAAGTTATGTTCTCTACAATTGTTCTGGAATAATTAAATGTATCCCATTGGAGTTTAATTACATAGGCATTGCCAGTTAAAAGAGAGTTGAACAATTGGATTAAAATCCCTACATTGTAAATGAAAAGAGAAAACAACTGAAACTTGAAAAAGTGTATTTTAGGATAAAAATCAATTGATCAATATGAAGTCATATAGCCAAAAGAGTGAGTGGGTTCTTTTTTTTTTTACAGAGTGTGATGAAGAACATCCTTGCCAAGGACTTGGGGAACATGCGCATTTCAAAAATTTTGGCATGGCTTTTCTTACCCTTTTTCGTGTTGCTACAGGAGACAACTGGAATGGAATAATGAAGGTAAGATTCTTTTTCATCATTACTTACATTGCCTTGTAATACACTAGTTTTCAATATTTAACTTAGCCGGTGATTATAATAGCTGCAACTCTGTTGCTCGACAGAAAACTCTAAGGTAAAACTCGCCAGCGATCGCTACACATGTAGCGGGTGTGCCCAACAGCGCCATCTGTCGTCCAGATACCCAGTACTCAATGTAAACAAAGACTCAATTTTCTCTCTGTCGTGCTATCGACAAGACGTACTTACTCGCTGTTGCTAAACTGGAGTTTTTTCACAACTAATTGGTGAAGTACATTATTCTAGTTTTCAGTGTTCGCTGTGCAGGGTTTCTCTTCACACAAATCCTTGAACTCTTTTTGATAATGGATTCTTTGTTGATGACTTTTTGATAGTTTTTTGAATTCCCCTTTGACCAATTCAAAATGGCTGACCCTTCACAAGTCCCAAAATTTAGGAAGTGCAATGCTAGGGACTGTTCAAGGCGTCTTCCGAAGGCTTCTATCGACCCTCACACTGTTTGTTCCAATTGTCGGGATAAAACCTGTCAATTGGAAGATCGGTGTGAGGAGTGCGTTGGGCTTTCGGAATTCGATTTTATCGAATTCCAAAAGTATACACGTAGGCTAGAGAGAGATAGAGTTAGGAGAAGTTCCTCTCGTTCTATCGATATTTCCTCTCCTCATGCCCCACAACCTATTCCTTCCCCTGTAGTGGTTGCTCCTAATCCCCCTCCTGGCACTCAGGAACCTTCGATGGCTGATATGATGCGTGCCATCCAAGCTCTGGGTGAGAGAGTTGAGTCCCTTGCTAGTGACCGTAATCAACTTATGGCGGATGTGAAGGAGCTGAAGTGCAAAAGTGCAGTGGGAAGTGTTAAAGTGAGTGATAGTGTTGTGGATAGTGTTGCGCTTGAGGGTTCGTCTGTTCGTGCCTGTCGTCCTCCTAGTCCGGGACCTCTTGCAAGCTCCCAAGTCCAGGGGAGAAGCAATGTCGTACGACAAATGGGTTCGAGAGGCTTTAATCAGCGAACAGACGTTCCCTCCGTGGTATCGGGCGTATCTACCCAAGATCGCCCCTGCCTAACTAAGACGAGAGAGCCCATTTATACCTCGTCTTCGGAAGGTGTTTCTCGCAAGAAACCCTGGACCAAGGTCTCACGACCGTTAAAGCGCAAGTCGGTCCCTTCCGCACAAGTCCAACGGCCCAGTTGTAGCCACTGGGTCAGTTCGGACTCGCTGCAGTCATCCGATGACTGCTCACCTCCTAAGAGAGGCAAAGCGGTACCGCTTCAGACAGTTACACCGTCTGTCGCCGCACCTGCTCCTGTAGACCCTAAGTGGTCTCTACTGCAAGACATGCAGTCTCAACTAACGTCTCTTATGCAGGACTTTCGTGCGGAGAAGGTTGCTGCCGCACCAGCTAGTGCAGCTCCTTGCCTACAACCGCCCACACGATCGGTTGTGCGTCCGGTGGACGCTGAGGTAACCTTCTCACGCACACCAGTTGAGAGAGTTCCGCCACCCATGCGTTCCAGTGTGATCTGCCAGCCGCATGTTGACGTTCAGCGACGCACGGAGGTCTCCGTTGACGTTCGTGAGGTTCAACAACCGTCAGAGTTGTTTTGTTTTGACGCGGTGCGTCAACCTCCGCAACCCAGTGTGGTTGCCACTGCTCACCCACATCAGTCCAGACAGTCTGGAGTAGACGCTGTGCGTCCCCGCGCTGCTATGATTGTTGCCAGCTCACAGACTGGGCAACAGTTCCATGACGTTGCGTCCGGCTCAGTCACGCATGCACCCGTGCGACCGGACTCAGCTAACCAGCCGTTACCCACTCCGTTGCCGTTCCCTCATCAGTTATCGGATACTTTCGATGAGCTCACGTAGATGAACCGCATTCAGAACTGGACGAGCCTAAGTCTACGCAACCCTCTTTGGACTTTAGGAAAGTTTTGGCCCTGTTCAGAGAGATGTTTCCGGACCAGTTTGTTTCTGTGGCTCCGCGTTCTCCTCCGTCAGAGTTTGTGTTAGGCATGCCGTCATCCACTCCTGCCTTTACTAGACTCGTCCTCGCACGCTCGTCCAAGAGAGCTTTGCGTGTGATAGGAGAATGGCTGCAGTCCAAGAAGAGTTTAGGGAAGACAGCTTTTACGTTTCCCCCTGCTAGACTCTCTTCTAGATCGAGCGTCTGGTATGCCACGGGAGAAGTTCTCGGCTTGGGAGTTCCTGCCTCTGCCCAGGGCGACTTCTCAAGTCTCGTAGACTCTCCCCGCCGCCTTGCCATGAGACGCTCAAAGATATGTTGGTCATCTTCGGACCTGGACCACCTGTTGAAAGGTATCTTTAGAGCCTTCGAAGTTTTTAACTTCTTAGACTGGTGTCTAGGAGCTCTAAGCAGAAAGATCTCTCCGACAGAGAAGGAGACTTCCTTGCTCATTATGTCCTGCATGGACAAGGCCGTACGTGATGGGTCTAATGAGCTTGCTGCATCATTTGTGTCCGGAGTCCTTAAGAAGCGTGAAAACCTATGATCATTCCTTTCAGCTGGAGTTACACCATGCCAGAGATCCGAACTTCTGTTTGCTCCTCTTTCCAAGTGCCTTTTTCCAGAAGACCTGATTAAGGAAATTGCCGCTTCTTTGATACAGAAGGACACTCACGATCTTGTTGCGTCCTCCGCTCGCAAAGCCACCCCTTTGCCTACCTTGTCAGCTAGACCAAGGATGGACACTCCAGCGTCCCGTTTTATTCCGCCCTTTCGTGGCAGAGCCTCCAGCAGAGGAGGTGCTCGTGCCGAAGGGAAACGAGGAAAGAAGAAAGGAACCAAGTCCTTTAAGGGCAGAGTCTGACTGCCAGCTTCTTCAGACAGCAGTGGGAGCCAGACTCAAGAACTTCTGGCAGACCTGGGAAAAGAGAGGCGCTGATGCACAATCTGTGAAGTTGCTCAGAGAGGGGTACAAGATCCCGTTTGTACGGAAACCCCCTCTAGCAACGTCTCCCATCGATCTCTCTCCCAGGTACAGAGAGGAAGACAAGAGACGAGCCTTGAAACAGGAAGTGTCTCTTTTACTAGAGAAGGGAGCGGTGGTCAAAGTCTCGGACCATCAAACCCCGGGATTCTACAACCGACTCTTCTTGGTGTCAAAGAAGACAGGAGGGTGGAGGCCGGTGCTAGACGTCAGTGCTCTGAATGTCTTTGTCACAAAGCAGACGTTCTCCATGGAGACCACAAAGTCGGTTCTAGCAGCGGTCAGAAGGGAAGACTGGATGGTCTCTTTAGACCTAAGGGACGCCTACTTCCACGTCCCCATCCACCCGGACTCCCAACCTTTTCTGAGATTCGTTTTCGAAAAGGTTGTCTACCAGTTTCAAGCCCTGTGCTTTGGCCTAAGCACAGCTCCTCTTGTGTTTACGAGGCTGATGAGGAATGTAGCCAAATTCCTTCATTTAGCGGACATCCGAGCCTCCCTCTATTTGGACGACTGGCTTCTCAGAGCTTCTTCCAGTCGTCGCTGTCTGAAGGATCTAAAGTGGACTCTAGATCTGACCAAGGAATTGGGTCTCCTTGTCAATATGGAAAAGTCACAAGTGGTCCCATCCCAAACTATTGTGTATTTAGGGATGGAGATTCACAGTCTAGCTTTTCGGGCTTTTCCGTCGGCCCCCAGAACAAGCCAAGCCCAGTTATGCATCCAGAACATGCTGAAGAAGGAACGATGTTCAGTCAGGAAGTGGATGAGTCTGATAGGGACGCTATCATCCCTGGAACAGTTTGTGTCATTAGGAAGACTACACCTCCGTCCTCTTCAATTTCACCTAGCATTTCACTGGAAAAAGGACAAGACGCTAGAAGCGGTCTCGATCCCCATTTCCGAGAAGATGAAGTCTTGCCTGACTTGGTGGAAGGACAGTATCAGCCTCAGAGAGGGTCTGCCCCTTGCTGTTCAGACTCCCAACCACGTTCTCTTCTCGGACGCATCGGACGTAGGCTGGGGCACGACATTAGACGGTCGGGAATGTTCGGGATTATGGAACTCGAGTCAAAGGACAATGCATATCAACTGCAAGGAGCTACTGGCAGTACATCTGGCCTTGAAAAGCTTCAGGTCTCTCCTTCAAGGCAAAGTGGTGGAGGTGAACTCGGACAACACCACGGCTTTGGCGTACATCTCCAAGCAAGGAGGGACCCACTCACTGACGTTGTACGAGATAGCAAGGGACCTGCTCATCTGGTCAAAAGGTCAAAACATATCGCTAGTAACGAGGTTCATCCAAGGCAACTTGAATGTCATGGCAGATTGTCTCAGTCGGAAGGGACAAGTAATTCCAACAGAATGGACCCTCCACAAGGATGTATGCAAGAGACTTTGGGCCACTTGGGGCCAACCAACAATAGATCTCTTAGCAACCTCGATGACCAAGAGGCTCCCAATATATTGCTCACCAATCCCGGACCCAGCAGCAGTTCATATAGATGCCTTTTTCCTAGATTGGTCACATCTAGATCTATATGCATTCCCACCGTTCAAGATTGTCAACAAGGTACTGCAGAAGTTCGCCTCTCACGAAGGGACAAGGTTGACGCTAGTTGCTCCCCTCTGGCCCGCGAGAGAATGGTTCACCGAGGTACTTCGATGGCTAGTAGACGTTCCCAGAACTCTTCCTCTAAGGGTGGACCTTCTACGTCAGCCACACGTAAAGAAGGTACACCAAAGCCTCCACGCTCTTCGTCTGACTGCCTTCAGACTATCGAAAGACTCTCGAGAGCTAGAGGCTTTTCGAAGGAGGCAGCCAGTGCGATTGCAAGAGCAAGGAGAACATCCACCCTTAGAGTCTACCAATCGAAGTGGGAGATCTTCCGAAACTGGTGCAAGTCAGTATCTATATCCTCGACCAGTACCTCTGTAACTCAAATATCTGACTTCCTCTTATACCTGAGGAAAGAACGATCTCTTTCAGCTCCCACTATCAAGGGTTACAGAAGCATGTTGGCATCAGTCTTCCGTCACAGAGGCTTAGATCTTTCCAACAATAAAGATCTACAGGACCTCCTTAAGTCTTTTGAGACCACGAAGGAGCGTCGTTTGGTTACACCTGGTTGGAATTTAGACGTGGTACTAAGATTCCTTATGTCAGACAGGTTCGAGCCGCTACATTCAGCCTCCCTGAAAGATCTCACCTTAAAGACTCTTTTCCTGGTATGTTTAGCCACAGCTAAAAGAGTCAGTGAGATTCATGCCTTCAGCAAGAACATCGGATTTTCATCAGAAAAGGCTACATGTTCACTACAACTTGGTTTTCTAGCCAAAAACGAGCTGCCTTCTCGACCTTGGCCGAAATCGTTCGATATTCCCAGCTTATCGAATATGGTAGGCAATGAACTGGAAAGAGTCTTATGCCCTGTGAGAGCTCTTAAGTTCTATCTAAAACGAACTAAACCTTTACGAGGCCTTTCTGAAGCTTTATGGTGTTCTGTTAAGAAACCATCTTTGCCTATGTCAAGGAATGCTTTATCCTATTTTGTCAGACTGTTAATACGAGAAGCTCATTCCCATCTGAGTGAGGAAGACCAAGCTTTGCTGAAGGTAAGGACACACGAAGCTAGAGCTGTCGCAACTTCCGTGGCCTTTAAACAAAATAGATCTCTGCGAAGTATAATGGACGCAACCTATTGGAGAAGCAAGTCAGTGTTCGCGTCTTTTTATCTTAAGGATGTCCAGTCTCTTTACGAGGACTGCTACACACTGGGACCATTCGTAGCAGCGAGTGCAGTAGTGGGTGAGGGCTCAACCACTACAATTCCCTAATTCCATAACCTTTTAATCTTTCTTTTGAAATGTTTTTATTGTTGTTTTTTGGGTTGTCCGTAAGGCTGAGAAGCCTTTCGCATCCTGGTTGATTTGGCGGGTGGTCAAAGTCATTTCTTGAGAGCGCCTAGATTAGGGGTTTTGATGAGGTCCTGTTGTATGGGTTGCAACCCTTGATACTTCAGATCCTAGGGGTCGATCAGCATCCTAAGAGGATCGCGAGGCTCCGTAAGGAAGACGTACTTAAAAAGGCAGAGTAATTGTTCAAGTCGACTTCCTTACCAGGTACCTATTTATTTTGTTTTTGTTATTTTGATAACTTCTAAAATGAAATAAAAACTCTTAGCTCATAATAATGTAAACATATATTGCTGGTCTCTACCCACCCCCCTGGGTGTGAATCAGCTATTATAATCACCGGCTAAGTTAAATATTGAAAAATGTTATTTTGATAATAAAATAAATTTTTGAATATACTTACCCGGTGATTATAAATTAAAGGACCCTCCCTTCCTCCCCAATAGAGACGCAGTGGAACGAGGAGAAAATTGAGTCTTTGTTTACATTGAGTACTGGGTATCTGGACGACAGATGGCGCTGTTGGGCACACCCGCTACATGTGTAGCGATCGCTGGCGAGTTTTACCTTAGAGTTTTCTGTCGAGCAACAGAGTTGCAGCTATTATAATCACCGGGTAAGTATATTCAAAAATTTATTTTATTATCAAAATAACATATTATTGGGAAGTATTGAACTGTTTTATAGGTGAATATTTTTCAAATAGTCTCAAAGAGTTCAGAGCTTTATCATGACTCGTGTAAACTACACTCATGTAAATTTCTGAACCACTTCATCTTTTAGAGATTTTGTTATAATTGTCATTTATTACACAGAACTGCACCATATTTAATACCATTAAAAGATGGGTTTATTTTCAGTTATTTTGTGCAGTTATATGTCATTATCGAGCCTATATCATTTGACACTCTGTTACTGGTGCTTTTGGGCTATTAAAAACAACTAGCACCATTTTCACAATATTAGCAAGTTCAATTTCAATCCATTGTAATCTCAGAAATATTTATGAATTATTCATGTTAGACTTGATAGAAGTAGAGTATTCTGTTTTTATCCTTTCAAGATCAAAAGCACTCTGTGTAAATTAGAAACAAAATTAGTAAAGGAAACATGTGAGGTACAGCATGTCACAAAACATCCCTTTTGAATGTTAGTGGAAGTGAAATGTATGAAAAGAAGTTAAGTACGAGAAAGATGTTTGACAGTTAAACATGTGAGAATGTAAATTTTGATTTAGTAAAAAGCAGATAAAGATTAAGAACTTTTGAATACAGTATTAAACTGTATGTTAAGTAATTGAAAAAGAGGCTCTTAGGTATATTAGACCAAATAGTGTAAATATTTTCCAAGGAATCCCCTAATAAGGGAAATAAGAATTAACAAAATTGGATCTCTGGCTGATTTTTGGATCGAAAGTATCAGTAAGAAAGAATTTTTTAGACGTTGTAGTAATTTTTTTTTATTTGTTTATGATGCAAAAAATCTTTAATGCTCTACCCGATGAAACACTGATAGAAATAAATACCTTGTTTAAATAATCCTTGTGAATGTCCTTTCTGATGTAAGAGGCTTTTTAATAAGAAAACTTATTAGAATATGAATAAAACCTACGACTTTTAATTTCTTTCCTTAGGTACTGTCATTTTATTTATAGCTTATAGTTTCTGTCTTGTAAATGATAACAGAATCCTATTCTACTAATAAAATTTATATAGGTATACTGTTTACTAGTTTATTTCCCTCATTGAAACTTGTTATATATATATATATATATATATATATATATATATATATATATATATATATATATATATATATATATGTATATATATATATATATATATATATATATATATATATATATATATATATATATATATATATATATATATATATATATATATATATGTGTGTGTGTGTATATATATTTTTGGGCTCAAGCCATGGCGTCCTGATGGAAGGTTCCTTTTTGGTAGCTTCCTTGGGTATATAACTACTAAGATATTCCCAGAGAATTTAACCACAGGTTATCACAGAATCCTAACTTCTGGAGCGAGTATCCTAAAGGTTTCCCCTTAAGACATCGTATATCAGCATGTATTAACGCGCCACATACTGTAGCTATCTGCACCTCATACAGAGTTAACACTTCGATATGGAGGGACAGAGAATAGCTGGGGAGCTGTTCCACAGCTAATCCCTTCCGTGGCTACTTTTGGTACTCGAGACGTAAACAAACGGGCGCCACCGCTAGATGACGCCACGTCCGTCCTCATCCTTTGTACAGTAGCTTGCCCTACTTAGACGGATTTTCCCTGTGCTATACTTATCGCTTTGCATCTTTATTATGTCGCTACCTTTGGCCTCGCCTTCTTCTGGAAAGTTGAGTACAAGGTTCCAGTATTGTTTAGTTAAGCTCTGACCGTAAAGTAAATATTACTTTCCGAGATAATTGTTGTTTTGTGGCAGAGCTGTGCCTCCACCAGACCCGCCATATTATGGCGTCGTTGTTGTTCTGCATGCCTTATTTAGTTAGCCACAACAACGCTTCCGGCCTCATTTACTAATTGATAACATTAGTTTATTTAGTCTTCATAGCTAGGAACTTTTATATCGTGTTTTGACGCTTTTATCGGTCATCGATTGACCTCATACCAGTTGGCTACTATAGCCCCCAGGCCAGAGTGCCTATATATCAGTGTTCATGCATGATTTTATTAGTGATCCTAGGCTAACTTATGAAGATAGTGGCATTATTTTACAATACTATTGACTGTGATGCAAGTGTTTTCGCCTTCAGGGACCATATAGGGGATAGGTTAGTTAGTGTACCTTCCTAACCTAACCTACAGGTAGGACCCCTATATGCTTCCTTCATCCCCCGGCCCTTGGCATTCCCTCTGCTAGCCTTGCTTCCCTTACCATGTAAAGGGATCAAGCTCCTACCAGAGTATATTATCGCCTCTCAGTCCTCCCTAAGGGAATGACCCCCCCTTAGGGTTGCGCCTGAGAGTGAGGAACGGCTAGCCCTTCCTCTATGGCTAGGACTAAGTCTACGACTGTCCTGCGATAGCGATATGTCTTCTATCCTTCCTAGTTCAGGGCGTTCAGCCCTGCTCTAGGTTAGGTTTTGGAAGGGTAATTCTGTTCCTTGCTGAAACTGTACCCATGCACCGTTTCAGTCAGGCTGCCTTACCTTAGGTTAGGGAGTGTCCTCCCTTCCTTAGTGGCCGCCTTGGTACAGAACCCCTTTCATGGAAGACTCTTCTCTTCTCCCCTCCCCACCTATCGCTTGTATAGCCTAGCCTATACTTAGGTTTGTCTATACCCATCTGTCCCCTGTCCTACAACTCCTCCTTAGGGTGGAGTGATAGGGCTACCTTGAGCTTCTGTGTGCAGTCCGCTCTGGTACATATACCCTTCATAGTGTCCTATGGGGTTAGCCACTGGATGTGTTCTGCATACAGGGGTCTCCCCCTCTTTGGGTGTCCCCTAGCCCTCCCTTGGGCTACCCTAGCTCCCGGTCCTCTGCGGCCCCTGCTTCTGGGTGATAGAGCCAGCCTCTATCATGGGTACACCCTCTCAGGGGGGGATGTCTGGGAGTCCATGGCTGGACTTCTTACATCCCTCCCTCTGTCTCTTTCACTATCCGGGTGCCGGTCCCTTGCTGCCTCCACTGTCGGCGATACCCACCTCCTACCTTGGTGACTCTCCCCATACCCCCATGGCCGCCAGTCCTCCGTGTGCCGGGGGACTGCCGCCTGCCGCCGGCTTCCAGCCGATGGCTCTTCCCCTCCCTCATAGCTTGGCCGTCCGCCCGCCGGCCGGCCCCCGGAGTGCCGGGATCCGCTGCCGGCAGTCCGGTTCTGCTATAACCATCCTTGTTCCTGTCACCAATCCGGCAACCTCCGGCTGCCGGAGCCGCCGCTCCCCGCCGGCGTGCCGCCGCTGTGCCGGCGGCCGCCACCCTGGTATTACTCTTGACTTCTATATTGTCTTCCTTAATGCCAAAAACTCTGCTGGAGCGGCCTCCGGCGTGCCGGAGGTCTGCCGGAGCCTTCCGGAGGCGTCAAGGCGACTTGCACTCCCTTCTACTAGCTATCATCTGATGTTGATAACCCTACATCGCAACCAGATGGTTTGATTACATAATGGATAGGTATTGCCTTACCGTTCCATTAGTAACCATGCTGTCTTCTTGCATATCACAGATTTCCAGCATGTTGCGTGTATCTTAGCACGGCCGGTTGCCGGAAACCGTTACCCTATGGAATCTTCTACGTTCCATATCCTTGGGTCTGAGTGGCCTCAGTCCCAGTTCTATATCCTTGGCAATCCCTCTAGAAATTCCCACTGCCTACACGGCATGCTATGTGGAATTCTGCCCTGTGTCCTCGGTCACAGCAAATTGCCTACGGATAAGGTTACGGTAACCGGCCGGGCGGGTTACACGGAGGATGTGTCTATCTCCTTCTTTTCCGCCCACTCTCTGAACGTCACAGTATTTCTACCACTGAATATTAGGTTAAAGATTAATCACTTAATACTTAACCTTAAAATAGAAGTCATCCTTATGACTCCCCCGTACTCATGTCCTCTTTCTCTTACAGGAGGAGTACGTGAAGTACGACCATGGCTTCTGTGGAGTGAAGCGCCCGCACTTTTATGGGCACACGGCGTGTAGGACTCACGCCCCTTGTGCAAACAAAAAAGGTGATCTGAAGTCTGGGACCCACTGAACTGTACGGTCTACCAGGAACGCCTGGTTGAGGCGTTCAATAACCCTCCCTCAGCGGAGGTTAGGGACGCTTCTCGAGAGAAGCTACGCAAATGGGTGCGTGGCTTCCAGAAGAACGCCACTGGACCGTACCTTGCTACCGAAGACTTGAGGGCTTTACTGTTCCCAAAGGCATCCCCAGACTCTGTGGTCCCCAAGGATCAGATCCCCACCGTCCAGATCACGGTGGAACCCGATGTTGTCATGGCTCAGTCCATGCACGAGTGTCGCCTGGATACCGACAACGCGGAATGTATGTCGGAAGTGTCGGAGACAACGGAGAGGAACCTCATGGCCGAAGAATTGGACTATGAGTAGGACCAAGTGGATTACGCTGGGTCGGAGCAAGAGGTCGCTCCGCCTTCCACCACCACCCCAACTCCTACACCGACGGAAGTATCACTCCCGTCTACCTCCGCCACCCCGGACCCCATCCCAACCAACGCCCAGGAGATGTTTCGGACGCTCGAAGCCATCATGGACAAGAAACTCCGTGAGACACACGAATACATCAGGACCATGGGAAGTTCCAAGGAGCCGAAAAGGAATTCGGTTAAGGACCTCCCTGCATGCTCGCACGCCAACCCCTGGAGGTATGCCGAGCATATGCCGATCGCAACGGGCAGGATCTTCATCAGTGAGAAGGTCGGCTCGGTTGTCCTGGAAGAAGTGGAATTCTTCCCAAGTTTTGAGGCCTACCCGGACTGTTACGTCCGGCTTCGATCCAAACCTGCCTCTAAAGAAGAGACCGAACCTAAGGAGGTGATAGTGTTCGATCTTCCGAAGGCCCAGGCTATGATGGCCAACACCCTTATAAGTAGGGGTTTTACCTGCTCAAGGCTTCCGGCATTGAGCAAGAAGCACCCTACCTACGTCGCACCTGATGATGCGATCCTCCCCTTCGTGGAAAAGGCCTTCGCAGCGGTACACAGGGCAGTGGAAGAAGGGAAACCTTTCCCTGCACTGGAGGAGTGCAGACCCTTCTCCCTGGTCACTCCCCCCGATGCTCGACACTGGAAGGAGGTCCAACATACCTTCGTGGTGGGAAAACTAGATCCTGACGTTGCTGGACGTCAGTTTAACGGAGACCTCCCGAAACTTAATAACCACCTCCTTCGTCGGGAACAAGATACTAAAGAAAGACTTGCCGCATCCATGTCCCTCCAGGTCCAGCTTGACGTCATGGCCGGTGACACTAGAGTCCCCGACCACTACATGGTGCTCGCCAAGACGCATCTGGCGACTGTAGTCAAGGACTTACACAGCTTCATGAAGGCTCGGAGAGCCTGTCGTGAATTCGTGTTCTCAAGTGCCACAGTGAGACACGAACCCCGGAGGCTGATTTCCTCCAACATCTGGGGTAAGCACCTCTTTCCCTCTGGTCTAGTGAAAGAGATTATCGACAAGGCCGCCACGGAGAACAGGAACCTTCTTCACAAGTGGGGCATGTCGAAGAAAAGGAAATCCTCTCAGGACGACGGCCCTCAACCTAAGAGGAGATCCTCCAAGCCGAAACCCCAACAACGTCAACAGAGACGGCAGTTTCCGGGACCCGCTACTCCCCAAATGGCTGCTCAGCCACAACAGACCTTTCAGCTGGTCACCCAACCAGTCTTGCCCCAATCACCGGTTTTCACCCCTGCCTTTGAGCAACAGACGACTACCTTTCGTCCCAAAGGTTGAGGCTCAAGCAGAGGTGCAGGCAAGAGACGCATCTCGCCGTCCCTCCAGAGGCAGAGGAGGAAAGGGAGCTAGCGGCCGAGGTACACCCTCGGGACACCAGAAGCAATGAAGTGCTTCCGGTGGGAGGAAGACTCCGCCAATTCCAGGATCGTCGGACCTTCGATCCCTGGGCACACAGCATCGTCGACAAGGGTCTAGGCTGGAGTTGGACTCAACCACCCCCAACCTTCCAGCAATTCTTCCAACAATCTCCCCCCCCCCCTTCTGGAAGAATATGTCCTGGATCTCTTGAACAAGAAGGTGATTAGGAGGGTAAAGTCAACCAGGTTCCAAGGGAGACTGTTTTACATCCCCAAGAAGGACTCAGACAAGCTCAGAGTCATTCTAGACTTATCCCCCCTCAACAAGTTCATAGCGAACAACAAGTTCAAGATGCTGACTCTTCATCAGATAAGGACCCCTCTGCCTCAGGGTTCCTACACGGTCTCCATAGACCTGGCGGATGCCTATTGGTACATTCCAATGAACCACCACGTTTCCTCCTACCTAGGATTTCGACTCCAAAAGGAAAAGCTACGCCTTCAGGGCCATGCCCTTCGGCCTCAAAGTGGCCCCTCGGATCTTCACAAAGCTGGCAGACGCCATTGTTTAACAGCTGCGCCTCCGAGAGGTCCAGGTGATGGCCTACCTCGACGACTGGCTAGCTTGGGCTCCATCGCCCGAGGATTGTTTAAAATCCTGCAACAAAGTCACCCAGTTCCTAGAACACCTGGGATTCAAGATAAACGCGAAGAAATCTCGCCTCTCTCCAGCTCAAAGGTTCCAATGTCTAAGAACCCAGTGGAACCTTCAGTCACACCGCCTTTCCATCCCCCAGAAGAAAAGGAAGGAAATAGCAGGGTCTGTCAAGCGACTGCTGAAATCCAAATGGATCTCAAAACATCAGCAGGAACGAGTTCTAGGCTCTCTACAGTTCGCCTCAGTGACAAACCCAGTGCTACGTGCACAGCTAAAGGATGCCGCGGGAGTCTGGAGACGTTCCGCATCCATCACTCGAAGAGACCTCAAGAGACGGCTCCCAAACAGACTTCGGCTGCTCCTCAAGCCGTAGTCAGAAGCAAAGACCCTGAAAAGGTCCATTCCTCTTTAACACCCACCTCCATCACTCAACATCCACACGGATGCTTCACTGGAGAGTTGGGGAGGTCACTCCCACCAAAAATAGGCTCAAGGCACATGGTCTCCCCTATTCAAGACGTTTCACATCAACATCTTGGAGGCCACGGCGGTCCTTCTAACACTGAAGAAACTCTCCCCGCCTCCCTCGATCCATAGTCGTCTATCCCTAGACAACTTGGTGGTAGTTTGATGTCTCAATCGCCAAGGCTCAAGATCGCCCCAGATAATCAGGTGCTTCTGACAATCTTCCGTCTGGCAGAGAAGAAGAAATGGCACCTGTCTGCAGTTCACCTACAAGGATCCCGCAACGTGACGGCGGACGCTCTATCTCGGACAAGTCCGATAGAGTCGGAATGGTCTCTAGACGCAAGATCATTCTCCTTCATCTCTCACCAAGTCCCAGAACTTCAGACCGATCTCTTCGCAACGAGCGACAATAATCAACTTCCTCGATATGTAGCCCCGTCCGAGGACCCCAAGGCAGAGGCAGTGGTCGCCATGTCACTGGACTGGAACAGATGGTCCAAGATCTACCTGTTCCCTCCCACCAACCTTCTGCTGAAAGTCCTCTCCAAGCTGAGAACCTTCAAAGGGACAGCGGCCCTAGTGGCTCCCAAGTGGCCCCGGAGCAATTGGTACCCCCTGGTCCTAGAGCTGCAGCCCACGCTGATCCCTCTCCCGGGCCCAGTACTCTCCCAGCGATTACAGAAGTCGACTGTCTTCGCTTCATCATCGAAAATCAAGGACCTTCATCTCATGATTTTCTCTCCCTAGCCGCGAAGAAAAGGTTTGGGATTTTGAAGAAAAGTCTAGACTTCCCCGAGGAATACAAGACCGAATCCACACGACGGCAATACGAATCATCCTGGAGAAAATGGGTCTCATTCGTCAAGGCAAAAATCCTACGGAAATCACCATTGATTTTTGCATGTCCTTCTTTATTCACCTTCACGGACAGGGCTTGGCAGCCAACACGATTTCTCCTTGCAAATCGGCCTTGACTAGACCACTAATGTATGCCTCCAACTTGGACAATGATTCATGTCCTCTCAAGGATCTGACTCAGAAAGTTATCTTTCTCTTTGCTCTTGCTTCAGGAGCCCGAGTCAGCGAAATAGTGGCATTATCAAGGGACGAGGGCCACATCCTGTTTACAGATTCAGGTGACCTTACCCTCTTCCCGGATCCGACGTTTCTCGCCAAAAACGAATTACCCACCAAAAGATGGGGCCCTTGGAGAATATGCCCCCTGAAAGAAGATGCCTCTCTATGTCTAGTAGAGAGCCTCAAGGTCTATCTTCATAGAACTTCGGATTTGGTGGAGGCCAACTCTTAAAAGGAGAAACTTCGGACAGCGACCTGTCACTGTAACAACTAAGAGCGAAAATCACCTACTTCATTCGCAGAGCGGATCCTGACAGTTCACCCGCCGGTCACGATCCTAGAAAAGTTGCATCGTCTCTGAATTTCTTTCAGAGTATGGATTTCGAAAGTCTTAAGAGTTTCACAGGCTGGAAATCCTCGCGTGTTTTCTTCAAACATTATGCGAAACAAGTGCACGAAGTCAAACAATTGTGGTAGCCGCAGGTAGTGTTATGAAACCTGCACCTAACTCTGCATAGAACAGTGAGTTACTTGGGACTCTAACTCCTCGGGTGCCTATGTTGACCCTCGCGTGATACGTAGTGCTTTTAAAAAACACTTAGTGCTTTTTCATAGACTGTTCTTCTCCCAGGTGAAATGTCATAGTCGTCACATGAGTGCCGCTTGCCTAGAGCAGGATGTGTTTTATTTTAATAGACTGACGTTCCTTTGGAACGAGTGCCTACTAATAGTTTGAAATTCCATTTCAGATTCAAGAGCAAGTCTTTCATGACTATGTACATTATAATTTATTGTAAATAACCTTTACAATTTTATTGCATTTCCTTAACATGTTCTGCAATGGTGAAATAAAATTTCTATTTTATTACTTGTGCGTCTCAATCCGCTCCTACTTATACTATGAAATACATGACTGTCATAGTTTTATTATCCCCTTCCTCTTATGTCGATGAAGATGACTAAGGGTTCAACCCTTATCATATACTCACTTCTGCAAGGTAATATTCCTACTCGAATACTTACTTACATCATACCTTAGAGACCAGACGACTCTATTCACATACAGTGCCTAACCACTACTTGTCTGCCTTTGTGAATGTTCCTATATGAATGCCAATCATTCAGTCTTGTCTCCGAGTTCTTCATGTTCTCCCAGCAAGGTGAGTAGCCCTTCGATGACCACTTTGATCTTCGGCATGGTCCGTTGGGACTTCGCTGCCAGGGGGGGCAGGAAGTTTCTTCCCATCGGTTCTCTTATTGAGGTTACTATGCTTATCCTGTCAAAGCCCTAGGCACTTCCACCACAAGGGGAAAATCTACCACGATACATTGATTCTCTGGTACTCTTCCATCAGGACGCCATGGCTTGAGCCCAAAAAACGGATTTTGAGCGAAGCGAAAAATCTATTTTTGGGTGAGATAGCCATGGCGTCCTGATGGACCCTCCCTGCTACTTCATTCAGTTTGTCAGGTCCCACCCTGCGCTGCTGTATCATGGTGATCGGCAAGCAACTGACTTCAGGATGAGGAAGGACGTGGCGTCATCTAGCGGTGGCGCCCGTTTGTTTACGTCTCGAGTACCAAAAGTAGCCACGGAAGGGATTAGCTGTGGAACAGCTCCCCAGCTATTCTCTGTCCCTCCATATCGAAGTGTTAACTCTGTATGAAGTACAGATAGCTATGTGGCGCGTTAATACATGCGTCCCCTGTTGATATACGATGTCTTAAGGGGAAACCTTTAGGATACTCGCTCCAGAAGTTAGGATTCTGTGATAACCTGTGGTTAAATTCTCTGGGAATATCTTAGTAGTTATATACCCAAGGAAGCTACCAAAAAGGAACCTTCCATCAGGACGCCATGGCTATCTCACCCAAAAATAGATTTTTCGCTTCGCTCAAAATCCGTTATATATATATATATATATATATATATATATATATATATATATATATGTGTGTGTGTGTGTATATATATATATATATATATATATATATATATATATATACACATGTATATATATATATATGTGTGTGTGAGAGAGAGAGAGAGAGAGAGAGAGAGAGAGAGAGAGAGAGAGAGAGAGAGAGAGAGAGAGAGTGTGTGTGTGTGTGTTGTCAGGCAACAATATTATGTGACATCATGTGCAGATATACATAATTTGAGGGCAACCATATTATCTGTGACACCATGTGCAAATGAGGCATAATTGGAGACCTACTACAGTACAGTATATTAAATTACACCTTTCTAATCAAAGAGTCAGGGCTATTATTTTTTAAAATGTCTGATGTTTACTTTCAACTTCATGATTTTGCCATTTATTACACCAGGCCAATAGGCTGTAGTTTGAATTGCAATTTTGTCACATTAAGAACTAAACATGTTACAAGAGTTCATGAATCACTAAAATCACTTATGCATCATTAATTTTTCTCAGGATACACTTCGAGACAAATGTGACCTCAGTCCAGATTGTGTGAAGAACTGTTGCCTTTATCCTTTTGTGGCACCCATTTTCTTTGTGGTGTTTGTCCTCATGGCTCAGTTTGTTTTGGTCAACGTCGTTGTAGCAGTGTTGATGAAGCACTTGGAGGAGAGCCATAAGCTGGTATGTGGTCAATGTATTTGCAGATTTTTCCTTTCGTCTTCCTCTCACTTTGTAAAGTAACGTGCTTATATGTAATTCACAAAAAGTATGATCAACTTCCAGTACTTTTTCTCATGCTAAATACCTATAGAAAGGTCTTTCTTGCGATCTTGAATCTTATTCATTTTAAGCATATCTTTTTCCATCTAACCTGACAGTCTATTTTTGCATGCATTGTATCATACTGGAAGATCTCTCACTATTTATCGTACTGAAGTACGGACCTTCTGAAATATTTGAGCAATGCTTGATACATATCTGTTATCCTTCAGTAATTGCAAAGACAAATATGAGCCTAGAACATAATGGTGATTGCATTTTAAGTTTAACGTTAACTGATTTGTCTTCTGGAATATGTACAAAATGGTTTTGTACTATTTTGTTGCTTTTACATATTCTTATTTTGAAATCAACCTCAGCTTTGAATGCAAAAAATATTTAAATATTAGATCATTCCTAGATGTAATCTATTGACAGATCAGTGTCTTTTTAAAACACTTATAGTTTGAGAATAATTCTCTTATTTGGGTCCTTTGTTTTATCAAATTATATAAGAGATGTCTGAATTTTTTAATATCTTTCAAATGGTAATCTGCCAGGGACTCCAACCTGAATTATTTCCATGAATTTTTTAATTATTCCCATTAATCTTACCATTGAATAGGACAAGCTATTAAGTGGAAGTACTAACTTCATGACCTCTAAATCAATAGAATTTTTTTTTCCAATCCCCTCCTTTAAATAAGCTGCCAAAACACTCCATAGCTGATGAGAAGAAACTGATGGTAAAAACATTGCCAGCCCAGGAGTGAAGATAAACCATCAATTCAGATTTGAGTAAACGCAGCCTCTTCTACACTTATAGTGTTTTATCTCAGATTTTTAGTATTTATTTTGAGAACGTCTGAGTTGTATTTCTAAATTTGTGCTATTCTACGCTAATTAGGTATGTCTGTGGCTAATCCTTCTCTAAGATGTTGCTATATATGTAAACTAAACAAGTTTTACTTGGATTCTGTCAATCCTGTATCTCTTTTTGTTGCCAAGGCTCTGATTTTCCTCTATTACTTATCTTCCCTCAATATGTTTTAGCTGATTAAAAGATTCAGAGAGACAAAGATGACAGCATATCTTAAATTTGCTTAGAGTACGGAAATGGGGCTTAATGGAACGGATCGGTTTAAGTCTCTCAGGCGAATCTGAACAGATTGTTTTGCTCAGATATCAAATAATTATTATTTAGTTTTGATTCGTGAAGTCCTATATCCTCAGTGGTTATTACAACTGTAGTATTTTATGAATTCCCTTAGCCTTATTTTGGCTAAGTGCAGCCTGACTGGTGACGCCACCTAGTCTTTGGTGCAGTTATGTTATGATTTAATCTTTTATATCATGCAGAGATGACCATCTTGTTATTATTTTGCTTAGAGGTAGGACATAAACTTTTTTTGTAGTAATCTAGACTACCATTATTATTCATTTATTCTACTATATAATTTATATAGTATTGTTAAAGATTACCATTAAGGGATACGATACTTGTATGTTTGGAAATCATTCTTCAGTATCAAGGCACTGCAGTATCCTTTCTCTTCAAAACCTAGTTGGCTCCCTGGTTGTCTGCCTGGTGAGCCAGAAATATTACTGCTTTTCCACTAAACAGCAAAAATCTGTGTTTCTTCACAGAATTTTTGACTGATAGCCTCATTGCCCTAGCAAAGTGCGTCACAGCGTTTGATCATTAGCCAAGCAATGAAATTGCTTAGAGGGAGACCATGCCAGGAAACTCCATGGGTGTTGACTCCAAAGTTGAGAAGGATGTGCCTTCCACTCTGAGTCTCTCCAAGATGAGACCTCCCCTATCTACTAGCGTGCAAAGTGATCCGTCAATCTACAGAGGTGAAAGTGCAGAAAATTCTGGCACATAGAACCTTCACTGTCTCGAAAGTACAAAAGGCAGGATATTGTTGGACCGACTGGAAGTGAGAGTTCTTAGATCTGCAAATCTGATCGTCAACTCGATGTAGGGCCAATGTAACAAAATCCAACCATGGCAGCTCCAGAGAAGGCCTAGAGCCTTGAGGTGTACCAGAGTGCCAGTCAATAGCCAAGGTCCTATCTAAATTTGGTGCCATAGTTGCCACACCCAGTTCATTGTACTCATCAATGAGCGAGAGAACCTCCACAAAGCAACCCTCCAACTGTAGGTTCTCAGTTTCTGTTAGTTCTGGGCCAAGGTACGGAACTCTTGGCTGAAGACAAAAGTGAATTCTTTGACATGAAAGTGGGAGGGGCTACTTGACCTTATGCACCACCTGTCATTAACTAACTTGCTAATGAATTCAACGTTTCCTATTTTAAAGGACAAAAAGTTTGTATACTTGCAGGAACAAATATATTTATTTAAGGTATAGGAGAAGTTAAGTCCTTACAGTTTATCTAATTACATGATTATGTAGACATACAGTATTATGCTTCTTAAGAAGTCCAGTTTAATAGCTTCTTGACACAGATTGATATGTCTTAGCTGACTGCTGATGCATTCTGTAAGAACTTTCCTTTTGTTCCTCAATTTAGAGTTGATATGATATTGAGGTAAGATTGCTTCCTCGGTTTAAAGCTAAGGATGCATTAAAAGTGGAAAGGCTTTTCTATAGGATTTACCCTTCCTTTTTGGTCAATAGGGTGGAAAAAATTATGAAAGGTTTTTGTGCCCTATTTTAGCAGTTAGAAATACTGATATTAAGAATACAGTCCGTAATTTCTATTATGGGATACATTTATCATTCTAAAAATGGAATGTCCTTTTGTGAGAGGAACTGATTGGCCATCCTTATGCCTCAATGGATGAGTCTCCATTGCCTGTTTTGAAGGATAAATTACATTATATTAGAGATTTAGCCACTGAGCTAGGTTTTGCTAAGTACAGTACTTTATGTAAGTTTTTGCAACAGTTCTAATGGAAACCAACTCTGTATTTGCTGATCATTATTTGAAGAGAGCCGAATTACAAATTTGAAAACGTATTTCATCTTTACCCAATAATGTCCACAGAGGGCATATTAAACTCAATTGTATTGTTTATTTTGTATTACATTAATTATAACTTGTCTATTTTATCTCAAATTTAAGGTGACATTCATCGTTGAATTGCATCTTCAAATGTATCTGTTCAGTTATCATGTCAAGCTCCCAAACCATCCATTTGATTTACTCAGTATCAAATCATATACTTAATGCTCATTGATGAATTCCTCTTTGAATCGCAACTTTTAATGAATCCATTGAATACTGAGTTAGTGTATGTCGAGGTCTAAAACTATTTATTTGATTTCCTCTATCAAATTGTAGTTACCAAATGCCAAAGACTTGGAAAAGAGCAAGAGCAGTGGCCTTGCTAAAATGAGAGAAAGACTCATTATCCCCAAAAAGTTACCAGGCAATATCCTTACTATGTATCCTGTACAAAATATACAAACAAAGGATCTTATCCTGTATCCAACCAACTGTCAAGAGACCAAGCTTGCTTTAGACCAGGTCAATCCTGCTGCAGTCAGGTATTAAACCTGACCCAATACATTGAGGATGGATTTGAGAAGAAGCAAATGACTGGCACAGTCTTTGTTAGTCTTACGGTGGCATATGACATGATAAACCATAGAGTACTTCTCCTAATGGTGGCCTAAACTACAGTATTCGGAATATCTGTGTAGTCCACATTATGCAATCACTGCTTACAAATTGGCAATTCTTCACAGAAATGGATATAAGGAAAAACAGATGGAGGATCTAGAACAACGGCCTTCCACAAGGGTCAGCGCCTATGCTAACATCTATACAAATGACCAACTGCAGTACCAGAACATCCGCAGGTACATACATCCTGTGCATTTTCATACGATGAGACTCCTTCACCACAATCAAAGAAAGACTGTCAAGTTCCCTGACTACCCTCTCCACCTAATACAAAAAGTGGCACTTCAATGTCAATCTAAGCAAAATACGGGTGTGTACCTTCCACCTGAACAATTTCCAGGCAAACAGAAAGCTAAAGATCAAATGGGCCAATAAAGAACTGAAAAATACCCCTTATCCAGTCTACTTAGGTGTCACCCTTGACAGAGTGCGCTCCTTTAAAAAGGACACAAATAAGATCAAACTTATAATAGCGTCTAGGAGCAAACTCACCAACACCAGCTGGGAAATAGACCCTGAGACAACCTAGTATTTTGTTACTCTACTGGGGAGTACTGTGCACCAGTGTGGGTAAGATCATGCCATGTACATAAAGTAGACCAAGAGCTAATCAAGTCATGTCACATCATTACTGGCACCAAAAAATCAACATCTCTATCATCTTTATACAGAGTAGCCAATATTCCACCACCCCGCATACTATGAGAAAAAAATGAAAAGAATAAATGAATTAATGACCCCAGGCATCCAGTCCACAATCATCAGGAAGCCAGGCGAAGACTGAAATCCCATAAAAGCTTTGCAATAGTGGATGGACTAGAACCAATCTAGGCAGCTGCTCACAGGCTAGAGAAGTGGCTGGAAAGCAACCAATGTCATCGAATTAGGCGCTGACCAGTCCACACGAAGACTTTCTCAGCAAAACTAGAGATAACTGCCACAAATGGAGATTAGTCACCAATCCTTAATGTCTATGAAGGGCAACACTACAAACAATGGAACACATCCTACGAGGGTGCCTGCTTGGCCCCCATTGCTCAGATCAAGACCTCAAAAAAGCAAACTACAACACTCTTCTATGGGTTCAACATTGGTGCGATAAGGTATGATGATGATTACAGCTAATACTCTGTAATTTTTCTTTATTAATAATTTGAAATGAGAAGTAGTTCAACTTATGATGAGATTCTCCTTTGTACTTTCCATCTGCCCAGTAAATGTGTTATTCAGCTTGTTCTATTCAGAGGTAAGATTCATGGAAATTGCACGATTTTAAAACTAAGATCTATTCTTACCTCTTGAGTAAAACTAATGACCTAACCTCCTCCCACTTTTAAGGTGATAGATACTAACCTTCAGTGATTCAGTCCATTTAGATATGAAGGATGGGTTTACCTTCTTTATCGGGCTGGCCTGTTTGGCAATGCCGTGATTGACACTTTCATCACAGTAGCTAGGGAGTGTTTTGGCATCTGATATAAAGGAGGGAGGGTATGACGGTGGGTGGTTGGAAAAATATTCTTTGTTTTATTTAGAGGTCATGAAGTTGGTGCATTCACTTAATATTTTGTTGTATTCAGAGGTAAATATGGAAATTATATATTTTAGTTAAAAATCATATTATTAAAACATATTGTTTTAACTTCACTACTCGTATCTTATTTAATGATTAATTCTTTGCAATTGCTGACATTAGGATACAAAACTCACAAACAGGACCTTCTTTTGCAGCCTCAAGTCTTCTGCTTTTTTTAAACTATTGCATGAGAACCCTTCTCTAGAATGTTATATTCATTCCTAAATCTCTATTCTGGTGATTTAGGTTCTTTTGCTTTATAATTCTCAAATTATCTAGACCTCTTGAAATCACTTTTCAGTTATTTTAGATCTATATTTTCAAAATTTTTCTCACTTATGATCATGCTTAATTTCAAAAGATTATCTTTGAATTACCATGTTTTTATTATTTTTTTAAACCAGTTATTATTCTCCAATAGGGACACAACACAATTCCTATTGTTATTTATCTGACAAGTTTTTACCCTGCCTTAGCCCCCTGAAGCTAGAGGTAAGAAGAAGGCTGCTGATGGCGAGGATAGTTTAGAGGACTCTCTAGAGTTCTCAACAGATGAAGAAATTTTTAATGAGGGAATCTCGGGAGAAGAGGAAGATGCAAGTCTAGATTTTGATGATGAACTCTTCGATTCTGATTGTCAGAATGGTGATGAGGCAAATTCAATGACTAGCAGTGGAAATGATGGGAGTGACGAGGACCCCAAGTGTGCTTATATTTACAACAGTGAAGATGAAATTACTGACACCTCCACAAGTCATAGCAGAAATAGCAGTGGAGACAAACTTTCTGTCAATTTAGATTCTAGTTTAGACATTGCCTACAGTCCCGAAGCCTTTCTAAAAAAACATTCCAGTAAGACTTTAGGAGAATTTTCATTGCCAAAAGGGCAAGAAGCTTCAGATTTAGATAATACAACTTGTGTTAATGATTCACCACCTGCTTTTCAAAGACATCTTGGCAATGAAAATATTGTTGTTGACATTGAAGAAACTTTTCATAACCAGTTGCTTCAGAGCACTAATGAAAGAACCAGTGACAAGACATTAGACATTTATTCAAAAGACATCCATTTTCATACTGATGAACCTAGCCATGAAGTTGTCCCTACGTTAACTACTGCAGTTTGCAAAGAGGATAGGCAAAAGAAAAAAATTTCTTTCAACCTAAACAATAGTAAACATCCTCCTTCTGTTGATAAAGTAGAGCACAATATTATTTTAACAAACAGTCTGAACAATACTGAATGTCAACAATTAAAAAAAGAAACTTTCAAATTTAGTACAATGATTGAGAATATAAGATGTTTGTTCAAGAGGAATTTGAAAGGAAATAATAAGTTTCATCAGAAAAGCCAAGCGAATAAAACCGTTAAGTTTTTGGCAGTAGAAAAAGCAAACTCAACAAATAAAGATGAAATTATTGAGTGCAGAAATGATTATGAAATTAGTGAAGAAACCCCAAATAGTATGATAATGATAGGACAAAAGGAAAAACCTGAAATGATTGACAAATGTGTAGGTGTGGATATGGATATAATGTTTTTCATGTCGAGCAAACTTTCAATAGAAGAGTACTTACAGGTAGGAGGTGATAATTTTTTACATTCATCAGTCAGGCCTCTAACTTTATCAGTGCAAGAGCCAGAGAGAACCCATCCATCACAGCAAAACATGAGGAAAGAAGAATTTGAATCCAAAACCACTATTAGTATAGCTGATAAGAAGGTATATGAAGACCAAGAACCTGAGAGAACAGGTGCTAGAAGGAAAAGTTATCATTAAGCTGATGATCAGAAAAACATTACTGTTTTAATAGTTTGAAGTAATGAATTAGTACAATCCACCTCTATTTATAAAGTGAATAATGCAAGGTTTACTGCAAGGCATGTCTTATAACAAGTTAGTTTGATTGGGCATTGAAACCTCTCATGAGATTTGGAACTTTAGTGCAAAATACCGGTAGGCCTTACTTCAAGAATAAACATCAGCAATGGCCTAGAAAAATGAAGTTACACTCAATTTAATCAGCATCAGTGTGACTGTTCAGTAATCCTTTTAGAAGTGAAATGGAAGACCCTTTACTCAAGTGATTTTTTTGGCAACTGAGAATGGCAGGTTTATACTGTGTTATTTTTAGAATTTTCTAGCGATGTGGACTAATAATAACAATAATTTCATCACTAACAATTAGTATATTTAGGTGTTTATTAATATTTTAAGTCTAGCATTTTTTAGTATATAGAAGAGTTCTTTGATACATTCTTGATCTTGGATAGAGTTATATAGCATTTCAAAAGTTGGAGTTTTTATCTTTATTTTAGAATGTTACTAGCTGATGGATCAGAAAAAAAAAAGTTTTTTATTTTGTTATGTACGCAAAGATAGCTTGAGGTGTGTTGTTAACTTTTGTGTTAAGCTAATCTTGAGGAATTGGTAACTTATCTGCATGTGTATTGTTACAACAAAGTAACCTAGGAGTGTAAGATATCTTGACTTTTAAAAAGCGAGAGTACCTCTTTATGTGATATTGATAGGTACATTTCAAACAGAAGTCATTTAAAGGCATTAAGAAATACAAATTATTTTTTCCTTTTAATCAAAATTCTGTATATCATCATGCAGTGATTTATATATATATATATATATATATATATATATATATATATATATATATAAAATTTAATACTTTATTGCATATACAATTTATTTTCAAAAGTTCCAACAATTCAACTATACGATCAAGAAGCTTATTATGCAATCTATCTCATCAGGAATAAAAGTTTTAGAATGGTATGTGCTATTGAGCCTCATGTAAGGAGAGCAAAACAGTTAGAGTTGACTGAAAATCTTGTACAGTACTGCTTGGTTGGTGGTATAAGGTATAGTCTTGAAAGATATATAGGCAAATAATGGTCAGAGTTATAAAAAAATCTTTTAACAGCATGCGCTGTGAACTAACTGAATAGCACCACTATAAAAGAACTTTAATAGTACTCCGGTTTTTGTCCAACAATGCAAGATATGTTTCAATTGCTAAAATAAAGATATATAAAGGTTCGCACAATTAAATATATACCATTGGATTTAAATCTTCGTTAGTTTTAGAATTTGCAGCCAAATTGCCCTTCAAAGAATACCAATTTTTCTTACTTAACTGCATCTGTTTTCACAACAGAATTCACAGCATTAGGATTATTTATTAAATTGATTAAAATATCCTCATATCAAATTTTCACTTTACAAATTATATGTAGATAGCAAAAGTTTTGAAGTTTGTTGGATTCCTACTAAAGGGGAAAGAGAGGAAGTCAGTAAGGTAACCAAAGCTCCAGCAACTATGACTAAATCACAAGTAGATATTCCTATTGGTATTGTATACAGTTTCTGCAAAACCCATAATCTGTAAATTTGTTGAATTAATGCTGATGAGGAAAGGAAAAAGTCTATAAAGTAACCAGAGTTCCAGAAGTTATGATGTTGTCACTCGTGGATATTCATATTGGTGATTACTGGATACAGTTTATGGAAAACCCATGAAATAATGAGCCTGACAGTAACAAATTAAGACAGATCACCTAATTTTGGACGGCGGAATTCATCATATCAGAAGGGACAATGGACTCCAGTAATTTCTACTCATCTTAGAATTGGTTACTCCCATCTAACCAAAGGGTATTTAATGAGCAGTCTACTTCATCGAATCCTATCCATATACAGGTATACAGTGTAGAGAAACTTTAACAAGTAAACACCTTGTGTGTGAATGTCCGAAATTTACTTTACAACGAATGTGAAGGTTTGAAGAAAGTCCGAAATATTAGCAGAATCTCCATTATTCTCAACTTATTCCATTATATAAAGTTGTTAAAAAGATGTGATTCACTAGAATAATTCTAAATTGCATGAAGGCAAGTCCTTCAGGACAGCCTTGTAAAAGTCATGTGTGTTAGCTCAATGGTCTGGTTGAACAGTTTGATAAAATTAAAAATAAAAAGTAATGGAACAAGGGATCTTCTCTGAGGAATACCAAAGATTATATTCTTGTGGTCACTGGAGTACCCATGAACAACTACTCTTTGCGATCTATTAGTTGGAATGCAACCAGTGTTAAAAGGCATTATGGTTGATCAGGCATACTTTGGAGGTCAGAAAATACAGTATCCCAAATTTGTGTTTGGTTTAAAGTTACGATTAGTAAGCGTAATTCTAGTTTTCAAGTTCATTACTTGAACTATTGTAATCTTAATTTTTCATATTTTGGTATGTATTGTATCAAAGGGTTTAAATTGGTAATTTAAAGGTTTCCATAGGCAAAAATGTTTTAAAATAAGAGTTTTTTTTTAGGAAGGCTAATCTTTCTACAAGTTTCTTTTGTTACTTTTTTATGTGGATTAGTTAACTTCTTACTTCTATTTTCTTCTCTAGTAGAACTGATTTTGTTTGTATATGCAGTATTTAAACTACTCTTCTAATCTACAGGAAGCTCTTAAAAAAGGAAAAATACCCTAACTCACTTGTTTCATAGAACTATTCTAATCTTTCACTTGGATGTCATCCTTTTCATGCAGTGGGTCTGTCTGAAAATTGTATGTAGATTATTCTTTCTATAATCCTTCACTACTCCTTTACTGGGACACTCAAATTAATCATGAATTGATACATGATTATCTTATAAGGGTAAGTATTTTATCTTAGCATTAGTGTACAGAACTCAGACAGGTTTTGAAAAAAAAAGAGTAAATGCATTTATATATTAAACTTCATCTGATTAATATTGATTTGAATTGTTTCGTAAGTAGATTTTTCAGGTATTTGTTTACAAGACACTGTATGATGAATTTCCTTAGTTTGGTTTATTCATTGCTGTTATATTCCATCTGGAATTGCATATACAAAAGACATTACTATTGCTCTGTGAAATCTAGATATTAAACGGAATATTTTATGTAGGGAGTTCCAGAGTGACATTTTTCTAGCAAATAATTAGTACAGTAAGCCTAAAAAACTATAGGGTCCAAATCTTTAGCATATCTTTCTGAATATATTAGTTGGCAACTGGAGTATTGTCGTCGTTCTTTCTTGTTTTACAGCAAACAATGCAGTCTTTTCTGTTTAATTTTTTTGTATCAAATACGAATATCATTTATATCAAAAGTATAAGAAATATCCATCTCTTGTCTCCCATTTAGTGTTTTCCTCAAAATGTTTCTGAATCTTTGTAAGTTTCATTCAACTGCATAGCTTTTCATTGCACAAGATTTTTTTACTAATAGATATATTTTGTTTTATGAACTGGGCAAAGTATTTGGAGGCATAGTTAATATTCTTTATTGAACCTAAAATCGAATGCTTTGATAAAATTGAGACAGTACTTGTTTTTTTTCTTTGGGGGGGGGTTGTTATATGTAAGTAAATAACAACATACTGTATGTACAACAGGTGGGAATATTGAATGGTCACTTATTGTCAAACTGATTGACAGCCAACTGTCAAGGAAATTGCATTCCTATTAACTTAACAGGTTTCAGTATGAAACATCAATTTATGCTTACAGGCCGGTTAGCTACTATAACAAATGTAACTAGGCATATGAAAGGGAATCACAAACTTACTGATTCTTTCTGTGAAAGAACTTTATACTTTTTTCTACATGCAATAACAGATGCAATTAAGGGATTTTGACGAAGGAAAAATCTATTTCTGGGCGAGAGACCTGTGCCACCCAGTGAAATTATCCTTTAGCATCATTTCTAAGGTATATAACTGCTATGTATTACCAGAGAAAAAAGTTGCATAGGAATGCCAGGGTTGAACCCAGCTCGCTCACCTATATAGGTGTCGGTATATATAACTGGGGCGTGAAAAACCACAACCAGAGGTCTCGTGCCATTTAGATATCTGAATGCTACTACCACCATCTCCACCCACGCCAACTACGTCACTCCTCATAGCACCCAAGCTTGGGCCCATTCTGGGAGGGAAGTAAAGGGTGGGTTCACTGGGCAGCACAGGTCTCTCACCCAGAAATAGATTTTTCCTTCGTCAAAATCCCTTTTCTGGGCTCCACCTGTGCCGCTCCGTGAAATAGTACAAGAGAAATGGTCCCAAAGCTTGGAACTAACACCTGAGAGGAAAGTAAATTAAAGTCAAAATATCAAAAAACATGGTTTAATACAAATAGTAAATAAGAAATACCAAGTATTCCAATGAATTGAATAATTCCTTATCATAAAGGATAGACAGGTAAGTCAAGAAATTGCAGCAATAATTCCAAACTATGGAAGTAAAAAATGAAAGTGCAATATAAAACAATAAACTGTAAGATCAAATAATAATTTACAATCCTGAGGGTTAATACAATCAAAATTCAACTCGTGGAAGAGTAAGACTATTTACAGACATGATAAATATAAGAGTGCACCATAAGGGTGCAGCCCAGGTGAAAAACAAAACCAAAACTAAAGTAGGGGCAATAAGTAAGGCAGGTAGGGTGAAAAAGGGAAGGGTAGAACAAGAGTAAATGGTTATGGATCATGACTCTCAGGAGGAACCACATTCCCTGCTGCCACTGTAGCAAATTTTAGGGCTTCCAAATGTTTTAAATAGGGGCGTTTAAAAACTGCTGTGGACTTTCAGCCTGTATATTTTGTAAGTTCATCAAAATGCATATGGTGAAAGTAATTAATGGATGTAGCTACAGCTTGTATATTGTAAACATGTGGGAATGATGCAGGGTTAGCCTGTTTAATGAAATACAGAATCTGTTGTCTGATTCCTTTCAGGGTAATGGTTCCTCCATTCTCTCGAATAAATAAGGGCCCTGCGGACTTATTGGACGTTCTATTCAAATAGGCTTTCAGAGTAGTTACTGGACATAGAGATGGGTCCTGTGGAAGTGGAACAATCTTCCAGGGGGACCATCTGTTCTGAGGGTCCTCATTTTTTGCTAGGAATCTTTTGTCTGGAGAAATTAGAATTTCACCTGATGAGAGAAACTCGATATGACCTGGATCTCTGGACAAAGCTGAAAGTTCTAATATCCTGGTGCCAGATGCTAGGCTCATTAAGAACAAGGTTTTCCTTAATAATGGAATATAATCACAAGACTCGTTAGAAGTGTCAGAAGCCAATTTAAGCACATCATTGAGAAACCAGGAAACTGAACTAGGACGAGTTGATGGTTTCAGTCTGGCACAGGCTCTCGGGATGGACGAGAAGTATGTATCAGTAAGGTCAATATTAAATCCAATTTGGAAAATCTTTTTCAAGGCTGATTTAATTGTGGTAATAGTACTAGCCGCTAGGCCTGATTCAAAAAGAGATCTAAAGAAGGATACTGTTAGGTTCATAGTCATCACCTCAGCCTTTGAGTCCTTTAAAAACTTTGTAAGTTTTTTAACAGCCGAATCGTACTGTCGAAGGGTGGAGTCCCTTTTATCCGATTCTAAAAATAGGGTATTTTGAGGATCAATATCTGTATCTCTTTGTGCTGCAAATTTCATAAAGTCCATAAAGTTAGGGCACTCTGAATTCTTGAGGAAGCTAACACACTGCGAGTTTGTACTACTTGTGTTAGGATTGGATTGGGGATCTGTTGAGGGTGGAGACCCAGTTCCACCAGAAGGGGAAACCAGTTGCTCTTGGGCCAGTTGGGGGCTACTAAAGCCACTTGGCCTCTGAAAGTTCTGAGTTTGTCTAGGACCTTCATTAACAGATTTATTGGTGGGAATAGGTAAATTCTCTCCCAAGTGTTCCAGTCCAATGACATTGCATCCGTGGCGTAGGCCCGAGGATCCATGTTTGGGGCTACATAGCACTTTAGCTTGTGGTTGGACTGTGTTGCAAACAGGTCTACTTGGAGACCCAGAACTTGAGATAGAATCCATTTGAATGATTTCTGGTCCAACGACCACTCCGACTCTAGCAGGGTTGTTCTCGAAAGTGCGTCTGCCACCACATTCCGCATTCCTGCTAGATGAACTGCTGACAGATGCCAGTGGTTCAATGCTGCCATGGAGAATATTGCTGTCATCACATGGTTTATGGGACCTGACTTGGAACCTCCTTTGTTTATACAGTGGACTATAACTTTGCTGTCTAGAACCAATCAGATATGTTGCTTCCTGGCCGGAGCAAGCTTCTTGAGAGTCAAAAACACTGCCATGGCTTCTAAGACATTGATATGAAATTGGCGAAGTGTTATCGACCATAGTCCCTGGGCCTTCTTGTACTTGGAGTATCCTCCCCAGCCGGTAAGAGAGGCGTCTGTGTGAACGACCAGTTTTGGAGGTGGAAATTTTAACGGAACGGAATTTGCTAGGTTTCTGGCTTTCGTCCATGGCTGAAGTCTCTTCCTCAGAATTGGCGGGATTCGAGCTATTTTGTCTCGCCATTTGTTGTTCGCTTTGGAACGCCATACTCGATTTATATCCTTCAGTCAGGCCTTCAGAACTATGTCTGTGACTGAAGCAAACTGGAGGGCACCCAGGATTCTCTCCTGATTTCTCCTTGATGTCAATTTGTCCTTGAGAAAGCTCTTTGTATTCTTTGCTATTTCTTTCCTTTTGGCTACTGGGAGACACAGAGTGTGTGTGCCCAGATCCCATTGTAGCCCTAGCCATTGAAACTTCGCTTCCAGGAATAGCCGTGATTTCGCGAAGTTGATCTGAAAACCCAGATGTTGAAGGAACCTCAACACCTTGTTTGTTGCCATCCGGCAGGTTTCGATGCTGTCTGACCAAATGAGCCCGTCGTCCAGGTAAGCTACTATTTGGATTCCTTGGGTTCGTAATTCTTGGAGTACTGTTTCTACTAGTTTGGTGAATATCCTGGGTGCTATGTTGAGTCCGAATGGCATTACTTTGAAAGCATACGCCTGGTTGCCCAACTTGAAGTCGAGAAACGGACGAAAGTGCCTTGCTATCGGAACGTGATAGTAAGTGTCTGTAAGATCGATAGAGGTGGTGATGGCCCCATGGGGAAGTAAGGTCCGCACCTGAGAGACGGTTAGCATATGGAACTTGTCGCATTGAATGTAAGAATTCAGATGAGACAGGTCCAAGATTACTCTTCGCTTGTCTGAGTCTTTCTTTGGCACGCTGAACAAGCAACCTTGAAATTTCAAGTGTCTTACCTCCTTTATTGCGTTCTTTTGTAACAGATCTTCTGCTTACAGGACTACAGTAGTTCTGTTAGATGATGAAAATTGGTTGGTGGAGGGGGCCCTACTACCCAACTCCACCTCAGACCTTTGGAAATTATGCTGTAAGCCCAATTGCTGAATGTCCAACGGGTTCGAAATAGATACAATCTTCCCCCCACCTGAGGAGTTTCAATGGTTCGTAGCGGATTTACCTCCCCGGGCTCCGTGGAATCCTCTGCCTCTAGAGAAGACTCTTCCGCTGCCTCTGCTGCGAAAGGTCCCTCTAGCCCCGCTACCCCTGGCGTGTTTGTAACCATGGAACACGCCCTGTGTCTCGAAGGTAGGGTTAAAGGCTGGGGAAGTTGTATAAGAGGTAGATGCAACCTGAGCCTGCGGGACCAACACGTATTGTTGTTGGGGCTGCGCCTTAGAGGTTGAGGGTCGACTACCCTATGAAACCGGGATTGTCTGGACCACTTGTTGGGACTGTTGGCCTTGGAATGACTGGAAAGGCCTCAGTCTCTTCCTGCCTTTAGGTTGGGTACTGGCTTGTTCGAATTTCCGTTTGGGAAGGAGACCCCACCGAACCTTGAGGCTCTGATTAACCCTCGCAGCCTCACTAAGGACGTTGTTGACCATGTCTTCAGGGAACAAGTCTGGGCCCCAGATTGGGGCTTTGATGAGTTTGTTAGGCTCATGTCTGATCGATGCCTCAGTCAGGACGTGCTTCCGACATCTACGCTTGGCCAGGATGAAGTCGTATGCGTCAGACAGCAATGTCTGAAGCAACGACTTAGTCAAAATCTTAAAAAGGGGTTCCTCCTCGTAAGCTAAGGAGAACATTTCCGCCATTGTAGCCGAGTTGATAGATCTACTCAGGCGCGTACGGGCCTCGAACTCGAGCCGTATCAGGGAATCTGGGAGCCTGGGAAGTCTTTCGCTGAACTGTGTAGAGGCACAGTCGGGGCTCAACTTACCTGCTGTGAACATTGCAGGGGCGTTGGTCCAGCACTCGTGATCCCCCGGGAACAGGAGGGAAGTCAGGTCCGTTTCCCGTAATTGGGGCAACGGTTTGTCCTCGTTCACGGCTTGATGTGCCAGGTCCATCATCTTCGTGGTACAAGGCGTTGGGGTATGCTCCTCTACCATGAACATCGTGTACGAGCTCTTGTGAGGAGTCAACATGGTGTTGACACACTCCCACTCGTTGAGAGTCCGGACCTAGGCTGACTGTGCCTGTTCCTTGGGGTATATGACGGTCTCCTTCGGGACCTTATCCAGCCTTACAAGCGCTTCCTCAGTTAAGCGCGCAAACCCGGGGAAGGGGAATTGGAGACCCGGTGGGTAGAATTCAAAGTCTTCTACCGGCCGGGTGCCACACCCTTCGATGGTTAGCATGCCATCCTTGAAGGGAGAATGTAGATCCATCCTCCACGGATTGCTCATAACGAATTCCGGGAGTTTGGAGGCGTCCGGGATAATATATTTTTGCTGCGGAGGCAGTCCGGAACACAGGAAGTTCTCCATGAGATTCTCCTGGTTCTGCATCCTCTCTGTGAGGGCGCCCATAAAAGAACCAATCTTCTCCATCAATTGGCTCGAGAAGGCTGCCGGGTCGAAGGAGGCTTCCGGGGTCTTGGATTTCGAGTCACTCTTCACTCTCGACCCAAGAGAGGAAGAAGTCGCTACATCAGAAACCTTAGGAATTCTTGAAGATGAAGACCTAGCCGGTTTGAGTAGTTTGGAAGACCTGGGAGTCTTCGAGAGGGTCTTTCGAATTTGTTTTACTTTAGGGACTACTGGGCATGGCCTGACCCCAGCCACGTGCTTCCCAGTAAATCCCTGAAAGGAAGAAACGGAAGTAGTAGACAAAAACGGACTAAGGATAGGGATCTTAGACCGTGTACCACCTGCCTCACTTACCTCCCTACTTACGTCTGGTTCGTCCAAGGCCATGGGCTCTAGGTCCAAGTTCATGGCCGCGACGTCTTCCACCGTGTCCTCAGTCCTTCCTGGTCCTCCGACAGGAGCAAGGATTCCATAATGGAGGTGATGATGGGATCCGCCACTTCCTTGGGGACCGCTGCTGACATCTTCGCGTTAGGATAGATGAGCGCGCACATGTCTTCTGAAAGCACATAAGGCTGCTTGGCCTTAACGTTCCGGGCGAACCCGCCAACCCAGATCTTAAGGGTTGACAGGGCGGAACTCTTGGAAGACTGCGAACTCTGAAAGAGAATATTCCGTTACTAATATTCTAAATCCATCGTCGCAAATTAGTATCTATATTAATAAATATCAGAACTCACTCGAATATACCATCAAGGAGAGGGAGAAAGGAAAAATCCAAGTTGGATTATGTCCATAGTTAAATTATAGAGCAGATCGACGGAAAAAACCTACCGAATCAGCGGTAAGCACGGACACCAGACCGTAGCAGACCTCACAATTGTCCGGGTGCCACACTAGGAGGTCGCCAACTTGGACAGCACACGAGGCATGGGACCTGCATACCCCATGTGCACATGCCTGCTGCAACACCGCCGCACAGGCTGTCATCTGACACCGGACCATCTTAAACAATGAATTAAATTAAAAACTAAATTATGAATTAAGTTATGATCATCCAAGGATAAAAATATCGTCAAAAGGAGGATATACTATCCCGTCAGAGCCGGGGATGTATATATCTATATAAAATTAACTGTAAGGTTAGCGTTATTTCCGTTGGCTCCGGGGAGACCACTGAGTTAGACCGGGGAGTCATAACTGACAAGCACTAACAAAACATATAAAGAAGGTTCTCCGGGATAAAAACTGATACAGGCCTACGGATGTAGGTAAAAATCATGTTTCATACATAACGCGGGAAAACGCAGAAGAGAACCTAACACGCACGTCATAATATTCCCGGCCCCCGGGGGGCCAACCAGAGTGGGCGGGGAGAACGGCTACGACAAAGCATGGGAATGGTGGAACTCAGCTAAGACCCCAACAGCTGTTCTCGGCTCAAATCTAAGGGAGGGAGTATGAGGTATCTCTGAGGGGGGATTGGACGAGCGCACTCGACCAAAACAAACTTCTGATCTCCGAAGTCTCAAGGAGACATGAGGTATCCCTGGGAAGGGATAAGGTAAGGGGGGGGGGAGAAAAACATTAGGTATCCCGGGAGAGGGATAAGGGCATGTGGGGGGATGCACTTGACAAGGGGGGATCAGCGAGAACAAGCCAGGGAGGGGTTGAGGTGGTCACGTGAGTCCGCGAGCGGACAGGAGTACCAACCTAGTCAACACCATGCGATACCAACATAAACGAATGATCATAACTAACTGGTAAATAACGAAACAGGAATAAATAACTAGGTATGCGGCATGCAGAATAAAGCTAAATAAAGCTAGAATAACGTGGTAAGAGAGGGACGCAGGAGAACATCGGAACAAAATGAATAAAGGAAGTAGGCCTAACTCTCCAGGTTCGGGTATGTACCGAATAGGAGGGGGGGACTACGACACAAAGGCTCGATCGGGTAAGGTGCCGATCAGTAGGATAACAACGTAAAATCACTGTAAACCTGGAGTCCCTCTCCAACCAAAAGGACCTAACTCTTATAAGAGTAATCATGAATAAGAGCAACAATCCTAACATAAAAGGTACCAAAACACGGTGCAAAACAGCCTTCAAGGTACTAGGCCTAGAAGGGTAGCGAGCAAGCCCATTACCTAAGATATAGTACGTTCCCGTTAAATGAATCACGAAGCTGAAAAAGGCATCGCGTAATGTGACACGGAATTGAGTAAAGGTAAAAAGGTTCGAAACAAGTTACAATTGATATAGAAGACCAATTGCAAAACGTCAAGAACAAGACTGGAGGTAGCGAGGCCAAACATGGCGTCGAAAGAGTCGGGACTCCCGACCCGAGAACACGTAAACACTTAGAAATAAAGGCATCGCTACCTCCAGAAACTCAAAATCCATAGTTCTAGTACTTAACTTGGAGGAGGAAGCTTGGGTGTCCGACATCTTGACCAAAAAGCACCAAAAAGCCGCAAAAAACCACAAGCAAGGGAACGTACGAGATCACAACGAAGATGCTATGAAAGGAGTGACGTAGTTGGCGTGGGTGGAGATGGTGGTAGTAGCATTCAGTAGTGGGTGTAGAACGGCACCACGCTGTAACGGGGATATTGAAGAGGAGATATCTAAATGGCACGAGACCTCTGGTTGTGGTTTTTCACGCCCCAGTTATATATACCGACACCTATTTAGGTGAGTGAGCTGGGTTCAACCCTGGCATTCCTATGCAACTTTTTTCTCTGGTAATACATAGCAGTTATATACCTTAGAAATGATGCTAAAGGAGCATTTCATGGAGCAGCACAGGTGGAGCCCAGAGAAGCCTATGGTGGGGGCAGCACATTCAGACCCATATGTGACAAAATCCTATGGTAACTAACTGGTTATTGCAAGCTAATGGTGAACACTGATGATGGGCATCATCTATAGATACCAATTGAGTACCAGCAGCACAAGTTGGCATGTTATCAATAAATGACAGTTGTGTTCAAAGGGTTTATAACTAAATCTGGGTCTTTCCTTTTATATATAGATTGGAGAAAACAGATCTGGTTGGATTTTTAAATTAGATATGGAAACTATTATATTTAAATCTAGAAGCTATAGTTTTGGAGAAATGGGAAGTGATACTTAGAGACATCAACACCGACCTGACAATTTTTCAAGTCGCCAACAATTGCCAGATTTTCAATAAGCAAATAAGACATTAGAAAAAGGACCCGGTAGCGCTTTGGCTGAAAGTATCAGATGAAATTGTATCTTCGTACTTTTTAGTTCTTCCTGTTCCATAATATTCAAATGTTCATTATTTTGTTAGATGTAAATAAGTGTGTAGTAAATTATACACAATGTAATTAATTATTAGTACATTATACACAATGTAATTAATTATCAAATCCTCTATTATGCATTATAAGTATCATACTGTAATATGTCTTTATGATGAATACCTTGTCTTCTCTTAATGTCTGTTTACAGGTTGGTGTGGTATTTAATCCTGAATTTTACTGCTGATTTCTTCAATGATATTGTACTTAGTGTAGACATTATTTCTCCATTATTATTTACTAGACTACACATGTTGTATACCATGCACAACAGTGTGTCAAAGTTCTTGGGACAGATGATGCATGTTGCATGAAGCTCTTGATGACAATTGGCAGGTGAAGCAAGTCTTTTTATGTCTGCTGACTTAAGGGCCTTTTTATTGATTTTCTTTGATGGCTATTGGATGCAATTATGTACAGATAAGCCAGGTAATAGTGGCTCCTAATGACTTGTTTTTCCTCATTTAAGGACTGAATGTTGCTGTTAGCCATTACATTTGCATTTGTGTCCATGAAGTGTGCCTTAAAGGACACTTGAGTGTGAAAGACAGGCAAAGACTCTTGGATGCAATTCTTGACAAGATGTACAGATGATAATGCTGTCTCTGTTCCATTGTCACCCACTTGACTATGATAATAGTTATGACAGTACAAAACAACCTTTGACACTTCAAACATTCTGATTTCAGGAGGAAGAGGAGGCCGAGTTTGCGCGACTGCTCAGGGTAAAGATAAAAAAAGATAGAAGTCCCTCACTAATCTGATGCCCCGCCATCTATTTAGACCCCCCATCAGTTTCCCATCCACTCCCCTTCTAATACCTTAATGCCTCCCTCCCCTTTTTTTCATAATATTTGCATGTGCATACTAATTTATGTTTAGACATTTGTTTTTTATGTAATGCTTACCAGAAGATAAGATTCATATCTTCTAGTTACAAATTAATTTTATAAATTTAAAACTACTAACCCAGAAAGCATTCATATATAGTCTGTCCAAGCCAAAAAAAATCTATGTTAAGATCTTTTGTCACCTAAGCTCAGATTAGTGAGGGTCAAAGTGAGTTGTGCACTAGCAAACTTATCATTTTTAAAAGATTAAACATCTTTAATATTAGCTTAAACTAACTTTATTTTAATCCAGTTCTTATCACTTTTATCTGTCCTTACTTTCCAAAGTAGAATAATCTGTGTGTTCTTGTGGCGGACTGGTTTCACCAGTAATTGTACTTGTTATTGTTCTGAATGTTATGTATGTTAAGGGGAGATGTGCACCCTTTTTCCAGTCAGTGGTATCTTATGAACTTACTGGAAATGAGAAGGAATAGCTTTAGTTGAAACTTGCCAACAAGGTAGAATGTCCACTACAAGCCCACACTCCCTATCCCATCCCATGTTTTGGCAATTAACTGTTAAGTTGGTGGGATTCAGAATTTGCATCGAGTTTATCATATCTTATAGATTGTTATAACATATATTTATATACAATTCAGAACTTAAAGATGTCTCTTGTGATTAGATATAGTAAAGCATTTTATTGGTAAAATTTTCAAGTCAAATCTAATCCCATTGCTGTTACAGTATTATCAATTATGGTTCAGTAGGCCACGTTTACCAAAATATTCTAACGGTATATCAGTGAGCTGAGGTAAATGTCAGTATAATTTAAATATATCATTCAACCAGTACATAATATTTATGATCATTTAATAAATTGTTTGGCTGTCATTTTTGTTGCCAACTGATACTTGTTGGTAGACTAATATACAAATGTACTTTGGGTACCTAGAAGTACGGCATAATAATTGTGATTGTGTTAATGTGCGTATGTGATAAGGCAAAGTTCTGCCAGTTGTTAAGTATTTGTTTTTTCTTATTAGCATTTATAAGTGTTAGTAATTAATGATATCATATACATCATGATCTTATGAGGACGTGAAGATTCAAATAATGTTGATATAGAGGTTTTCTGATCCATATCAAGTTTCACATATCGTAAAGATTTATTTCAATCAATCGTTAAGGATGACATGTTCTCCAAGTGTCATCTTAGTTTTTCTTGATTATTGTTGGAGTATAATATCTTTGGTATTCAAAATATGACTAATTGTAGGTTCTTTTGGTTTCTGTCTGCACTATACACTATACTAAAGCATATTCCACACATAGCACTAATTGTTCTTTGCATAAATTTAAAGTTTTTCTTCTTGAAAATTTATTTGATTTCATTTCCCATCCAGATGGAGGATGAATATGACCTAGAGGTGGAAATTGAAAGGCAGCTAGCTCAGGAAGAAGAGGAAATAGCTGAAATGCAGGAAAATATTGCCAACCAAAAGCTAGCTCAACAGGTTGCTAAGGTGAGTCAATACTCATTTATGAATGGTTTGAAAAATTACAATAACTAAATCCCATTATCTGTAAGAAATGACATTCTGTATGGCATAATGAATCTGAAGAAAGCAAATAAAATGGATTAAACTCATTCATAAATTGTGGTGTTTTCAAAAAAAAAAAAAAATGTCTGATTGCAACAGTCAATTCTATCTGGTCTTTGATAAGGTTGCACTCATTTTATTCTTGGGTATTTAATGAATTGACCACATAATCCAGTCATATAAGCCAGAGATGGTATGACCACACTTACAATTTGACCATCTTATTTTCAACTGATGATGAATATAGTCTCCAAGATGAATTGTTGTGTTATAAACAAACTTCTTGAATTTTTTACACTCGGTTCATTTAGTCATTGATTTTTCATTGAATTTTTAAAGTGATGTAATTTATTTAATAAGATCTAAAATATTCAAGAATGGAAGCATTTTGTCATTCCTGTGAGATTTAAGAATGTTAACTAACTTATCTTTTTGAAAATCTTTAGGATGATAACTGCAGTGAACATCAATAATGAATGCAGACATTTTACTTTCATATAGTTTAGTACTATTTTTCATTATTATTTTCTTCATGCAGTTGTCATTTATACATGATTGGGGCTTTGAGCAATCTGAAAATGTGTTAGGCTATTTACAAAATAGGAACTGAAATTTAGAAAAAATGAGGTACAAATACTGTATCAAAGATAATTATGTTTTGCATTGTGACTTATGAAGACCATTGCAGGGGTCCATCTTAAGCTCTATGAGAAACTGGCATGTCATGAATGCTGAAAATTCTTTAAAATTGACAAGATAGGGGATTTTCCATAAGAATTACTTGAAACTTTAATGTTTTTTATACTTGGAGTTCATTACTGCTTCTAAATTGTATGAAAAAAAATTAACCTTGATAATAGAAAATTTATTCCCCCTGACTAAGCATGATAATCTGTGATTAGGGTCTGGCTGCTTCTGCCTCAGCTGCTTTACATGTAAGCGAAGCAATCCTTTTTCTGTTGTGTGTTTCGATCAGATTTGTTTACTGGCATATATTCTCTCCATTCTGCATTACTGTATTTTGGTTGATTACATTTTCATTTTACTCAGGACCATAAAGGCATGTCTCTTAAATATGTAGAACCTCTTTTGGTGGAAAATGCACAGTCAATGAGACAGGTAAAGATCTTCACTACCTTTGTGTACCATACAGAGATAATTAGTGCTCCATGTTGGAGCAGTTTTCATATTGTGAACCTCAGAGGCTCAGATCACCCAATATTTGAATTTAGCAATGGTTAGAGCTTGAGATAAGGAGTACAAGCATAAGAAAAGGGAACCTACTTATGTAAAAGCATAAGAAAAAATAATGTACAATTAGCTCAGGCTCAACCTAGTAGTAATCAGAGTTTCTCGGCACATTTGACCTGTGCCATCCTAGCTTCCCCTCCATTCAAAGGTGGTTTCTGGGGAATTTGAAGTAATGGAACAGTGCATTTGAAGAATTACAAGCTTTTGATTTAGAGGATTTTAAAAGGGAAGTTATGCAAAATGTTTTGGGTCGTTAAATGTGTTTGGATTTTCATTAGGCGGTAATATATCTGTAAACTTCCCCTGATGTTTAAATTGCTTTCATCTCCAAAAACTTGGTTATGCTGACATTACCTCTTAAAATTGAAAAATTACCAGCTTTATTTCCTTCCAACATACTAATGCCTCTAATACATAGGTTGGTCAGGGTACCAGCCACCCGGTGAGTTACTACCGCTGGAAAGTTATTGGATCCATTGCCTGGCCAGACAGTACTACCTTGGATCCCTCTCTCTTGTTACAGCTATTTTTTCCTTTACCTAACACATGTACTGAATAGTTTGGCTTATTCTTTACACTTTCTCATCTTTCCTCATACACCTGACAACACTGAGATTACCAAACAATTCTTCTTCGCTTGGGCTAATTACTGTACTGTAATTGTTTAGGAGCTACTTTCCTCTTGGTAAGGGTAGAAGAGACTCTTTAGCTGTGGTAAGCACCTCTTCTAGGAAAAGGACACTCCAAAATCAAACCATTGTTCTCTAGTCTTGATTGTTGCTATAGTCTCTGTACCATGGTCTTCCACTGTCTTGGGTTAGTGTTCTCTTGCTTGAGGGTACAAGTCTATGGGTTAGGTCAATCACTTTATTTATATTTCTGTACTTATTGCTTTTGTTATCATTCTTGTTGATTTACTTTTTAGGTATGATGTATCTTTCTTATTACCATTAATCCTAATGCTATCTAGTGTCGTCTACTGTATTGCAATATACGTGGGTCTTCATGCAAATATTCAAGACAGACAGCATGATATTCTTTTGTGCTCAGATACTTTGGTTTCTAATATGAGGCACTCATCTGAGCTCCTTATAATTGGTTTTAAGAAGCCAATAATTTTGAAGCGGGATGCCATTCCTAGGGCTAGGGGAATGGCAGTGTATATTAGGACTGAGTACCCTGCTTCTCATAAGTCCTGCTATCAATGTGGATGTCATGAGATTCAGGTAATAAAAGTTTGTGGCAGGCATAACAACTTCTATTTGTGTTTGATCTACCAGAATCTAGACATGCATGATTCTATCTTCGATTTTCTTCTTACCATTATGGCTAAGATACTGTACTAGAAGATGATAGAAAGGCCTTTTTTGTCTTTGTAGGTTATTTCAATGCTAGCCATAGAGAGTGGTTAAATTCTGATTCTCTAACTGATTGCCTTGGCTTAAGAGCTTTAGACTTTGCCTCTGAATCAGGCTGTGAGCAAATCATAAGTGAGGCTACTCACAGGTATGGTAACTGCTTTGACCTCGTATACACCGACTCCCTTGGCATTATAACAAGTGAGTTTGGTTCTCTGATCATGCTTTGATTTCATTAGTAGTGAAAACTGAGCAGCCTAGCCCTGATGTATCATACTCGTGTAGGATTTATATGAAATTTCAAGCAGACTGAAATGTAATTTTGAGTAATATTTTGGGCTTGAATCGGTCACAATTGTATACAGTAGTAGTGTTGATCCTGTTGTCCCTTTAAATGAGAATTTAGTCAACATAATTGATAGACATATCCCTTCTCGTGTGCTAAGGTACCAAGTGAAGGACAAACCATGGTTCAGTGATGATTGAAGACATGCTTATTTGGAGAAGCAGGAGGCATATCATCTTTGGAAGGGTAACACATCAGATTTTACTTGAAATAACTATACTCAGCTTAGAGCTTTTGCTCTGAGTTTATGCTTCAACTGAAAAAGAATACAATTTAACCATGAAAGTAATCCTTTCTGGTACAACCTAGGAACATAAATGGTAGACTACCCTTAAATCTGTAATCATTGGTGTAGATGCAACAGTTCCTCCTTTACTTAAAACAGGTGGCTCTATCACTCACTGTCCAAAGGAAAGGGCAACCCTTTTGGCTGATGCGTTTGACAGTAAGCAGAGTAATGAAAAACTTGATCTTCCTCATTCCTGTATTCCTGAGGCTAAACTAGCTAGTTTAGCTTTTTGGGCTCAAGCCATGACGTCCTGATGGAAGGTTCCTTCAGTAGCTTCCTGAGGTATATTTAACTACAGGGATATTCCCAGAGAATTAAACTAAAGGTTATCACAGAATTCTAACTTCTGGTGCGAGTACCCTAAAGGTTTCCCTCTAGGATATCGTATATCAACAGGAGACGCATGTATTAACACGCCACATAGCTATCTGCACCCCATATAGAGTTAACACTTCGATATGGAAAGGTGGAAAATAACTGGGGAGCCGTTCCACAGTTACACTCGTCCTTGGCTGCTTTTGGTACTCGAAACGTAAACAAACGGGCGCCATTGCTAAATGACGTCACGTCCGTCCTTATCCTTCAGCCTGTAGGCCCTTGCTTTGGTCGGATTTCCCTTTGTGCAATTTTCATCGACTTACATCGCCGTTATGTCGTTACCTTCAGCCTCGCCTTCTTCTGGAAAGTTGAGTACCAGGTCCCAGTATTGTTTAAATAAGCTCTAGCCGTAAAGTACCGTATTTCCCGTGTCATAAGACGCACCTTTTTTCCTGAAAAATTACCCCAAAAATCACCCTGCGTCTTAACACTAAGAAAAATTTGTTTAGGGAAGTTTGACAACCCTCAAACACCCAACTAAAATATTTTCATATTATGCTTCGTTTATTATAGTACAATAGCAAGTTATTTGTTTTGGTAATCAGATGATGACTCCCTAACTTCCTTCTACAAGCAAACAACTGTGCAGTGGTCTCCTAGCAGACGACGCTATTACAGTACATATTAGTAGTTTTTGCAGTATATATTAATTTCTCATATTTTTTTTATATTTTGTAATAAATCAGTATTTTGATAATGAATTTGTTGCCTGAGTTCCGAAATAATACAAGCAAACAGTTGCTGAATACACCTTGGGAAAAAAAAAAAAACATTTCACTGTTAGTTGATTGCAGTGTTACCAAGTTAGCAGAAAACTAGAGTTAGAGTCACATGCAGTAGCAAAAGTAGTCCATCTAGAGGAATTTCTAGACTTTTTTTATCACTAATTAAGTTTGTGAGAACGTATGTAGGCTATATGATAAATTTGGAAAATATTACTGGAATTTTACTTCTTTACCAAAATTTTATTAACATTTGGCAACACTGCTTTTATGTAAAAAACACTTGGAACACTAAACAAATAGTTGTTGTGGCAACTACGACTGATTTCAGTGGTTTCTTCTATTAATATGTAAATAAATTGGGATAACTGGTGTTCAACTAATTAATATTAACTTAAGCATTTGCCATTATACCTAAAGTACGAAAATTTACTGTGCTGGACAAAATCTCACTAGAGTTTCGGACCAGAAATTGCTGCTAGGAATTGTAAAATCTCAATTTTCTTTTTTCCCCAAAAATGCTTTGCTAATTTATGGGTGCGTCTTACCACTTGTAGCGTCTTATCACACGGGAAATACGGTAACTTCTACTTTTCGTAAAATATTGTGTTTTGTGGCGGAGCTGTGCCGATCCCGGACGCGCCATTTTATGGCGTCGCTGTTCTATTGCATGCCTTATTTAGCTAGCCAGAACAGCCTTATCCGGTCTCTTAACTAATTTATATTATTAGTTATTTAGTCTTCATAGCTAGGAATTACTTATATCGTGCTTTAGCGCTCATCTACTCGGTCGTCGTTCGACCCCATACTAGATAGCTAGCTTAGCCCCTAGGCTAGATAGCCTAGTGCTTGTGTTCATGCATGATATATACCAGTGATCCTAGGTTAAGTTATGAAGATTGTGGAATTATTAAACATACTGTTAACTGTGATGTAAGTGTTTTCGCCTTCGGGGACCATATAGGGGAACAGGTTGATTGCTTATTTTTCCACCCTAACCTAAATGTAGGAACCCCTATATGCTCCCTAATCCCCTGCCTGCGGGCATTCCCTCTGTGTGGCCATGCTTTCCCTTCTATATAGGGGAATCTTGTCTACAATCAGAGTATTTATCGCTTCTCTGTCTACCCTAAGGGAATGATCCCCCCTTAGGGTTGTGACCGAGAAATAAGGAACGGCTCTGCCCTTCCTCAGTTGCATCTGGTTGGGTTACTCCTCCCTCCCTGCAACTTGCGATGTGTCTTTCAGCCTACCTAGCTTAGGAGTTAACCCTCCTTCTCTAGGTTAGGCTCTGGGGGCTGATTCTGTACTTTTATAGTTTGAGACGGTACTCCTGTACCAATCTCATTCTGGTTACCTAACCTAGGTTAGGGAGCGTTCTCCCTCTCCTTGGTGGCCGTTCTTGTACAGAGCCTCCCCTATGAAAGACCCCTCTTCTTCTCCCTCCCCACCAATCCCCTTGGTGTAGGCTTGCCTATACACATCTGTCCTTAGTCCTACAACTCCTCCCTTGGGTGGAGTGGTAGGGCTAACTTGTTCTCCTGCTGAGCTGGACGCTCTGGTACACATACCCTTCATAGCGTTCTATGGGGGTAGTCGCCGGCAGCTGTCCAGCCGGCGTGGGTCTCCCCCTCTTGAGTGCCCTCTAACCCTCCCTTGGGTTACCCCAGGCACCCGGCCGACTGCCGGCCCCCTGCCGGCCCCCTGCCGCCGGATGCTATGAGTATCTACTTCTATCATGAGTGCACTCTCTCCGGAGAGATGCCGGAGGGGTATGTGGTCTTACCCCTCCCATCCCTCCTTACCTTTCTCTCCATCTATCCTGGTGCCGGTCCCTTTCCGCCTCCACTGCCGGCGATACCGCCTTACCTCTGGTGACATTCTTTCATAAGATCCCCTCCCTCCTCTAAGACGTCAGCCTTCCGTGTGCTGGAGGCTGCCGCCTTCCGTCGCCCCACCCCTCTTTTACCTAGTAACAGCTGGCTGACCCCCCGTGCCGGCCACCTGGGTGCCGGCATTGATTGCCGGCGGTCTAGGTATACAACCATATGCTTATCTGTCTTATGAACTGATCCAAGCTCACCAGGCCGTCAGCCGTTGGCTGCCGGGTCCTCCGCCTCCTGCCGGCGACCTGCCGCTGTGCCGGCGGTTGCCAAGATGGTATTACATTTTAGATACTCAATGTGTCTGTCTTGAAGCCTTCCACCCTGCAGGATCGGCCTCCGGCGTGCCGTCGGTCTACCGGCACCCCCTGGAGACGTTAAGGGACATGCACCCCTTCTCATACCTGCCGACAATATGCCGACAGCCAACATACTGCAGCCAGATGGCTTAGCCACTTACACATATAGGTATTGTCTTACCTTTGAAATTGTGGCCGTGCTGTCTGATTGCACATTACAATATTCCAGCATACTCTGTGTGTCTTCGCGTAGCCGATTGCCGGAACCTATATCTAATAAGGGGTGTTCCATACTCCCCTTCTAACCAGGGATCTGAGTGGTCTCAGTCCCTGCTACACCTCGCAGGCAATTTCTGCTAGAGGCCTAGCTTCTACTCACCACGGCTTATCCATATGGATATCCGTTTTGTGGCCTTCGGCCACAAAAGAAATTGCCTACTGATAAGGTTACAGTAACCGACTGGGCAGGATTCACAAGTATGTGTCTATCTACTTCCTTTCCCGCTCTCTACTCTCAGGCATTATAATACCTTATGAATCGTTTTAATGCTAAAAAAAACTTAGATTAAGTTATCTTAATTTTAGAGTAATGTAAGTCATTCTTATGCCTTCCATGTACTCATGATCTCTTTCTTTTACAGGAGGAGTATATGAAGTGCGAAAGCAACTTTTGTGGAGTGAAGCGCCCGGACTTCTACGAGCACAAGGCGTGCCGGACCCACGCCCCCTGCGCCGCCAAGAGAGGCGACCTGAAATACTGGGACCCGCAGCACTGTACAGTCTGCAAGAGTCGTCTGGTCGAAGCGTTCGACGATCCTCCTTCAGCGGAGGCAAGGGACAACGCTCGAGAGAAGCTACGCAAGTGGGTGCGTGGCTTCCAGAAGAACTCCACCGGACCGTATCTTGCCAGCGAAGATTTGAGGGCCTTGCTGTTTCCAAAGGCATCTAAAGACTCCACCGTCCAGCTCGTGGTGGAACCTGATATCGTCATGGCCCAGTCCATGCATGAGTGCCACTTAGATTCTGATAACGTGGAACGTATGTCGGAAGAGACGGAGAAGAACCTCATGGGCGAGGAGTTCGACTATGAGGAAGATCAGGTGGAATACCCTGATTCGGAGTCTGAGGTCGCTCCTACTCCTACATCGACTCCTGCACCGTCCGAGGAACCTGTTCCTTCGACTTCCGCCACCCCGGACCCTCTTCCATCAGGCACTCAGGAGGTCTTCAAGATGCTTGAAGCCCTCATGGAAAGAAAACTTCGTGAGACCCATGAGCAATTCCGGTCTACCCTAGTGAGTTTTAAACAACCGAAACGGATTTCGGTTAAGGACCTCCCCTCTTGCTCGGATACTAACCCATGGAGGTATGCCGAGCATATGCCGATCACAACTGGTAAGATCTTCATCAGTGAGAAGGTCGCCTCGATCTTGTTGGAAGAAGTGGAATTCTTCCCGAATTTCGAGGCTTATCCGAAGTGTTACGTCCAGCTCAGGTCCGAACCAGCCTCAAAGGAAGAGACCGAACCGAAGGAAGTAATCGTGTTCGATCTCGCGAAGGCTATGCTAGCCAGTGCGGTGAAGAGTAGGGGTTTCACCAACTCCAAGATGCTGGCGCTCAGCAAGAAGCACCCAACCTTCGTTGCGCCGAATGCTGCGACCTTCCCCTTTATAGAAAAGGCCTTCACAACGGTCTTGAAAGCAGTGGAAGAAGGGAAACCTTGCCCTGTACTGGAGGAGTGCAGACCCTTCTCCCTTACCGTCCCTCCCGATGATAGACACTGGAAAGACGTCCAGTCAACCTTCACGGTGGGGAAGTTAGACCCTGACGTAGCCGGTCGTCAGTTCAATGAGGACCTCCCAAGGCTAAATGATCACCTCCTTCGTAGGGAACAGGATACGAAGGAGAGGCTTGCCGCATCGCTGTCCCTCCAGGTACAGCTCGAACTCATGGCCGGGGACACTAGAGTCCCGGACTTCTACATGGTCCTAGCCAAAACACATTTGGCAACGGTGACTAAGGACCTGTACAGCTTCACTAAGGCTCGCAGAGCCTGTCGTGAATTCGTGTTTGCCAGCGCGACGGTAAAACACGAACCCCGGAGGCTGATTTCCTCCAATATCTGGGGTAAATATCTCTTTCCCTCCTCCCTGGTGAAAGAGATTGCTGACAAAGCCACCACGGAGAACAGGAACCTTCTCCACAAGTGGGGCATGTCAAGGAAAAGGAAATCCTCTCAAGACGATGGCCCTCAACCTAAGAGGAAGTCCCAGAAACCGAAACCCCAGCAACGTCAACAGAGACGGCAGTTTCCGGGTTCCGCTACTCCCCAAGTGGCAGCACAGCCACAGCAGACCTTTCAGTTGGTCACCCAGCCGGTGGTGTCGCAGTCACCGGTCTTTACCCCTGCATTCGAGCAACATGCTACTACCTTTCGTCCCAGAGGTAGGGGCTCAAGCAGAGGTTCCGGCAGAGATTCGTCTCGCCGCCCCTCCAGAGGCAGAGGAGGAAGGGGAGCTAGCGGCCGAGGTGGCAAACCCTCGGGACACCAGAAGCAATGAAGTGCTTCCGGTGGGAGGAAGATTCCGCCAATTCCAGGATCGTTGGACCTTCGATCCCTGGGCACACAGCATCGTCAAGAAGGGACTAGGCTGGAGCTGGACGCAACCACCCCCAGCCTTCCAGCAATTCTTCCAACAGTCAACCCCCCTCCTGGAAGAATACGTCCTAGAACTCTTGAACAAGAAGGTGATCAGGAGGGTAAAGTCAACCAGGTTCCAAGGGAGACTATTTTGCGGTCCCAAGGACTCCGACAAACTCAGAGTCATTCTAGACTTATCCCCTCTCAACAAGTTCATTGCGAACAGCAAGTTCAAGATGCTGACTCTCCAACAAATAAGGACCCTTCTGCTTCAAGGGGCCTACACGGTCTCCATAGACCTGGCGGATGCCTACTGGCACGTTCCAATGAATCATCACGCTTCCTCCTACCTAGGATTTCGACTCCAAAGGAAAAGTTACGCCTTCAGGGCCATGCCCTTCGGGCTCAACGTGGCTCCACGGATCTTCACCAAGCTGGCAGACGCCATCGTCCAACAGCTCCGCCTTCGCGGCGTCCAAGTGATGGCTTACCTAGACGACTGGCTGGTCTGGGCGACATCGCCCGAAGATTGTGTAAGAGCCTGCAACAAAGTCACCCAGTTCCTAGAACATCTGGGATTCAAGATAAACGCCGAGAAATCTCGCCTCTCTCCAGCTCAGAAGTTCAAATGGTTGGGAATCCATTGGGTTCTTCAGTCACACCGCCTTTCCATCCCGCAGAAGAAAAGGAAGGAAATAGGATCTCAAGACGACAGCAGGAACAAGTTCTAGGCTCTCTACAGTTCGCCTCTGTGACAAACCCAGTGCTTCGCACACAGCTAAAGGATGCCGCGGGAGTCTGGAGACGTTCTGCATCCATCGCTCGAAGAGACCTCAAGAGACGGCTTCCAAACAGACTTCGCTTACTATTAAAGCCGTGGTCGGAAGCAAAGGCCCTGAAAAGGTCCATTCCTCTTCAACACCCGCCTCCATCGATCAACATCCACACGGACGCTTCACTGGAGGGTTGGGGAGGTCACTCCCACCAACGACAGGTTCAGGGAACATGGTCTCCCATATTCAAGACGTTTCACATCAACATCTTAGAGGCCATGGCGGTTCTTCTCACCCTGAAGAAACTCTCCCCGCCTCCCTCGATCCACATCCGTTTGACTCTGGACAACTCGGTGGTAGTCAGATGTCTCAATCGTCAGGGCTCGAGATCACCCCAGATAAATCAGGTACTTCTTCCGATCTTTCGTCTGGCAGGAAAGAAGAAATGGCACCTGTCTGCAGTTCACCTACAGCAACGTGACGGCGGACGCTCTATCACGGACAAGCCCAATAGAGTCGGAATGGTCTCTAGACGCAAGATCATTCTCCTTCATCTCTCGCCAAGTCCCGGAACTTCAGATCGATCTCTTCGCAACGAGCGACGACAATCAACTTCCTCGATATGTGGCCCCGTACGAGGACCCCAAGGCAGAAGCAGTGGATGCCATGTCACTGGATTGGAACAGATGGTCCAGGATATACCTGTTCCCTCCCCCCAACCTTCTGCTGAAAGTCCTCTCCAAACTGAGAACCTTCAAAGGGACAGCGGCCCTGGTGGCTCCCAAGTGGCCCCGGAGCAATTGGTACCCCCTGGTCCTGGAGCTGCAGCCCACGCTGATTCCCCTCCCGGGCCCAGTTCTCTCTCAACAAGTACAGAAGTCGACTGTCTTCGCTTCATCACTGAAAGTCAGGGACCTTCATCTCATGATTTTCTCTCCCTGGCCGCAAAGAAATGGTTTGGGATCTCGAAGAAAAGTCTAGACTTCCTCGAGGAATACAAGACCGAATCCACACGACGGCAATACGAATCTTCCTGGAGAAAGTGGGTCTCGTTCGTCAAAGCAAAAAATCCTACGGAAATCACCATTGATTTTTGCATGTCCTTCTTCATTCACCTTCATGGACAAGGCTTAGCAGCCAACACGATTTCCACCTGCAAATCGGCTTTGACTAGACCACTACTGTACGCTTTCCAGATTGATCTGTCCAGCGATATCTTCAATAAACTACCAAAGGCATGCGCTAGACTACGCCCAGCACCTCCGCCAAAACTTATCTCCTGGTCCCTGGACAAGGTGCTCCATTTTGCCTCTAACCTGGACAACGATTCGTGCCCTCTAAAGGACCTGACTCAAAAAGTTATCTTCCTTTTTGCTCTCGCCTCGGGAGCCCGAGTCAGCAAAATAGTGGCATTGTCAAGAGACGAGGGTCATATCCTGTTCACAGATACAGGAGAACTTACCCTCTTCCCTGATCCGACGTTTCTCGCAAAGAATGAATTACCCACCAAGAGATGGGGCCCTTGGAGAATCTGCCCCCTGAAGGAAGATGTCTCTCTATGCCCAGTGGAGAGTCTTAAGGTCTATCTTCGAAGAACTTCAGACTTCGGTGGAGGTCAACTCTTCAAAGGAGAAACATCGGGTAGTGACCTGTCACTGAAACAACTAAGAGCGAAAATCACCTACTTCATTCGCAGAGCGGATCCTGACAGTACACCCGCGGGTCATGATCCTAGAAAAGTCGCGTCTTCTCTGAATTTCTTCCAGAGCATGGATTTCGAAAGCCTCAAGAGCTTCACAGGGTGGAAATCGTCGCGCGTTTTCTTCAAGCACTACGCGAAGCAAGTGCATGAAGTTAAACATTTCGTGGTAGCCGCAGGTAGTGTTATGAAACCTGCCGTTTAACTCTGCATAGAACAGCGAGTTACTTGGGACTCTAACTCTACGGGTGCCTGTGTTGACCCTTGTGTGATACATAGTGATTTCATGGACACTTAGTGTTTCTAATAGACTGTTCTTATCAAGGTGAAATGTCATAGACTTCACATGAGTGCCACATGCCTTAGGGCATGATGTGTTTTTCTTTGAAAAAGACTGACGTTCCTCCGGAACTTGTGTTTCTATAAGTGAAATTTCTTTCAGATTCAAGATTGAAGTCTTTTATTTTCTATGTACATTATTCTTTATTATTGTAAATTAACTTTACACTTTTTATTGCAATTGTTATCACTATAATCTGCAATCTATGAAATAAAATGTCTATTTTAGTACATGTGCGTCTCTCTCCTCTCCTATTGTTATTATGAAATACATGATTGTCATAGTTTCATTTAACCCCTTCCCTTTGGAATGAGAAGAATAATATAAATTTACCTGTACAGTATTATATACTCACTCATGCTGTGTAATATTCCTACTTGAATACTTACCTTCGTCCTGCCTTCGAGACCAGATTGATCTCTCCTCCAAGGAGTGTAGTGATTAATTATCACTTGTCTATACTTGAGAATATTCCTACCCGAATATTAACCTTCTGTCTTGTCTCCGAGTCCTGCACGAACTCTCCGCAGGGTGAGTAGCCCTTCAATGATCACTTCGGATTTTGGTATGATCCGCCGGGACTTCTCTGCCAGGGGGGCAGGAAGCTGGATCCCCACGGAAACTCTAGCGAGGACACATTACATACCTCTATTCGGAGCCCTTGGCACTTACTTAAAAGGAGAAATTTTCCACGATACATTAATTCTCTGGTACACTTCCATCAGGACGTCATGGCTTGAGCCCAAAAAACGGATTTTGAGCGAAGCAAAAAATCTATTTTTGGGTGAGATACCCATGACGTCCTGATGGACCCTCCCGTCTATTCTAGTCCAGCCTTTCAGGCCCTGCCCTGTCCTGCTGTATCATGGAGATTAGCAAGGAGCTGGCCTCAGGATGAGGACGGACGTGACTTCATTTAGCAATGGCGCCCGTTTGTTTACGTTTCGAGTACCAAAAGCAGCCACGGACGAGTGTAACTGTGGAACGGCTCCCCAGTTATTCTCCACCTTTCCATATCGAAGTGTTAACTCTATATGGGGTGCAGATAGCTATGTGGCGTGTTAATACATACGTCCCCTGTTGATATACGATTTCCTAGAGGGAAACCTTTAGGGTACTCGCACCAGAAGTTAGAATTCTGTGATAACCTTTAGTTTAATTCTCTGGGAATATCCCTGTAGTTAAATATACCCAAGGAAGCTACTGAAGGAACCTTCCATCAGGACGTCATGGCTATCTCACCCAAAAATAGATTTTTTGCTTCGCTCAAAATCCGTTTTTTGATCTCGTAAAATTAAAGCTCTCTTGATGAACCTTGATACTTATGGAAAAGTAGACTCAAATGGTATTTTTCCTGCATATTTCTTAGCTCTAAAGTTATCTATTATTTCGTGCAAGTTAGCAAGAAGAGGAGCTTTTAGAACTTGTTGGAGAATTGGTAATGTTACCCACCACTATGTAAATGTGTTTGTGAATTGTGATAGCTCAAGTCCCAACAGATTACCACCCAATTTCCATAACTCTCATATTGTCTAAAGTTTTTCAACTTATTTTGGCAAAATGTCTTAATAGGTTTGCTGAAGCTAATCATGTGTTCACTAGTTTGCAATTTGGTTTTCCTAAAGGCCTTGGAGCATGTGATGCCCTTTTTAAAATCAATGCTGTACAGAAATCCCTTGATTGTGGTCAGGATGTATGTATGATTGGCCTTGATTTTATTGCTTCCTTTGACCATGTTAATCATGGAGCCCTTGTTTTCAAACTCAAACAGTTGGGAATGGGTATGTTGTTTCTTAGCATTGTTATTGAATTTTTAAGAAATAGATCACAAAGAGGAGTTGTTGATGGATAGCATAGTGAGTATAGGAATGTGATAGGGTAGTGTTCTTAGCCCATTACTTTTCATACTATATACATACTAGGTATGTAGTTAATTCTAATAGTCAGGCTTTCTACATCATGAGGCTTAATACTACACAATATTCTAGAAGTTTTATTCCAGCTGTGACTAAGTTGTGGAATGATCTTCCTAATCAGGTAGTTCCGTACGTAGAACTTCAAATGTTCAAACTTGCAGCAAATGTTTTTATGTTTAACAGACTGACATAAGTCTTTTTATAGTATGTAATATCTGTTTTGATGTTACTGTTTTTGAAATATTTTATTTGTTCATTATTTCTCATATTGTTTATTTATTTCCATATTTTCTTTCCTCACCGGGCTATTTTTCCTTGTTGGAGCCCTTGGGCTTATAGCGTTCTGCTTTTCCAACTAGGGTTGTAGCTTAGCTAGTAATAATAATGATAAACAATGAGTCTATCAGCCTTAACATGCTGGGTATGTCGTATCAGCTCCTCCAGTCTTTAAGTCAGCTTGTAACAAAGTTGACATTGTCTCCAGATTGTCATTTTTTTATTTCTTTTAGTAGTTTAAAGATATATTCTCCCAGATTTGTTAGTAATTGCTACAGAGTTGCACAAAGAATGTGTTTTTGAGTTATCTTGATTTGCATTCTTTTTGTTTTTTGTGCTGAGGACAATTTTTTTATTTAGAGATTTATTGTGAGGAGTGTGAAACCCTCACTGTTCCTCTTGGTAAGTATTTTTCATTGTTGTTGATCAGATTAGAGTTTAAAGTGCCGAAGAAAGATTTATTTTAGTTCACTTGGAAATCTGGAGCAAACTAGGCCAGTTGATTTTAAAAGGAATGATGACAATAATGCCACTTCAGTTTTTGACTTAACAAGTTTAGTTTTAACATTCATTATTATTATTATTATTATTATTATTATTATTATTATTATTATTATTATTATTATTATTACTAGCTAAGCTACAACCTTAGTTGGAAAAGCAAGATGCTATAAGTCCAAGGGTTCCAACAGGGAAAAATAGCCCAGTGATGAAAGGAAACAAGAAAATAAATAAACGATATAAGAAGTAATAATAAAATGAGATATTTCAAAAAAATTAACAACATTATAACAGATATTTGGTATATAAACTATAAAAGGACTTATGTAAGCGTGTTCAACATAAAAACATTTGCTGCGAGTTTAAACTTTTGAAGTTCTACCGATTCAACTACCCGATTAGAAAGATCATTCCACAACTTGGTCACAGCTGGAATAAAACATCTAGAGTACTGTGTCGTATAGAGCCTCCTGATGGAGAAGGCCCGCCTATTAGAATTAACTACATACCTAGTATTACGAACAGGATGGAACTGTCCTGGAAGATCTGAATGTAAAGGAGGGTCAGAATTATAAAAAACGCTATTCTTCGTTAAGAAGATACGGACTCGTAAATGACTAATAAGTACCAACCAATGATAATAATAAATCGGTTCAAAATAGGTGGCATCAAGCCTATAATCTAGTATAAGATTAAAAGGAACCTAGAATGACAAAAGTACCAAAAGGGCAACAAATCAAGCAAAACTGAAATGTACTGAGGGTAAACAACAAAAATGGCCGCGTGGGCCTCGGGAAGGCATAAAGCCGAACGCACTAGAACACTTCCTATTACTTAACATTAACTTGCCCGGGACTAAAAATAATGTCAAAACAATCTATGGTACTTAACATTGGCGTAGGGGTAAGGAGAGCCTCAGCCATGGCGAAGAAATCCAAAAAACAGCCAAAACACGAGAGCACAAAAACAGGGTAATCGTCAAACACGAGTCCAAAAGAAGGATGTGTAAATGGCGCTCGGGGCGGGCGTCGCTGAGTGGTTCAGGTGAGTTTGGTTAGTGCCGCTGTGGCGGCTCCCCCTTTTGATGAAGGATTTATCTAAATGGAATATGACCTGTGAATAGTGGTTTTCACACGCCCTATCTTTATACACGACGCCCGCAGGGTGCGCGCGCGAGGGTAGTAACCTCTGCATTCCATGCTTTAACTTTCTCTGGTATATTTGGAAGTATTTATATCAGAAAAGAGATAAGAAGGACCCTTTTCACCGGGCGTCACAGGTCGACCCAGAAATATATTATGCAACATACATAATAAACTAATTGAATGACAGTGCCATAGATTACTATCTAACTCAGGAATAAGAAATTTAATAGACCATAAGTTCCTGTCCAACAAATTAAGATGAGAATCAGCAGCTGAAGACCGGGCAGGAGAACAATACTCTAAACAAGGTAAAATGAAAGAATTAAAACTATTTTTCAGAATAGATTGATCAACAAAAATCTTGAAAGACTTTCTCAGTAGGCCAATGTTTTGTGCAATTGAAGAAGACACAGACCTAGTGTGTTTCTCAAAAGTAAATTTGCTATCGCGAGTCACACCTAAAATTTTAAGTCATACAAAATTAAAGAATCATTATCAATGCTGAGATCCAGATGTTGAGGAGCCACGGTCCTTGGCCTACTTACAATCATACTTTGAGTTTTGTTAGGATTCAACTGCATACCCCATAATTTGTACCATGCACTAATTTTAGCTTGATCTCTATTAAGGGCAACCCCAGATTTACATTCAGGAAAGGGAATTGATGCAAAGAGAGTAGCATCATCTGCATATGCAACAAGCTTGTTTTCTAGACCAAACCACATGTCATGTGTATATAGTATGAAAAGTAATGGGCCAAGAACACTACCCTGAGGGACACCAGAGCTTATAAAGCTGTAACATCATTAACTTTTTTTGTGGAAGCTTAGAAGAGTAACAAGTCTCTGTTTGAGAGTTTTTCAGGCCTGACCTACCCTATCTCAAACCCTAACGGCCTACCCTAACTCCTCAAGCAATAGCTAGGGGTTCTAGAGCACCAATCAGTGAAGGGTCTGATGGTATACGTTAAATCTCTGATTCAAAATCTCCTTGTATTATTGTTATTATTATTATTATTATTATTATTATTATTATTATTATTATTATTACTTGCTAAGCTACAACCCTAGTTGGAAAAGCAGGATGCTAAAGCCCAGGAGCTTCAACAGATAAAATAGCTCAGTGAGCAAAGGAAACAAGGAAAAATAATATATTTCCTTTTTGGGCTCAAGCCATGGCGTCCTGATGGAAGGTTCCTTTTTGGTAGCTTCCTTGGGTATATAACTACTAGATATTCCCAGAGAATTTAACCACAGGTTATCACAGAATTCTAACTTCTGGAGCGAGTATCCTAAAGGTTTCCCTTTTAAGACATCGTATATCAACAGGGGACGCATGTATTAACGCGCCACATAGCTATCTACACCCTAAACAGAGTTAACACTTCGGTGTGTAGGGGCGGAGAATAGCTGGGAGCCGTTCCACAGCTAATCTCGGTCGTGGCTACTTTTGGTACTCGAGACGTAAACAAACGGGCGCCATTGCTAAATGACGTCACGTCCGTCGTCTTCCTTCTGCTAGTAGCTTGCCTTACTTAGACGGATTTTCCCTACGCTCTTTTCATCAACCTGCATCTTCGTCATGTCGCTACCTTCGGCCTCGCCTTCTTCTGGAAAGTTGAGTACAAGGTTCCAGTATTATTTAATTAAGCTCTGACCGTAAAGTAAATTTTACTTTTCGAGATATTTGATGTTTTGTGGCAGAGCTGTGCCTCGACCGGACCCGCCATTTTATGGCGTCGCTGTTGTTTGCATGCCTTATTTAGTTAGCCTCAACAGCGTTTTTTCCGGCCTCTTTAACTAATCGATACTATTAGTTATTTAGTCTTCATAGCTAGGAGCTTTTATATCGTGTTTTGACGCCTTTTTATCGGTCATCGACTGACCCCATACCAGTTGGCTACTATAGCCCCTAGGCCAGAGCGCCTATATCAGTGTTCATGCATGATATTTATCAGTAATCCTAGGTTATTATGAAGATAGTGGCATTATTTTACAATACTTTTGACTGTGATGCAAGTGTTTTCGCCTTCAGGGACCATATAAGGGACAGGTTAGATAGTGAGTCTTTCTAACTTAACCTACCCGTAGGACCCCTATATGCTTCCTTCATCCCCTGCCTTAGGGCATCCCCTCTGCATAACCTTGCCCCCCCTACCACGTAAGGGGTTCAAGCTCTTATCAGAGTTTATATCGCTTCTCTGTCCTCCCTAAGGGAATGATTCCCCCTTAGGGTTGCGTCCGAGAATGAGGAACGACTAGTCCTTCCTCTATTGCTGGGGTTAGGTCTCCGACCATCCCTGCAATAGCGATACATCTTCCATCCTTCCTAGTTCAGGACGTAACATCCCTGATCTAGGTTAGGTTTTGGAGGGGTTTGTTGCGTACCTTGCTGAAACGATACCCATGCACCGTTTTCAGACAAGCTGCCTTACCTTAGGCTAGGGAGTGTCCTCCCTTCCTCGGTGGCCGCTCTGGTACAGAACCTCCTCCACAGAAGACCCTTCTCATCTCCCCTCCCCACCTATCTCTTGTATGGCCTAGCCTATACTTAGGTTAGTCTATACCCATCTGTCCCCTGTCCTACAACTCCTCCTTAGGGTGGAGTGATAGGGCTACCTTGAGCTCCTGTGTGCAGTCCGCTCTGGTACATATACCCTTCATAGTGTCCTATGGGGTTAGCCACTGGATGCGTTCTGTCTGCAGGGGTTCCCCCCCCCTCTTGGGTGTCCCCTAGCCCTCCCTTGGGCTACCTTAGCTCCCGGTCCTCTGCGGCCCCTGCTTCTGGGTGATAGGGCTAGCCTCTATCATGGGTACACCCACTGAGGTGGGATGTCTGGGGGTCCGTGGCCGGACCCCTACATCCCTCCTTCTGTCTCTTTCACAATCCTGGTGCCGGTCCCTTGGCGCCTCCACTGTCGGTGATACCCACCTCCTACCTTGGTGACTTATCCCTTACCCCCTGGGCAGCCAGTCCTCCGTGTGCCGGGGGACTGCCGCCTGCCGCCGGCATCCAGCCGATGGCCTTCCCTCTTTCCTCATAGCTTGGTCGTCCGTCCACCGGCCGTCCCCTGGAGTGCCGGCATCCGCCGCCGGCAGTCCGGTTCTGCTATAACCATCCTTGTTCCTGTCACCAAGCCGGCAACCTCTGGCTGCCGGAGCCGCCGCTCCCCGCCGGCGTGCCGCCGCTGTGCCGGCGTGCCGCCGCTGTGCCGGCGTGCCGCCGCTGTGCCGGCGGCCGCCACCCTGGTATTACTCTTGACTTCTATATTGTCTTCCCTAATGCCAGAAACTCTGCTGGAGCGGCCTTCGGCGTGCCGGCGGTCTGCCGGAGCCTTCCGAAGGCGTCAAGGCGACTTGCACCCCCTTCTAATAGCTATCATCTGATATTGATAGCCCTACACTGCAACCAGATGACTTGTTTACGTAAAGGGATCGGTATTTTATTACCGTTCTATTAGTAATCATGCTGTCTTCTTGCATATCACAGATTTCCAGCATGCTGTGTGTATCTTAGCACGGCTGGTTGCCGGAAACCGTTACCCTATGGGATCTTCTAGTCCCCAATTCTGGAACTGAGTGGCCTCAGTCCCAGCCTTATATCCTTGACAATTTCCAATAGAATTCCCACTGCCCTACGGGCATTCTATATTGAATTCTATCCTGTGCCTTCGGTCACTTCGGATTGTCCATGGATGAAGGTTACGGTAACTAGCCGGGCGAGATACACGGAGTATGTACCTATCCTCTCTCAGCCCTTCCTCTGTGCATCACACCTATTGTCAAGTTAAAATTAATGATTAATATTTAACTTTAGTTTAAGAGTCATTCTTATGACCCCCCCCCCCCCATACTCATATTCTCTTTCTTTTACAGGAGGAGCAAATGAAGTGTGACTACGGCTTCTGTGCAGTGAAGCGCCCGCACTTCTACGGGCATACGGCGTGTAGGACCCACGCCCCTTGTGCCAACAAGAAAGGGGATCTGAAGTTCTGGGACCCGCAGAACTGTATGGTCTGCCAGGATCGCCTAGTCGATGCCTTTCATAACCCTCCCTCAGTGAAGATCAGGGACGCTTCTCGGGATAAGCTACGCAAGTGGGTGCGTGGCTTCCAAAAGAACGCCACTGGACCATACCTGGCCACTGAAGACATGAGGGCCCTACTGTTCCCAAAGGCCTCCCCTGATTCTGTGGTACCCAAAGACCAGATCCCCACCGTCCAGATCACGGTGGAACCAGACGTAGTCATGGCCCAGTCCATGCACGAGTGTCGCCTGGATTCCGAGAACGATGAACACATGTCGGATATTTCGGAGGACACGGAGAAGACCCTCATGGCCCAAGGCGCGGAAGATGAAGAGGACCAGGTGGAATACACCGAGTCGGAGCAGGAGGTCGCTCCGCCTTCCATCACCGCCCCTACTCCTACACCGACGGAAGTGTCTCTCCCGTCTACCTCCGCTACCCCGGAACCCATCCCATCCGCCCAAGAGATGTTCCGGATGATTAAAGCCATTATGGATGAGAGACTTCAAGAGACTCACGAGTTCATCAGGTCCATGGGAGGGTCCAAAGAACCGAAGAAGATCTCGGTTAAGGACCTCCCTGCATGCTCACATGCCAACCCTTGGAGGTATGCCGAGCATATGGTTATCGCGACTGGCAGGATCTTTATCAGCGATAAGATCGGCACGGTCCCCCTGGAAGATGTGGAGTTCTTCCCGAACTTTGAGGCTTACCCGGACTGTTACGTCCGGCTTCGTTCTGAACCTGCCTCTAAAGAAGAGACCGAACCCAAGGAGGTGATAGTGTTCGATCTCTCGAAGGCTCAGGCTATGCTAGCCACCGCATTCAAAAGTAGAGGTTTTACCTGCTCTAAGCTTCCGGCCCTGAGCAAGAAGCACCCTACTTACGTCGCACCCGACGATGCAGTCCTTCCCTTCACGGAAAAGGCCTTCGCTGCGTGCCACAAGGCTGTGGAAGAAGGAAAACCCTGCCCTGCACTGGAGGAGTGCAGACCCTTCTCCATGGTAACTCCCCCCGACGCTCGACACTGGAAGGATATCCAGCATACCTTCGTGGTGGGAAAGCTAGATCCTGACGTAGCCGGACGTCAGTTTAACGAAGACCTCCCGAAACTCAACGACCATCTCCTTCGTCGGGAACAAGATACGAAGGAAAGGCTCGCAGCATCCATGTCCCTCCAGGTACAACTTGATGTCATGGCTGGTGACACCAGAGCCCCAGACCACTACATGGTACTCGCCAAATCCCACATGGCGACTCTGGTGAAGGACTTGTACCACTTCATGAAGGCTCGGAGAGCCTGTCGAGAATTCGTGTTCTCAAGTGCCACTGTGAAACACGAACCCCGGAGGCTGATTTCCTCCAACATCTGGGGTAAACACCTCTTCCCCTCCGATCTCGTGAAAGAGATCACTGACAAGGCTGCCACTGAGAATAGGAACCTTCTCAATAAGTGGGGCATGTCAAAAAAGAGGAAATCCTCTCAGGACGATGGCCCTCAACCTAAGAGGAAATCCTCCAAGCAAAACCCCCAGCAACGTCAACAGCGACGACAGTTTCCGGGACCCGCTACTCCCCAAGTGGCTGCTCAGCCACAACAGACCTTTCAGCTGGTCACCCAACCGGTTTTGTCCCAGTCACCAGTTTTCACCCCTGCCTTTGAGCAACGGACAACTACCTTTCGTCCCAAAGGTAGAGGCTCAAACAGGGGTGCAAGCAGAGACGCATCTCGCCGCCCCTCCAGAGGCAGAGGAGGAAGGGGAGCTAGCGGCCGAGGCAGTAAGCCCTCGGGACACCAGAAGCAATGAAGTGCTTCCGGTGGGAGGAAGACTCCGCCAATTCCAGGATCGTTGGACCTTCGATCCCTGGGCACACAGCATCGTCAAGAAAGGTCTAGGCTGGAGTTGGACTCAACCACCCCCAACCTTCCAGCAATTCTTCCAACGATCAACCCCCCTTCTGGAAGAATATGTCCTAGATCTCTTGAACAAGAAGGTGATAAGGAGGGTAAAGTCCACCAGGTTCCAAGGGAGACTGTTTTGCGTCCCCAAGAAAGACTCCGACAAACTCAGAGTCATTCTGGACTTATCCCCCCTCAACAAGTTCATAGCGAACGACAAATTCAAGATGCTGACTCTTCAACAGATAAGGACCCTTCTGCCTCGAGGTTCTTACACGGTCTCCATAGACCTGGCGGATGCCTACTGGCACGTTCCAATGAACCATCACGCTTCCTCCTACCTAGGATTTCGACTCCAAAGGAAAAGCTACGCCTTCAGGGCCATGCCCTTCGGCCTCAACGTGGCCCCTCGGATCTTTACAAAGCTGGCGGATGCCATAGTACAACAGCTCCGCCTCCGAGACGTCCAGGTGATGGCCTACCTCGACGATTGGCTAATCTGGACTCCATCGCCCGAGGATTGTTTAAAATCCTGCAGCAAAGTCACCCAGTACCTAGAACACCTGGGATTCAAGATAAACGTGAAGAAATCTCGCCTCTCTCCAGCTCAGAAGTTCCAATGGTTAGGAATCCAGTGGAACCTTCAGTCACACCGCCTTTCCATCCCCCAGAAGAAAAGGAAGGAAATAGCAGGGTCTGTCAAGCGACTACTGAAATCCAAGCGGATCTCAAGACGCCAGCAGGAACGAGTTCTAGGCTCTCTACAATTCGCCTCAGTGACAAACCCGGTGCTTCGTGCACAGCTAAAGGATGCCGCGGGAGTCTGGAGACGTTCTGCATCCATCGCTCGAAGAGACCTCAAGAGACGGCTCCCAAACAGACTTCGACTTCTCCTCAAGCCGTGGTCGGAAGCAAAGGCCCTGAAAAGGTCCATCCCTCTTCAACACCCACCTCCATCACTCAACATCCACACGGACGCTTCGCTGGAGGGTTGGGGAGGTCACTCCCACCAGAAACAGGCTCAAGGCACGTGGTCTCCACTATTCAAGACGTTTCACATCAACATCTTGGAGGCCATGGCGGTCCTTCTAACACTGAAGAAACTCTCCCCGCCTCCCTCGATCCATATTCGTCTAACCCTAGACAACTCGGTGGTAGTTCGATGTCTCAATCGCCAAGGCTCAAGATCGCCCCAGATAAATCAGGTGCTTCTAACAATCTTCCGTCTGGCAGAGAGGAAGAAGTGGCACCTATCTGCAGTTCACCTACAAGGATTCCGCAACGTGACGGCGGACGCTCTATCCCGGACAAGCCCGATAGAGTCGGAATGGTCTCTAGACGCAAGATCATTCTCCTTCATCTCCCACCAAGTCCCGGAACTTCAGATCGATCTCTTCGCAACGAGCGACAACAATCAACTTCCTCGTTATGTGGCCCCGTACGAGGACCCCAAGGCAGAGGCGGTGGACGCCATGTCCCTGGATTGGAACAGATGGTCTAAGATCTACCTGTTCCCTCCCACCAACCTTCTGCTGAAAGTCCTCTCCAAGCTGAGAACCTTCAAAGGGACAGCGGCCCTAGTGGCTCCCAAGTGGCCCCGGAGCAACTGGTACCCCCTGGTCCTGGAGCTGCAGCCCACGCTGATCCCTCTCCCGGGCCCAGTTCTCTCCCAACAAGTACAGAAGTCGACTGTCTTCGCTTCATCATCGGAAATCAAGGACCTTCATCTCATGATTTTCTCTCCCTAGCCGCGAAGAAGAGGTTTGGGATCTCGAAGAAAAGTCTAGACTTCCTCGAGGAATACAAGACCGAATCCACAAGACGGCAATACGAATCATCTTGGAGAAAATGGGTCTCATTCGTCAAGGCAAAAAATCCTACGGAAATCACCATTGATTTTTGCATGTCCTTCTTTATTCACCTTCATGGACAGGGATTAGCAGCCAATACGATTTCTACTTGCAAATCGGCCTTGACTAGACCACTGTTGTATGCCTTCCAAATTGATCTGTCCAGCGACATCTTCAATAAACTGCCGAAAGCATGCGCTCGTCTACGCCCAGCACCCCCACCGAAACCGATCTCCTGGTCATTGGACAAGATGCTCCATTTCGCCTCCAACTTGGATAATGATTCATGCCCTCTCAAGGATCTGACTCAGAAAGTTATATTTCTCTTTGCTCTTGCTTCAGGAGCCTGAGTCAGTGAAATAGTGGCATTATCAAGAGAAGAGGGTCATATCCTGTTTACTGATTCAGGAGACCTTACCCTCTCCCCGGATCCGACGTTTCTCGCCAAAAACGAATTACCCACCAAAAGATGGGGCCCTTGGAGAATATGCCCCCTGAAGGAAGATGCCTCTCTATGCCCAGTAGAGAGCCTCAAGGTCTATCTTCGCAGAACTTCGAACTTTGGTGGAGGCCAACTCTTCAAAGGAGAAACATCGGGCAGCGACCTGTCACTGAAACAACTAAGAGCGAAAATCACCTACTTCATTCGCAGAGCGGATCCTGACAGTACACCCGCCGGTCACGATCCTAGAAAAGTTGCATCGTCTCTGAATTTCTTTCAGAGTATGGACTTCGAAAGCCTTAAAAGTTTCACAGGCTGGAAGTCCTCGCGTGTTTTCTTCAAACATTATGCGAAACAAGTGCATGAAGTCAAACATTTTGTGGTAGCCGCAGGTAGTGTTATGAAACCTGCACCTAACTCTGCATAGAACAGCGAGTTACTTGGGACTCTAACTCTTTGGGTGCCTATGTTGACCCTCGAGCGATACGTAGTGATGTCGAAAACACTTAGTGCTTTCTTATAACTGTTCTTATCCCAGGTGAAATGTCATAGTCGTCACACGAGTGCCGCATGCCTAGAGCATGATGTGTTTTAATTAAAGACTGACGTTCCTCGAGAACGAGTGCCTACTAATAAATTTGAAATTCCCTTTCAGATTCAAGAGCAAGTCTTTATTACTATGTACATTATAATTTGTCGTAAATTAGCTTTACTTATTATTGCAATTCATTTAATTTTTCTGCAATTGTGAAATAAAATTCTTATTTTATTACTTGTGCGTCTCAATCCGCTCCTACTTATACTATGAAATACATGTCTGTCATAGTTTTATTATCCCCTTCCTTATGGTTAATGAAGATACTAAGGTCTTAACACTTATTATATATTCACCTTTGCAATGTAATATTCCAATACGAATACTTACTCTTCATACCTTAGAGACGAGACTATTCTCCTCTACATACAGTGTCCAACCACCACTCGTCTGCCTTCGAGAATGTTCCTATACGAATGCCAACCATTCAGTCTTGTCTCCAAGTTCTTCAGGTTCTTCTAGCAGGGTGAATAGCCCTTCGATAACCACTTTGATCTCGGCATGGCCCGTGGGAACTTCACTGCCAAGGGGGCAGGAAGGTTTCTTCCCTACGGTTCTTTTATTAAGATTACTATGCTACCTTGTTCAAAGCCTTTGGCACTTACCCAATAGGGGAAAATCTACCACGATACATTGATTCTCTGGTATTCTTCCATCAGGACGCCATGGCTTGAGCCCAAAAAACGGATTTTCAGCGAAGCGAAGAATCTATTTTTGGGTGAGATAGCCATGGCGTCCTGATGGACCCTCCCTGCTACTTCGTCCAGTTTTTAGGTCCCACCCTGCTCTGCTGTATCATGGCGATCGGCAAGCAACTGGCTTCAGGATGACGACGGACGTGACGTCATTTAGCAATGGCGCCCGTTTGTTTACGTCTCGAGTACCAAAAGCAGCCACGAACGAGATTAGCTGTGGAACGGCTCCCAGCTATTCTCCGCCCCTACACACCGAAGTGTTAACTCTGTTTAGGGTGTAGATAGCTATGTGGCGCGTTAATACATGCGTCCCCTGTTGATATACGATGTCTTAAAAGGGAAACCTTTAGGATACTCGCTCCAGAAGTTAGAATTCTGTGATAACCTGTGGTTAAATTCTCTGGGAATATCTAGTAGTTATATACCCAAGGAAGCTACCAAAAAGGAACCTTCCATCAGGACGCCATGGCTATCTCACCCAAAAATAGATTTTTCGCTTCGCTCAAAATCCGTTTTATAAACTATAAAAAATATAACAACAAGATGAAGAGAAGTTGAATAGAATGGGCTGCCTAAGTGTACCCTCAAGCAAGAGAACTCTAGTAGTGCTTTGATTATTTGTTTATCTTAGTCCCTTCTGCTGCAAAACACGCATTTCTGCATTGCTAGTTGCTCTTTTAAACAACTAGATGGCAAAGCAGAAGACCAAGATATTTTCCCCGATTCTAATATCCATCCTCTCGCTAAAATAAGTGTACTAAACTGCTTATCATTTGTGTTGCAATGGTAGTCTGGAACATATATCACTCCTATTATAAGATTCCATTATACCAAAATGTTTAACTTTAATCTCTAAAGCTCACAAGTATTGGATCCAAATTTAGTAATGATCTCGAAAACTCAAAAGTATTTGATCCAAGAATTATGAAAGATTTGAAAATAGGGTTTTTGTTATAAGAAGTACATCTGCATCACAATTTTTTGCTAAAATGTTTCTTTGGAAAAGATTTTAGAGGCAGCTCAATGAAGTACCAAGTAGTTATTTGCTAAACATTATGTTAGAGTCATGGTTTAGTGTTGCAATTTTTTGGCTTTAGGACTGCTGGCAATGCGGTCTAATAACTTTGTGAGAGTATAATTTGTTAGTTTGGTACACTTATGTTTGTTCCGTAACTGGTACAAACCAATGCTATTGAGAGGGGTATTACTTTCGGCAAAGCTGAAAAGACGAGCCATTAAAATTTAGCAAGGGTTAACTACCCATCTTGCTAGTTAGCGGGGTGTAAGGGGATTAGCTTACTACCCCTCCCACTCACACACCTGTGATTGCGCTCACTTTGCTTCTGGCTCAGATGGAGTGCATTTGTCACCGACCTTCATCCTCTCCAACTTTTGGATTGCCACTAATTGCTTTTTTGCTTTTTCTTTCACTGTATGTACGTGTGTCCTGTGTTCTCCTACAGCCATGCGGACTTGTTCGGGAACTAAAGGCCACACCTGCGGAAAGTTTGTCTACTGTGGAGACGGATCCCCGCACCTTTAGGAGGACAGCGCTGTGACAAAGATAATAAGTGTAGTGAGTGTCGGGAGTGGTCTTCCTACAGTGGGAAAGGTATGGGCATAGACGGAAGAAGAAGTCTAAGTGGAATTCTTCCCCTCGAAGCAGAAGAAACCCAAGACTTCTTCCTCCGCCTCCTGACCTTCCTCCGTAGCTCCTACTTGGACGGCTTCCTCCGGGGAGCCGACGAGGAGTAGCGTAGGCTAATGATCACCTGGCCAACCTTGGCCCTCGAGAGATGGTGCTGCCTCCCCTAGCGGTGTTGCCCTGGCTCTCCCCCCGAGTGAGGCTTTTTCTCTTTTTTCTCTGTTTCAGCTCTGGCCGTCGTTGGGTTTGCCCGGTGAACCTTCTAAGGAGGCATTGCTGCGGGTTTTGCACCGGGGTACTGACCTTCAGCATGCGTCGGCTTCAGACGTCGACTTCTTATCCGTCGTCGATGTTGTGGTGTCGTAGAGCTCTTCTGCTGCCCTGCCAGCTGCTCATGTGACTGCGTCTGTTTCTCCATGTTCTGCTGCCGAGGTCTTTGCTCCTTCCCCAGACAAACATCTCTTGGGGGGAGACCAAAGTCTGAGGTACGTCTCTCCGATGAGTGTTTCCCTATCGAGTAAAGGGTCTCACATAGAGACTGCTCTTCGGAGGCCTGCTGTCGGTCAGCCTGCTGATCCCACGCTTCTACATCGTCGCGTCGGCGGCAGATAACTTCGCTGTGTCCGTCCTCCTCTTCGCCTTGAGGGTGCTGTTATCTCATCAGCTAAGAGATGTCTCTTCACCTCCACTCCTCCTGTCTTCTTTGGAAGAAACTGTTCAGCCTTCGCTTCCGTCTCTGATCTTATCTCGTCACTCTACGTCTCACCAGGCTCTTCCCCAACGTTCTCCTGGTCGACAGTCTCATCATTGTCCAGCAGACCATGAATCCCCCACACGTTCACCTCATGAATAGTCTGACAATCGTTATCGAGTGACTTCTCGTGTACCACCTAAGCGGTTGGTTACTCATGAATCATCTTCTCCATCGCTTTCAATGCATGAATCGCCTGACCTTCGGCATTGAGCTATTTCTGCACCGACGCGTCTAGCTCGTAAATCGTCTGGCCATCGTCATCGAGCGATTTCTTGTGTACCACCTAAGTGTGTGGTTACTCGTAAATCGCCTACGTCGCTTCCAAAGCGTGAATCGCCTGACTATCGGCAATGAACGACATCCCATGCTCCATCTAAGCGATCGAACGTTCGTGAATCGCTAATGCGTTCGACTTCTCTCCGTGCTACCACTAGGCGAGAATCGCTGACAACTCAGGAATTGCTTCCACATTGAAAATCGCCTGCTCTTCAACGATCGCCTGCTCTTCAACGATCGCCTGCTCTTCAACGATCGCCTGCTCTTCAACGATCGCCTGCTCTTCAACGATCGCCTGCTCTTCAACGATCGCCTGTTCGACAGCATTCGCCTGTTAGTCAGCATTTACCTGGCCGTCAGGATTCACCAGCTCTATAGCGATTGCCTGCTTATCAGCGTTCACCCGCTCGGCAGCGTTCACCTGCTCATCAGTGTTTGCCTGCCAGTCATTCCCCGACTCTTCAGCAATCCCCTGCTTGGCAACGGTCACCTGCTCATCAGCATTCACATGCTCGTCAGGTGAATCCGACGGCATTCACCCCAACAACCTCACGAGTCGCGTAAACCTTCACCGTCTCAAGAAACGCGCATTAATCACCCAACAAACCAGTGTTTGTCCATAAACCAGAACGTTCTCAAACCATCGCGTTGCTCTCCGGTGGAACACGTTCGATCTCCTGTTCGTGAGCCTCTTCAATGCGTTTTGTCGCTTATCGGTCAGCCTTTACTCCTACAAACGTGTGAGTTACCTTCCCAGCAAATGTTGTCAAACTGACCTGCCTCTCGGGCAGTAGTAACAATCGATCTCACGTTACCACAGTATCGCTTTCTCCAACATGGGAACACTCTCCCTCCTATCGTTCTTCCACCCATCGATCTTCGCATCATGAACAGGAGGTTGCTCGTTGCTCCCCAACACTTCTGTGACCACCACATCCTCTTGCAAGAGAGGATCTTTATTAAGGGACTCAGCAACCCAAGCTCTACATTCAGGAGATGGAATTGATGCAAAGAGTGTAGTATCATCTGCACATGTAAAGAGCCTATTTTTTTCACAAACCACATATGTGTATGGGTTATTATAAAAAGTAATGGGCTAAGTAAACTACCCTGAGGAACACCAGCTATCACATTCTTATACAGTACTTACTATGGTGTTCATCATGAACAACTCTTTGCGATCTGTTTTTCAAAAAGTCAATAATGATGCTAAGAAAAGGCCCACCTTCTCCAAACTGTTAGATTACAACTCTCTTGCTTAGGCTGAAAATCTTGAAAGAATATGATTGTATTCTCTTATGGAAAAATTTTTGGGTTTTTTCTCAGTTTTGCCAGGTGGCAGGTAATGCTTCCAAAATGAACTCTGTATTTTGCCACTACACACTAATTCTCTACAAATCAATAGAAATTAATAAAATGGGAGAAGCGTGTTGTGCTTATTCCACATATTAGCATAAGATTTATTTGTACTGTATGTAAAAAAAAGAAAACAGGTGATTTGGGAAAAGCAAAATAATTTTAGTAATCCCTGTTCATTTTATATTTTGCTAAGAAAATATTTGCAATACAATACTGAATGTATATTTTTCATAAGGAAACATATTATGAAAGAAGTAATATTAGAAAGTTTATGTGAAGTGCCACAAGTTGTGAAGAAAAGGCACAAAAATTATTATACCCAGTTTAACCATTCAGAAGGATTTTGTATTATTGAAAAGATGATACCATTATAGATTAATAATGGATAGTGATCTATTAAGCTGTCTCTTGTCAAGTATGGCGTATGTAATAGTACTATATTTATTAAGTAACAAATTTTATATGTACTGTAATAGATTATTGTATAGTGTTTAGAATTTGTATAATCATTATATAACCCTTTATATTCTAAACTTTCTACAATAGTTGTACTTTTGTAGTAGGGTAGGTATCATTAATTTCAAGTTTGTAATTTAGCAGTTACTTTTTATTTGATTCCAAAGTTTTGAATGTCTTAATGCTAGATTATTGTGGTTTACACCATTGTTTTTCTTGTCTCTATTTACAGTATATTTTATTAAAAACCTGCAGTTACTTTTATTTTTATGGAGCATCTTTAGTAGAAAAATTTGAATTATAATGAAGTAGCTGAATTGTAACTGAATATTTCAGGATGTCAATGAAACAGCCAAAGCGAAGTTCAACAGCGGCAAGTACTTCCACAAACCATTAAGCAAAATGTCGTCGCTTCCTTCCAACTTCACTTTCCGAGGACAAAGAGAGCTTCTTGAAGCATCGCCTAAAGATAATAGTAAGGATCAATGTTTTGCAAAATTTATCTTGTTTCATGCTTCAAGTTTTACTGAATTGTTATTCATCTTGATTTTTTCTGTAGATAATTGCTAAGCAATAATGTTCACTTAGCAATCAATATGACTTAGAAATATCATTGTTTATTAATACAGTACCACTAACACTAATATGCATTTAATAGTAAGCCTTTGAGCCCAGACACACCGTGCACAATGTTTGTTAGCCTTTACAAACAGGAGATGGTATAGAATTAACCGCTAGACAAAACAGTATGCAAAGCTAGCCTAAGCTTCGAAAATAAACAGGTTAGTCAGCGACCCTGTGCTGCTACCTGCTATTAACTAAAGGTAGAGAAGGAGGGGTAGGGAGTGCATGGTTGTCTGCAATAAGAGACGGAAGCAAGGGTGAAACTGATCTATCACCTGATGTTGATGGAACAGGTACAAAATAAAGTTTATGTAGCTTGATAAAGATTCAATCTGGTGGTGTCTGGATGGTAGCTTTTTTCATCATTGATAATATAGTAGCCCTGGATTGCATCATGAATGGCTGCTGAAACCTTTGTGTACTGTTGAAAAGGCTGGTCCTTCAATTTAAACATTGCCAAACCTCCCCAGTTAAAGAAAGCTAATTTATGATTTAACTTTTTCTTGAATTGCTTAGTTTCTTCAACCACTTCTTTCTCTTTCTCCTTTTTTTGAACTTCCAATTCCTTATGGGCTTTGTTAGTAAGCTCCTCATGATGAACATAATGAGTTCAACACACACACAGAGAGAGAGAGAGAGAGAGAGAGAGAGAGAGAGAGAGAGAGAGAGAGAGAGAGAGAGAGAGAGAGAGAGAGAGAGAGTAAAATGTAAGGTAAATATGGTTTGGTTACATTCATTATCAGTCACCGTACCTAGGCCTACCAATATACTTGAAAAGACAATAGATTTGATAGGTTTTGCAGGTTTGTAGCGCTTGACTTGCAGACTCTGGACAGCTACCTCTCTCTCTCTCTCTCTCTCTCTCTCTCTCTCTCTCTCTCTCTCTCTCTCTCTCTCTCTCTCTCTCTCTCTCTCTCTCTCTCTCTCTCTGTAACAAATGAAATCTTTGTTTCTTTATAACCTCATTTAAATGCTATACAAAGAATATATTTACAACATATTTTATTATATCTTCAATTCTAAGCTGGGCTTAAAATAAAACATTTGATTTCAGCTGACCTTTAGATTTAGTCGACATCATAACGTATATGTACTAAAAGTTTAAGATAATTCTGGTTTTCTGATGTTAACTGAACTTCATTTATTTATATATGTATTTTTTTATTATCAATTTAAGATATATTTTAACAACAGAAAATACCGATTGTTTCCATTTTGGTTTCACTGTCTCTTTTAAACGTTCGTTGTCCTTTAACATCGTAGAAATTGTAGAATGCTCTAATCTCATACCACTTGCAATCGAATGAATTTTCATTCCACCTTCATGTTGTTTTATTTTTTATTTAGTTTCAATGGTAATTGATCTTCTGCACTTCTTAGCAGATCCTGAAGGAGATACACTCTTCCTTTTCTTGGACAATTTGAAAAAATATGTGAATACGTACGTATGCGAGAGTAAAATCACACAATCAAATGCTACAACATGATATATATTGTGTAGGAAAGAACACGTGATGGTGAGAGAGCTGTTATCCAAACAGTCGAGTACTGATACGATAGGTTCGCTGCCAGTTGCCTCTGCCCACCGTATCGAACACAACATGGAACATTTACGCACACGAATGGACAACCACTGCACATTCGTAACTTCGAGAGATGGTCGTTAAGTAAATATCAGAGTTATAAAAAAAATGGCGTATCTTTGAATTAAAGTTGTACGAGAGGTCGTTTTATGTGGAGTACCTGTAATTACAGATGCTTGTGGTTGTGTAACAATTGGTAATTTTGTATAGGATACATGACAAAAATACTGAAATACTGTATGCAAAACAGTAATAAAATCAATTTCAGTACTCCTCTCTCTCTCTCTCTCTCTCTCTCTCTCTCTCTCTCTCTCTCTCTCCTCTCTCTCTCTCTCTCTCTCTCAAAAATTGCTTATGGGGAAAAGCTATGGAATTCGAGTGGACTCGATATACCAGGAGATGGAAGTTATCTTTGTAAATTAAATTTCAACTTTCTTGTTAAAAGATAATTCATTGGAGTTTATATATATTTGTAATTTTTAAAGAAAGTACTTTAAGGATAACATAAAATTATATCATTAGATTTGAACTCTTCTCAACGTTTTTGTTCATTTTTTATAAGATATTTGAAACAAAATTTCCCCATCTTCAAAACTAGAGGTTGGGGATATAAGAGGGAACTTATTTGACC